>NC_080699.1:51114928-51425722 GCF_030445035.2 Dasypus novemcinctus
ACCTCTAAAATATCCCTAAGAATAATATTCCCAGTTTTAGCAAATAAAAAAATAAACTGCAGTAAATTGTGAAATTCAGTAAACAATGAATTATATTCTAGCATAAGTATGTCTCAAATTGTATATGACATATATGTTAATACACATTGTTTTTATGAGATTTAAGTTTAACTTGGTGTCCTCTATTTCATCTGGCAATGCTACATAAGAACTGGAACCCATTACGTTGTTAATGGTTACCCCATAAAGAAAAAGAAAGCACTGAACCTACAGTAAAGACAACTGAATTTGTATCTATGCTCCACCCACACGATTTTTATATTTCCACTGAATAAGAGAACAGTCACAGCAAGTATTACAAAGTCTGGAGTTTTATTCTACTTCATTGCTAAGAAGCCTGCTAAGAATTTTGCCTCAAGTTTAAGGGCTCAAGATAGCCGTGAACTAGTTTCTGGACTCAGATGATCAAATGTCCTGATGAAAGCTATCAGAAACATCACCTTCAAACAAAATCTTACTGGGTCCACATTGGCTGTATATATTAAATAAGCTCACAAAAAAATCTCCTAATATGGGAAAAGTCCTAGGACACAACCAGCAATGGAGTTCAGAGGAAGCATAGCTTTGAAGGAGTTTCCAGAACCCAAATACTTTGCCAGGATTGTTCTATAAGGAACCTTGCCTCTGAATAGGATAAAGGGCATATTCTTTGAAAGGCCATGAACCAGAAGAAAACAAATGCAGCCAAGGCATGCATGAGCAATCCTTCCAATCTGAGGACACTGTCCTAGGCTAGACCTCTTCTAAAATACTTCACGGAGGACCCTGTCTCAGTGCATGGGACTGTCCTCCACATCTGTCAGTCCAAAATCATGAGTGGTCCTTTCCCACATGCTTTCTCCCAGAGGCAGGGAAGGCTGTTCGGGTTCCTGCAGAGGAGGCATGGCCTGAACACCCCTGACAGAGCCTTATGAGTCTCCACCTCCAGCCTCTCCTCCATGCCCCTCCCAGGACCTGGTCCCTGCAGGACCTGGCAGCTTGGCGCTTGTGCACGTGGCTGTGGGGGTGGGGCTCTGTCACGTGTTCTCTGGTCCTCCAACCGCCCCTGATGTCAGTTGGGAACCGGTTCCAGAAGGGAAACGCATGCGCACAGGGAGGAGGGCCAGTCCATAACTGTGAACCCCAGGGTCTGGGGGGGAGGGGTTGTCCCATCACCCTAGTCCCACCACTTCCACCTGCTTTTCTATGTCAGTTGTGTAAAAAGTAAAGGTGAAGAGTGCGCCAACCCATGGCTTCCTAGTGGTGTCTCTGGGCTCAGCGCTGTATGTGCTCCTGTGAATCAGGAGCTGCTCCCTAAGCCTGTGGCCCTGCCCTCACTTGTCCCTTCCACTGTGGGGGGAGCACCTGTACTGCGGGAGGGAGGAGCACTGCAGACCAGACCAGCTGCATTTGTTCAACTAGATGGTATAGAGTTAAATTAACTTTAAAGTGTTAATAATGTGACCTAAGTCTGTATCCGCTACATTGTGATAATACAAAAAATGAGGGAAAATATTTCAGTATATAAAATACATTCTATTGAGGAAAGAGGGAACACTAAAAAGTAAGGGCAATTCCAGCATCTCTTGGTTATTTCACTATATTACTTTTTAAGGTAGAAATATTAACCAGTGTTCAGGATGAAAGCATTATTTTATGACGAACATGAGAGTCTTTGCTTCATGGAATAATAAACCGTTTTTCAAGGTCTGGTGTCAATTGTGATGGATTTTCAGGCACAGGATATATATAATAGGTATAAGATTTGGGCAAAAATGGACAAAAGTTTGTGAGAATCAAATGACCAAGTGCAATTTACAAAAGATAATGTATATTTTCTAACTATTTGTAAAATTTGTGCTGCACATACAGTATGCTATTAAATGATTGAAATGTATTCTCTATGTTTATATATATATACCCACACAATTATTTTAGAGAGAGTTGGTTCACAGTGTTAAACCTGGCTACATACCACTACATTCATAACTGGGGCTTTAATTACTTTTGTGATTGTATCCAGGAGCTGAGTTCCTCCGGGTGGAAGTGTGTTTCGTGGAGTTGTTAGCAGGTCAGTTAGTGTATTTGAGGAATGAAAGATGTTTTGAACCTGATTGTGGGTATGCAGAGAAGAGGTTGATTGTGTATCTGAAAATTGTGATAGTCTACCCATGTATTGGTGGGCCTCTTATGGACTGTAGAAATTCAGGGAGTGTGAGCTCTATTGTGCATGTATTTTGGAACTGTGTTCATATGAATTGAAAGTTTGACACTCGTATTTGCATTTCGTAGGCTGGTTGGAATGTGATAGATACCTTGAAATCTGTGAATCAGTGGTGTCTGTGTGGATATTTGGTGTTAAGTGGAGGACCTGACTATTTCTTCAGTGAGTCTGAGGCTTTGGGTTCTTGCATCCTGTCAGATGCAGTGCATGTATATCTAGGAATTGGTGTTATGTATTTGCAGTTTGAGGCTATGGAAACATTATATGTTGTGAGGGCTTTCCCCATGACTCTTTGGGATTTTTGTGTGTTTAAGTTTGGAATTGCCTCTGCATATGGACATGGGCAGTGATAGGGAACATGTCAGTATATTAGTTGATAGGGACGCTGTACCTTCTGTATATCGGTTGGATGTGTGGGATCCCTGAAATGTACTCAGGGTACGTTGAGTGGTGATGTATATTTGGGTGACTTTCAGGAGTTGTGCGTAGATATTTTGGTGTTGAAGGGAAACTGTATAATAGTGTATGAAGCTGGCAGATGTGTATGTTCAGATGGAAGGATTGTTGTGTTTCATGTGCCTGTTCTGGAAGAACCTGGAGATATTTTGATGATCATTAGCAAGTGTAGGGACTAAGTAAATGCAGGAGCTGTATCTGTATTTGGTGATACAGGGTGGTATTTGTTCATATTTGTATTGTCTAGGGGAATTGTGGGTAAAATTGAGGCATGTGGTACATTTTATGTGTAATGAGCGTGTATTCTGGGTCACAGTGATTTGGATGTATATTTCCCAGTATTTATTGAAGCTTTCAGTAGAGAGATTTTAGTATGTCTTGTGGTCACTTAGTATGAGTATATATATCTCATTGAATGGTGGGGCTGTGTGTTTATACATGGAAGTGAACACCTTAGTGTGCTTGAGCTGATCTCACAAATCCCACACCACGGTTTTGCTTAAACAGCATCTGTTGGTCTCTCCTTTGAGACTGGAAGTCCAGGTCAAAGTGTGGGGAAACCTTGCTTCCTCTGAAAGCCTGTAACATTCTGGTGCACCTTCGGGGAATCCTTGCAGCTCCTTGGATTGTTTCTCAGTCTCTGGCCAGTTGGTGATATCCTTTCCTTCCTAGTTTCTGTGACTTCTTGCTTCTCTTCCTAAGGCCTACAGCGACGAGGAGCAGGACCCACCCACAATTTTAGATGGGCCACGCATGACCTGAAAATGAAAACCAGAGGAAATCCTGTTAACACTGGGTTGACAGCCAGAGGAAAATGGATTAAGATTAAACACAGGCCTAAATTGCAGTACCTAATTCAATCTGCCACAGTGGGGTGATTGTATGTATTGGAAGTAGGTCTAAAATTTCGAGTTGTGGGAGTGGGGGTATCTAAAACCCCCACATAACAACCACAGAGACACAATGTGGGGAGAGACAGAGGGTGTGCCTTGACCTGGAAGGATGGAGCGTGTACTGAAAGCTGCAGACCCCAGCCTGGCATTGCTGCCCCCATGTTGGCTGTGCAGATAGAGGCCTGGAGGCAACAGCCCTCAACCTGGGGGCAGGACAAGTCTTACCCTCCTCTTCCCATCTCAGGTCTTCACTGAGTGGCCCTTATGGCCAGGCTCCCTGATGTCCCAGACTCTTCTACTCTCCAAAGCCTGGTGACAGGCCCTTTTCCCTTCAAATTCTGCACCAGGGCATGGGGTCACACGGGCCCTGCAGTAACGCATTGGTAAGGTCTGAGGAGACTCTGAAGGTTATTTTGCCACCACTGGGAAACTGCTCCTAAAAGGAAGTCTTTCTGATTTCTGCTGCAGGAATGTGGGACTGAAGGTGGAGGTTGTGTTTCAAGAGCCAGTGAAGGAGGCCTAGGACCTGCAGATGTGGAAAGCAGAGCATGCTACTTGGAGCCCAGACAAGCGCTGATGGAGGCCAGGAATCAGGGGTGAGGTCAGAACAAGGTTTGGCTCTGCAGTAGGAGGTGGAGAGAGCATGTGAGTGATGAGATGACCCCCAACCCCAAGCCTAAAGACACGCACACCTCCCCTTTTCCCAGCCTCACCTTCTGGCTGCTGCTTCCTCAAGCAGGAAGCCCTGTGGTATCATCAGCCCGGAGCTTACCAGTCTAGGTTCTGGCTGCAGGCCAAGTTCCCTGCTTACGCGTCCTTCCATCAGCAAATATGTCTTAATATGATGGCCCCAGATGAGAAGTGGGTATTAAAGCAAGCCCAGTATCCCATCATTGGGTGTCTAGACACCATAAAGTTCAGAAACCTGCTCAAACATTGGGACAGATGTGGCTGGAGGCAGCCCTAGCATGAAGTAGCCATGGCATCAGGGGAAGCAGCAGCAGGAGATCAGAGAATCCTCTGGGTGAGGAAACTGCTGCCCCTGTTGAGAGGGGTCACCTGGAAAAGGCCTTGATGGAGAGGTCCTGACCTTTGAGGGCCAGCATTGTTGGAGGTAGCTCCATCCCAGGGAGGTACGTGAGGTGTCCTTCCTGTAGTGGGTGACTTCTCTGCATCCTGTCCTTCCCCAGCTTCAGGGAACACAATCAAGAGGGAGCCTGGGGTCAGGGCTAGAGCAGAGCCTCTGCTTCCAGAAAGCCTGGATCCAGTTTGGTTCCCACATGTGGATTCCATGCCCTTTGTGACTGTTTCAATAGTCTCCCCCCCTGAGCCAGGTCTCACTTTTTTGTGAAATGAGGATAACACTGCTAGCTCTGTAGAGCTGTAAATATTGTACTTAGTAGATTAGATTTTTAGGAGCTGTGATTGGCATATTGTGAGTTCTCATAAAAATGTTCCTTCTTACTTTTACTAGGTAGAACACAACTGCCCAGTCCCCTAATGCACTCCACTCTGATTCCAAACAAAATTAATTACAAAACCCTCTATGTGATTTCGATCCTCTAGCACTGGGACCTGACCCATTCAGCTCTGAAATCTGCACAGCAGCCTTCACAGTGTTTGCACAAAGGGTGCCACAAAGAATCGTTTGCTGAATAAGGATTAGATGACCTGAGAATGTGTTTTTAGCTGCCTTCCAGGGTAAGAGTCCAGTAAGATGCAGTAACAGTCTCTTCCCCAAGTGTACAGCTTGGTGAGTTAGAAGTCACAGCTACCTGTGGCAGAAGGCAAAATGACAGAGTGCTTCCCTCCAGGCCTCCTTGCCCTTCCCCTTGTCACACTGCAGCGCCTCCCGCTCTGTCTCTGGGACCTGGTTCTGGGACTTGCCCTTGCACATCAGTCAGTGACAGGTACATGTGCTCATGCTCTCCTCCTGAGGGTGAGATGTGGACCAGACTGCTTTTCTATAGTCAACCCTGACATGTGAAGGAGCCTAGATCAGAGGAGAACTTCCAGAAGAGCCAAGCTGCAAACTCCCACCCTCAGACACCTGAGGGAAATCTACACCTATGGCTGTAATCAATTGAGCTTTGCAGTAGTTTGTTTATCTGCACTATTGTGGCAATGGATAAGTGGTATACCTGGAAAATATCTTGAACCTCAGTGCCCAGGTGCAGATATCCCAGGAAGAGGATTCCAGTGTAGGGTAAATATTTTATGGGAAGAAATTGACTCTCTCCTTGAGCATTCAATTCTTCTCTTACATTTTCAATCAAGGGCTTTTTGTTAACACTCAACCTTATTTTCATTCCCCAGTTTCTATCTGCAGAGTCCACTAGGATTATAGCACTAAATCTCATTTCTGAGTGTACATTTCAGAAATTCAGTCTGCATGTGAGTCCAGACTAGATATTTGTGTATATCTGGTTTCCTGCACTATTATGTAAGACCTGCATGAGGCATCTTTACCATGACATTGATGCTCCATAAATAATTGTTGAATGAAGAAATGGGTTATATCTGTTTGAATCTCTAAAGTGTAATCAGGAATTCAGAGGTTATTGAACAAGATGGTTAGTAAAGAACCTCTATAAAAAGATAGGTAAATGCGTATGGGCAGAGGGAGTAGTCGAATTGTTACATAGACCCCAAAACTGTCTCAGCTGGCCAGGTGGACTGTGGCTCTAGAAAGTCTGCCATTTCCTCAGTTGAACTGAGTTATGCAGACGTTTCTCACATGCTTCCATCAGGAATGGATTATGAGCCTCCTGGGAAAGGGCGAGACCTGGAGAAAGTGGCTCCTTGTCCTGACAATCTCTGCAGGTGCTGCCATCTAGGCTGTCTCCCACCTACATTCCCATCTACTAGAGACTGGAGGCCTTCCGTGCAGATGCAGAGAGATCTGTGGCCCTTGACACTCTTCACAAAACTCATCCTTTTTTAGGCTCGGAGCCATTTCTTTATATGCTTTATTTTTTTATTGTATTTTCTTGAGGATACATATATTATGAATAATATTACATTTAAAAATATAAGAGGTTCTCAATTACACCAGCCCACACCTCCATGCATTCTGAGTGTGTGTGTGTGTTCTCCAGGTTGTGTGAGATGCTGGTGTGTTTACGGAAATGGGAGATTCTTAGATGGTAAATACATGTATGGGGTGGTGTTGGAGGTTTCTATATATACATGAAGCCTTGTGGGCTGGGTGTCCTAGGGCTGTGGACAATTTATGTGAAAATTCAGGGAGTTTGTAGGTAGATTCTACAGGTTTGGAGAATGTAGGCAGTTCAGGTGAACTCTGGAGTGTGTGTTAATTCACAAGGCTATGTTTACCCTTCTAATGCATGCATTGGAAGACTGGCCATTAGTAATTTGTGGGTATTCACTGAACAAAGCAAGTCCAATGGCCACCTCTGGGTTCATCAGGGAGGAGGTTGTAGTATTTTCTCATCAAAGTCACTGCAGAAAGGAACAGCAAATATTCTGCCTAGCAACACTGTGGACCACTTTGGAAACTTTTGCATATGTGTGTTTTTGGGTGGTTCTGTTTATTTGGAGGGTAAAGGGAGATATTGTATATGTGTCTCTTTGTGAGGTGTGAATTGGGTCTGTGTCTATTCAGAGCATAGGCATTAATATGTGCTCACACTGCCTGGGTGGGAGTTCAGGGCATTCGTTTTTGGTGTGGACCAAATTTGGAGAGGAGTGACTGGATTTTGTGTGGGGGGGCTGGGTTTGTGAAGTTGAATGTATCAGGGCCTATGGGCACATTCTGTTCATAGTTTCTCAAGATGGAGGCTTGTGTGAGTTTGTATTTGGGGTGTGAGGTTATTGTGTCCATTTGGTTGAAAGACGGGGTGTCGTGTGTGAGATTTAGGAGCATGTGGAAAAGTTGCTCTTCGTCTTCAGGTTCTGTGGCATCGTACGTAGGTGTGTGTTCACAGGGCTTGGGAGACTGACTGTTCCTTAAGTACTTGGTAATATCCGAGTTTGTCTTGAATGCATTTGGTTGTTGTCAGAGTCTATGGGATTGATTTGGGGATTTTGTGAGTTTTGGTGTATTTTTTATGGGATACGAGGATATGTTTACTACTAAGTGCTTGTCTGTCCATGGATGTTTAGAGATTGTGTTTTTGTACTAAAGATTAATTTTTACTGGGAATTCTGGGGTTTATATAAATATATTTTTAAAGTTACATTCAAAATATATGGGGTTCCCATATAGCCCCCACCCCCTCACCCCCCTCCTCCCACATCAACAACCTCTTTCATCGTCATGGCACATTCACTGCACTTGGTGAATACTTTTTGGAGCACTGCTGCACCACATGGACAGTGGTTTACATAGTAGTTTACACTCTCCCACAGTCCACCCAGTGGGCCATGGCAGGACCTACAGTGTCCAGCAACTGTCCATGCAGTACCACCCAGGGAAACTGCCCCCACATCATATCTCTTCTTCCCTCTCCCTACCCTCAGCAGCTACCATGGCCACTTCCTCCACATTAATGCTACATTTTCCTCCATTACTAATCACAAGAGTTCCAGAATAGAATATCAGTAAGTCCACTCTAATGCGTACTCTATTCCTCCATCCTGTGGACCCTGGGATGGTTATGTCCACTCCACCTCTATATCGAGAGGGGGCTTAGTTCCACATGGTTGATGGATGCAATTCTCCTGCTTGCAGTTGTAGGCCCTCTTGGCTCCCTGGTGTGGTGGTTGACCTTCTTCACCTCCCTGTTTGCTGGCTGGAGTAAGTTCATTAAAATAGAGGGTAGGACATGGGAGTTATGGTCATGGCTGATGGGGTTAACTACCAGGGCAGATGGCCCCTCTTTGGAAATGGTGTTTATGTGTGATGAATCTGGACTCAGATGGGATCTCCCTTCATAAGACTTTCATGCTAATGTGCTGGAGGTGCAGTTAATGTTGGGGTTTAAGATATATTTAGGGGATTTGAATCTCTGGACTGACAATGTGATAGCCAGATCCTGAGCCTCAACAGACTCCAGCACCTACAATCTGATTTATTGGACTTACCACACTCAGCTAAGATGGAGGTGAAGAAGGACAACCACCACACCATGGAGCCTAGAGTGATTACAACTGAAAATGGGAGGATTGCATCCAGCATCCAGGTGGAATCTGAGCCTCCTCTTGACATAAAGGTGCAATGGACACAACCAATCCAGTGTCCACATAGAAGAGGTGGCATTGGATTGGGAAAAGTGGACATAATGGACAAAGGGTATGGGGAAAGGCAGGAAGAGATGAGAGGTGGAGGCGTCTTCGGGACATGGAGCTGCCCTGGATGGTGCTTCAGAGGTAATCACCGGACATTGTAAATCCTCACAGGGCCTACATGATGGAATAGAGGAGAGTATGGGCCATGATGTGAACCAATGTATATGAGGTGCAGAGGTGCCCAAAGATGTACTTACCAAATCCAATGGATGTGTCATGATGATGGGAACGAGTGTTGTTGGGGGGGGGGAGAGGGGGGGTGGGGGGGTGGGGTTGAATGGGACCTCACATATATATTTTTAATGTAATATTATTACAAAGTCAATAAAAAATAAAAAAATTAAAAAAAAAAAAATAGAGGGTAGGAGCTGCAGGTATATTGAGGCTCAGGGCCTGGCTATCACATGGACAGTCCAGAGATTCAGGTCCCCTGAGTATACACTAAGCCCCAGTGCCAACCACAGGTCAGGTAAAAGTAACAGGATTGGCTTCCGAAAAAAGATCATATCTGAGTTCAACTCCATCCCACTCAGGAACACCAACTCCAAGGTAGGGCCAACAGACATGGCACTGAACTCCATCTGCCACGACCATAGAACCTCTAGGTCTCTGGAGGCCTCAGAAGAACCAATACCTGGGGTTGTATCTGCCCTGGCTGTCTCTGGGACCCTGCTGAGGCATGCATAAGAGTGACCCCTCTGTTGATCTCCTGACTCTGTTTTGGAGACTCATACCCACATAAACTCATATTTTTTTGTACAAGGGACTCCGAGTGTACATTGGAAGTCTGGCAAATATATAATTAGTGTCAGAGATTCTTCAGGCTTCCATGCATTTTTGTGATTCTTACCATGTATATCCATTAAGCAAGGGAAAGTCTTGCATGTGTCTGGTTGTTTTGGGACTGCGGTTTGTGTGTCTGCAGATTGTGGGTAGATGGTTGCTATGTAGTTGCTGCCACAGGGTGTCTTTTTTGTTTAATATTATTACCATTGAAATAATGGAAATGCTCTAAGAATGATCGAAGTGATGACTGTACAACTTTGTAATTGTATCAAATACCACTGATTGTATGTTTTGGATTAATTGAATGATTTGTTCATATGTATTAACACAATTGACTCATTTTAAAAATAAGTATTATCAATGTATAATTCCCCACTATATAAATAGAAGTGAAATATGTTTTTCTGAAAACTGCTTTACTATAAGTTAGAGTGCATGTGGAGGAAAGGGATCTCTCATTAACTGATGGTGTGAGTGGAGAATGGTGGAGCCCTTGTGGAGGACAGTTTGGCACTTCCTCAGCTAGCTAACTATAGAACTGCCATTTGCTCCAGCAATCCCACTTCTGGGTATAGAACAGGAAGAATTGAAAGCAGGGGCACAAATGGATCTGTGCACACCAATGCTCATAGCAGCGTTATTCGCTATTGCCAAAAGATAGAATCAACCCAAGTGTGCATGAATAGAAGGATGGATAAGTAAAGAGTGGTATATACATACCATGGACCATTCCTGAGGTATAAGAAGCAACGCAGTATTAGCACACAGGATAACCTGGATGAATCTTGAAGACCTCATGTTAAGTGAAGTGGGCCAGGCACTGAAGGGCAAATATTGCATGACCTCACTGTTTTGAATTAAGCAGTTTGAGCAGTCTCATGGAGCGAGTGTCTCCAGGGGACACAAAGGGAATAGGGTTTGTGAGCCTATGCCCATATGTGCAGTAAGTATGATAAGGTGGAAGGGTGTAGTTGTGCAGTGGATGAGGATGACAGTGGTGCAGTGATGATATTGAGATGAGCAGTGCTGGTCTGTGAGTTGGGTAGAGTGGGGGCATTGGACTATCCATGGGCTGGGAGGAGGGTCATGGGCAGGAACAGATGAACTCTGGGGATTTGTAGATGTGTGGTTAAAACTACAGTGTTGGGAATATTGTTTTAGCAAATATGGCAGGGGAAGATTACTGGTGTAGGTATTGGATGGGAGTGGTTGTACCTGGGGCAGGTTTCTCTGGAATATGTAAGTGCTCATCTTGTCATTATGTGTTATCTCAGTGGGTGGAGACCCACACAATAAGCAAGAAAATATTAAATCCCAGTCCGGGGGAGTCATGCTATGTTCTCAAATAGAGTGGCAAGAGTCTCTCGAGAACATAGGCAGTGTCTAATAAAAAGAAAAGAGACAATTATGTCAAGTACTCGATATTATTGCAAGTAATTATGAGTCATACTCTTCAGAAAGTGAAACAGTGGGTACCATAGGTGCTGCGGGTAGGGGAAGAAGGAACAAATAGAAGGAACACAGGACAGTTTTAGGGCATTAGAATTGTTCTGCCTGATCTTGTATAATGGGAGACTCTGGACATTTAGGGTACTAAATAGTAGAAGACTTTAGAAAACAGAAAAATATTTATTATTGTGTTTTGAATTTTGATTCACGATACGAAGAACATTTAATGAATTTGAGTACGTTTTGGTCAAAATATGCCAAAACCCAGAGGCTAAATCACAGAAATATTCCATACACTGAAATAGCCTCATACTAAATTACCTTTTATGCATGCAAAGGATTTTGGTTGATTGATGTTTTAACAGACAGACTTACCCCCTCATTGATTCTCATAATTCACTCGTAGATTCCGGAGGGTTTCTTTGGCTATATGATGATTGTGCACATGATTTCCAAGCTTTAAAACACATTTCTTTTTTTAACTTTTTAATTGCACTTGTAAAGACCTGCATTGCACTGTTGAATAGAAATGGTAATGACTGCTCTTCTTTGTCTTTTTCCTAATGTTAGGGATATGGTGCTAGCATGCCGCTGGTACCTGTAATGTTTGCTCTAATTTCTGTTGGATGTATTTCTTTTAGGTTGTGGAAGGTCTATTGATAATAAGTGGAAACTGTTACCACATGCTATTTTCATCTGTTTGTGTTTTCATGAACATTTTGTTTTGGATGAGTGTTCTGTAAGGATAATATTTTTAAAAATTTCATCAAGCGTATAAGGGATCTGCATACAACTGACCCCTCGCACACCCACAAGTTTCCCTCTGAGTAGCATCATACAATTGTGTGGTACATTTGTTACAATTGATGAATAAAACATTAAAGCATTACTACTAACCAAGGCCAACAGTTTACACTGCAGTTTACACTTAATTCCAGTGCCTTAAAAATGCCCTATTTTCTACCTAGTATCCCCAGCCCCTCCCCTCAGAACCTCTGCTAAGCACTATCTTTGCATCAATGTTACATGTTCTTCCATTGTTACAACATTAATGTTTACTTTGTCCATGGTTGCTGACCACCTTAAGTTGGTTCTTCCCTAAACCGTACATTTTGGGGGTTTTTAATGCCCACTCTGTCTCAGATTCAGAAGCGGTTTAGATCTTATGGGACAGATGGAAAGGGCTGTTTTGCTTGCATTTGTAGACACTCTGTTTCACATGGCACTTGTCCTTCATTATCATTTTGTCCGGTGTCTTTGGCAGACCCTTATAAGTGAATCACAACACTGACCTTAGGATTTTGGAGCAAAACCCTGCCATCCTCTGCAGATAACTCCTCCCCTTTTGAGAAACAGCTTTTGGCCTCCTGCTGGGCCTTAGTAGAGACTGAATGCTTAACTATGGGCCATCAAGGTGCCATGAGACCTGAGTTGCCTATCATGAGCTGGGTATTGTCTGACCCACCAAACCATAAAGTCAGGAGGGCACAATAGCACTCCATAATAAAGTGGAAGTGATATATATGAGAAAGGCTTGAGCAGGTCGTGAAGGCATGAGAAAGGTCTATGATGAAATAGCCCAAATGCCCATGATCACCACCACTGCCATGCTATTTTCTCCTTCCCAGCCCACAGCTTTGGCCTCTTGGGGAGTCCCTTACAATCATTTGACTGAGGAAGAGAAAACTCAGGCCTGGTTTACAGATGGTTCTGCATGATATGCAGCTACCACCCAAAAGTGGACAGCTGCAGCACTGCAGCCCCTTTCTGGGACATCACTGAAGGGCAGTGGTGAGGCAAATCCTCCCAGTGGGCAGAACTTTGAGCAGTGCACCTTGTTCATTTTGCTTGGAAGGAGAAACAGCCAGAGGTGCATTTGTACACTGGTTCATGAAATGTTGCCAATGGCTTGGTTGGATGGTCAGGGACTTGGAAGAAACATGATGGGAAAATTGGTGAGAAGGAGGTCTGGGGAACAGTTATGTGAATTGACCTTTTTCAGTGGGCAAAAAACATGAAAACTTTTTGTCCCATGTTAATGCTCACCAGAGGGTAACTTTAGCAGAGGAAGATTTTAATAATCAAGTGGAAAACATGACCCACTCTGTGGCTAATGCTCAGCCTCTTTCCCCAGCCAGTCCTGTCATTGCCCAATGGGCTCATGGAAAAAGTGGCCATGGAGGAAGGGATGGAAGTTATGCATGGGCTCAGCAACACGCACTTCCTCTTACCAAGGCTGACTTGGCTACATCCACTGCTGAGTGCCCAGTCTGCCAGCAGCAGAGACCCACACTCAGCCCCCAATATGGCAACATTCCTTGAGGTGACCAGCCTGACACCTGGTGGCAGGTTGACTATACTGGACTACTTCCACCATGCAAGGGGCAGTGATTTGTTTTAACTGGAATAGACACATACTCTGTATATGAGTTTGCATTTCCTACATGCAATGGCTCTTCCAAATGTACCATCCATGGACTTACCAAATGTCTTATCTACCGCCCTGGCATTGCACACAGCATTGCTTCTGCTCAAGGAACTAATTTCCCAGCAAATGATGTGCGGGAATGGGCACATGCCTATGGAATTCCCTGGTCTTACCATGTTCCCCATCAGCTGAAGCAGCTAGATTGAGAGAATGGTGGAGTGGCCTGTCAAAGACTCATTAACAGTGCCAACTAGGTGGCAATACCTTGCACGGCTGGGGCAATGTTCTCCAGGAGGCTGTGTATGCTTTAAATCAGCATCCACTTTATGGTGCTGTTTCTGCCACAACCAGAATCCATGGATCCAGGAGTCAAGGGGTGGAAATGGGAGTGGCACCACTCGCTCTGACCCCTAGTGACCCACTGAGACAATTTTTGCTCATAAGCTTTTTGCTTCCATAATCTTAGTAGTGATGTTCCCATCCTTACTCCTGGTTTTGGTAATTTAACCCTCTTTTACTTCAGTTGAGCTCAAGATTTGACTATTTTATTGATCTTTTCAACATAATATTGCTTTTTATTGGTTTCCTGGTCTTTCATTGATTTCCTTTCTGATGTTTATTATTTCATTTCTTCTCTTTGCTTTGGACTTAGTTTGCTTTTTTCTACTATCTTAAGATGAAGTTTAACTTACTGATTTGAGGTTCTTATTTTCTGATTTGAGCATTTAAGCAATAATGTTCCCTCTGAGCATTACTATAATATGTTACACGTGTTACTCTCAACCCTATTCATTTCCACTCTATTACAGTTAACCAAATTATATCACTACATACATCAATCATCAGCTCTCATTCTCAACCCTCATTCCATTTCTTAGTAACCCATACTCCAGAGTTTATTTCCACGAGTTTACTCATCCCTGGGAGTCATAAAGCATGCTGGGGGGAAGCTATTGCATTTATATGCTGAGTTTGGCTTAGAGAGAGGCCACCTTTGAGCACAGGGTGGTTCCCACCAGCTAACTCTTAGGCACCCTACAATAGTAGGCTAAGTTTCAATTTCAAGAGTGAAGGCTCACAAGCATAGCCATCAATATCAAGGGCCCATCAATGGACCATCCTCCTTCACTAGTCATTGCCTCTGTACTTGGGGGATTCTTGCCGTTCCATTACAGAAAGTGGCAGAGCTCCCCACAATGGGAATTTGATATTCTTTCCTTATTGTGTGAATCTCACTCACTGTAAAAATGCCCCATGAACACTAAAATACATTTTATGCCTTATATGCATGCCCAGGTGAGCTTCCTCCCATATATCCCCCACACTGACACCCCACAACAATGATCCTACCCTACCATAGTTGAAACCCTTCTGTGACCCAAAACTTCCTTTAAAATGAAACCAAGGATATCACCAACTATAATTAACAGGAGAATGAAATAATGATAGGTTTAAATGTAAGAAAGAAAATACATAATAATTTAGAGAAATTAAAATTTTAAAATTGGGATTTTAAAAATATAATGAAAAATAATTTTTTAAAACTTTTGTGTGTTTTTCCTTTCATCACTGTAATATATATCTTCCTGCATGTACAGTGATCTTATTTTCTTCCATTACTCCAGTGTCTTTTTTTTTTTTTTTTTTTGGTCTTCAAAGAAGTTTTAGGTCACAGTAAAGTCACATACAGAATATAGGTGTATTAGTCAGCGAAGGAGGTGCTGATGCAAAATACTGGAAATCTGCTGGGAAGTATAACGGGTATTTATTTTGGGGTAGGAGTTTACAGATACCAGACCATAAAGTATAAGTTACTTCCCTCACTGAAGTCTATTGGAGCAAGATGTCTCACAATGTCTGTGAGGGTTTTGGCTTCCGAGTTTCCTATGTTCCTGGGCTTGCTTTTCTCTGGGTTCAAGGTTCCCTCCTGGTGCTGGCTTCCCTTTCCTCTGGGTAATGACTTCCCAGGTCTTCAGCATCAAACTCTAACATCAGAAATCTCGAACTCTGTTCTTCACCATTCCTTTTATCTGTGATTCCCCACCCACCAAGTGGTAGGGACTCAATGCCCTAATGATAATTCAATCATGCCCATGTACAGATCAGATTCCAAGCATAATCCAATATTTCTTTTTGGAATCCATCAATTATATCAAACTACTACAACAGGGGACTCCCATATAACCATCATCTTTCCCCCTTTACCCCTTCCCATATGACTAACATTTTTATATGTGGATGGTACATATTTTACACCTGATGTACCAATATTGAAATATAGCTACTAAGGGTGGTCCATGGTTTACATTATGGTTTACATTTTGGACCATACATTTTATAAATATTTGATGGAATTAAACATGACCTGTATCCATCATTGCAATATCATGTAGAGCATTTCCATTGCTCCCCAAATGCCCCGTTTCTTCTATTCTTTCCTCCCCTTCCCTTGAAGACCATGGGGGAAACCAGGCTTTACTTCTTGAAGGACAAGATTCAGTAACTTGCAATAACACTGAGGATTTGACACATTGGTCTGTCCTTCCCTATAAGGCACCACCCATACTCTCAAGGGACTCCCACCCATCTGTTTGAAAACATAGCAGGCCTCCCCGCGATGGGAATCCAACAACATCCTGTGGATCTTTACCCATAAAAATGATCTCTTGAACACTCCTGAAAAGCCCGTCCCAGGTATACCTTGCCCCAAATGCCCTTCCATCCAACACACTAAATTAGTAACTCTTCCTTGTAAAATTGACAAAAGAGCATTCCCAACATCGTACTTTTAATCACATCCCTGCCAGTCCCCAGTGTTTACCTGCTACCTTCTTCAGCCATCCCCCAGTTCCAAGGACTGTCTACCTCTCCCTCCCCATCCTACCCCCTGTCAGATCTGCACCAAACCCAATAGTATCACTACACCCGTGCCATGTCATTTCACTGCACAGCTACACATTTCCACGTCATCATAGACTTCACCCATATAGGTTTTGGCTGACAGTCTTCTTATCCATTTCTATTTCCTGTACACCTATCTTCCAGATGCTTGTTCTGTGAGTCAGCTCAAATTGCTTAATTTATATCAGTCAGGTCATGAAGTATTTGTCCTTCAAAGCCTGACTTGCTTCACTCAACATAAGATCCTCAAGATTCATCCATGTTGTATTATCCATTGTGTCAGTGCTATAATCTTTCTTCCAGCTGAGCAATATTCCAATGTATGTATGTTCCACATTCTTTTTATCCATTTATCTCTTGATGGGCATTTGGGTTGATTTCAACTTTTGGCAATAGTAAATAATGCCACAATGAACATTGCTGTGTATGTATCTGATGTGTCCTTGCTTTCAGTTCTTCTGGGTATGTATTCAGTAGTGGATTTGCTGTATCATGTGGCAGACCTCTAGTTAGTTTTTTGAGAAATTGTTGAACTATCATCCAAATGACTGCACCATTCTACATTCCCACCAGTAGTGGATGAGGGTTCCCATTCCCCCACATCCTCCCCAATACTTGTCGTCTTCTGTTTTTTTTTTCATCTATGGTTGCAAGTCTAATGGGTATAAGATAACATCTTGTTGTAGTTTTGATGTTCATTTCCCTAATAACTAGTGATGTTGAGCATCTTTTCATGTGCTTTTCAGTCATTTGTATTTGTTTTTTGGAGAAGTATCTATCCAAAGCACTTGCCCATTTGTGAAATGGGTTTTTTGCCTTTTCATTTTCAAAGTGTAGGATTTCTTGATCTATGCTGCATATTAGGCTCCTATCAGATATATGGTTTCTGAATTTTATTCTCCCAGTAGGAAGGTTGCCTTTTCACTTTCTTGACAAACTCCTTTGAGGTGCAAAAGTTTATAATGTTGAAGAGGTCCCATTTATCTATTTTTTCTTCCTTGCTTGTGCTTTGGCTGTGAAGTTCATAAAACCATTTCCTAATACAAGATCCTTTAGAGGCTTTCCTACATTATCTTCCAAGGTCTTTATGGCGATGGCTCTTATTTTTGGATCTTTGATCGATCTTGTCTTGATTTTTGTATAATATGTGAGATGGTGTTCCAGTCTCATTCTTTTGAATATGGAAACCCAGTTCTCCAAGTACCATTTGTGGAAGAGGCCATTCTCTCCCAATTGAGTGGGCTTGGTGACCTTGTTGAATATCAGATGAGTGTATATGGAAGGATCTATATTAGAACTCTCAGTACAGTTACATTGATCAGTGTGTCTTTGTGCTAATACCATGCAGTTTCTGCCACTGTAGATTTGTAGTATGTTTATTTTTTTCCTTGTTTTCATATATTTTTTTCAATATTTTTTATTCATTTTTTAAAAATATTACATTCAAAAAATATGAGGTCCCCACTCACCCCCACCACCCCTACCCCACCACTCCCCCCACAGCAACACTCTCCCCCATCATCATGACACATCCATTGCATTTGGTGAGTACATCTCTGGGCATCGCTGCACCTCATGGTCAATGGTCCACATCATAGCCCATACTCTCCCACGTTCCATCCAGTGGGGCATGGGAGGATCTACAATGTCCAGTAATTGTCCCTGAAGCACCACCCAGGACAACTCCAAGTCCCGAAAACGCCTCCACATCTCATCTCTTCCTCCCATTCCCTGCACCCAGCAGCCACCATGGCCACTTTTCCCACACCAATGCCACATTTTCTCTCTGGACTTTGGATTGGTTGTGTTCATTGCACATCTATGTCAAGAGGAGGCTCAGATTCCACATGGATATTGGATGCAACCCCCCCCCCCCACTTCCAGTTGCAGGCACTCTAGGCTCCATGGTGTGGTGGTTGACATTCTTCAACTCCATGTTAGCTGATCTCCCACATTCTTGAACACTCTTGGAGCACTCTCAAATGCAGGCAGCAGCATGACCTTCTGTATCTTGAGGCAGCCCATGGCTGTCCATGGACATGGGCTTTAACAACCCTTGGCTTTGCATATTAACTCCTCTTCGTATTCTGATGCTCCGTTTTCCAAAGCACTAATCACCTAATAGTCACCTGGGAAGTTGTTTACTTAGCTTTTGACCCCTGGGAATAGCCCCGGAATCTCCTTTTAAACTGTTCTCCCAGTTCATTCACTACACAGTACCATTGAAGATACAAAGGGAAGTCAGAGATTCCAAAGAATCATTTCATTGAGCTGGACTTCTAGAAATTATTCTTTTATTGATATTCAATATTCAGTCAGGGATTGTACAAGGGAGATGCACTTAAAATCACAGGGTACACACAGAAAGGGCATCATGAAGGTGGATAGATGTGATGGGGTTCAGGTGATGTTGGCTGGGTAGTATCATACAGGCGTAGGAGAAGGTGCATGTAGAATATTACTGACATGGGGAATTTTTGCCCAGTGCTTAGGTCACTGGCCCATCAGAAGCCTACCATGAGCCTGGACGAGGGACTGCAGAGGGCCGTGCAGGACTGGCGGCACACAAGCAACTTTGATCGGATGATCTACTACGAGATGGCAGCAAAGTGAGTCCAAGGATCCTTGTTAATTTGCAAGGTTTTGTGGCTGGGTGTTATTGGGGAGGATGAAGCCAGGCAGGGGTCTTGCTTTGTTGCTGGTCAATAGAAGGGATACTTGTAGAGGGGGTGTCAACTAGGTCACTATTCCCTGGATATTGAAGGACCAACTCCTCTGTGCAGTCACTTTCACCTTTAGTACTGGACAGTTTTTCACCTTTCTTCCATAGGATGATCAACCCTTCTCTGATATTGGGTCTGCAGATGTCATGAAATTGAAGGTCTTAGGATGGGGTTGAGGGTAATTCCTACAGATCCTGATGGCTTTAAGCCTCTAGGTTGTAGGTACTTTGCAGGGGTGATATGCTTGACAAGGCATGTTTCTGCCTCTCTGGGTTCTGGGCAGCTGGAGCCTATTGGCATAGAACTTTGGGCCCACCTCTCCTCATGAGATAATGTCCAAATGGCTCCCTGTCATCCCAGATAATTAGAGGTGGAGGAGGTTGGTTAGGGGAAGCCAGGATCTCAGATATCCTGTGAACAATTTGTTCAACTGCATGTTAAACTCTTGGCTAAAACACAAAGCAATGACAAAAAATAAAATAAAAAGGACAGCATTGCAAATTGAATCCCCTCCATAATGTTTCCTTCTAATTTCTTTCCAAGCATTTCTTCACCCTATGTCTTCATTCAGTTTACAGACAAGGCTCTAGGATTCTTAGATCTGGGCACTGATCCCTCCTTTATTTATAATATTAACAACTCAGATCCCAGCGTGTGATTACTGTTAGCTCATCTGTCTAGTTTTTGCTATGACATCCTTGAATTGGGGATGATGGCCACCTTTATGATCCTGTCATGTATCACACGGACTAATTTAATTCGAGAACCTATACCAATTTTGTTGAAGCCCACTAGATACTAGTTAAAACAGTGTATAGTCAAGAAATTACAACTTGTAGTCTCAACTTTGAAATCTGCCAAGTACCAAATTGATTCATTTCTTTCACATTCCCCTTAAGTGATGATGAGTTTTGCTGTAGGTGAATGGATGTTGTGGGGACCTCAAGAAGTACCTCCAAACTGTGGTTGTACTGCCAGGAGTAAAATGCCTCTTGGAAAAGCACTTATCCAAGACCTTGATATCCCTCCCAAGACACTTAGTTTCCCCTATTGTTGGTGCTGATCTCTTTTTGTAGGCATCACAGTGGGCCAGGCCATCTTGTCAACACTGCTTGTGCCTTCCTCCCATGCTAGGTTCAAGGAGTTTGAAATTGAAGAAGAGAGGCAGATTCAGATGTTGGAGGAGAGGAAAGGTTTCCAGTGCCCTCCACAACCAGTCCCTCCAAATCTTCATCCACAGGTGTCCCCAGGCACTATGGAAGGCCAGAAGCCAGGTATGGCTCATCACATTCCAACAGAAGACTAGGTGCAAAGGGGACTGAAAGAAGGCAAAAGGACTCATGAGCTACATTCCTTTCAAGATTTGCCTTCTGTATTTCCAAAGGAGAAACCCATCGAGAACCTAGTTTCTCAGTTACCCTTTGTCATGGGCTAGGTCAATTTTGTCAGCTGTCATAACTGCACTCTCATCTTGACTGTCAAAAGGGACACATTTATATAATATTCCTGATGATTAGGGGATGGGGGAAGGGATAGCTTCCAATATCACAAGTTCCTCTTTTTCTTGAACAGAAACTTCTCTAAGATCATTCATCTTTTAAATTTTATCCTATAAATGTTCATGTAGTTTCAGATTAGCATGAACCAAGTGGAAGCATTTTCTATCCCTAAAATATTACTCTCACCAAGATATGGTTGGAAAATAAAAGCTGGAGATTCATTCCACTTTTACTTCTTGACCTCTGTCCCTACCTTTAATGTCCAATCCAAAAAAGTCAGGGCCCAAGGCCAAGGTTTCCAGCCAGAGGCAACGCAGACAGCAGCAGGCTCTGAAGACAAAGGCCCCCAAGGAGATCCCACCTGAAGCCGTAAAAGAGTACACCGACCTCATGGATGGGCTGGTGGGGCCTTTGCACTCAGCCTCCGAGGGGGAAGATGGAAAATCGGAAGAGGAAGGACATGGACAGCAGGAACGTGATGGAATCTATGCAGACCCGGATCTCCTCAACTACATCCACCAGCTGTGTGCAGAGGAAGACTTCATCACCAAGGTGGGTGGATTTTAGGTGAGGTGTCTAGCAGAGTCCTTAGTTTTAGCACTGTCAGCATGTTCAGGTCTGTGCTTCTTTCCCAGTCTGTTGAAACTTGGGTCTATTCCGTATCTCCTGAGCAGTGTGGAGTGGGTACAGGTATGTGTATTTGAGTCTTTGTGTGTGTGTGCATGTGTTAGTGTGTATATGTGTAGCTGTTGGAGGTCATCATCCCAAACATCCACAGATTGCAGATTGGGGTGCCGGGTCAATGCTTTCCCTCCTGCTTCCAAAACCGACAGGTGACTCTTTCTCAAGTGTGCTCAATCCCCTTTTATTACTCTTCCCAGGTGGAGGCTGTCATTCACCCACAATTTCTGGCAGAATTGCTTTCCCCAGGAGCACATGTAGACTTTCTGTCCCTAACAGAGGAGCTGCAGCAAGAGGAAGGACTCACGCCCACCCAGGTAAACCAAGTGTGGGAGGGCCTCACATCATGTAATCTACATGACCTTGTCTAACATACTTTGTCTTGGGTGGCATGGCATCTGGAGAAAAATAGGGGGAGGTGTGGGGGCAAATGGAGAACCAGTAGGGAGGAAATTATGGAGAGGTACGGGGTAGGTGTGGTTAGGACTGCAAGTTTGGGAATCGTGCATAGGAAGATGGGCAGAATAAGCTATAATATATGTATACAAAACCTACCTGCCTTCTGGCCCAGTGCAGTCATCTTCGCCACACATTCAGCCACCTCATGTGAGAAACATCTGCAGTCATTAATTGTCTATTTCCTTGACCACAGCTGGCTGAGAAGCGTCTGCTGTCCTTGAAAGATGTAGAGGGTATGGAAGCACCTCCAAGTTATGATACATCTGAACTGGATGTACTTCCACATGTAAGTCTAGCAATGGTGCAGAGAGTAAAGCTGAGCATGGCCAACTTCTAGGGATTCAAGTCAGTACTGGTGCCCTACACTGGGATGGCAGAGCAGACAACAGCCTGGACCTCCTTAAAGACAATGCTGTCTGTCCAAGGAGTCAAGACAATCTACAAATCATAAAGAAATAAATGTCTTATCACCACCAACACCAAAGACACTCTTCCCTTAGATTCGGAAGCAGAGATGAGGTGCCTCTGCAAGAAACCTTTCCTATAAGTACCAAATCCAAGCCCGCAGATGGGTCCAATGAAGAGGAGGAGATGAGGAGCTCCCCAGCCTTGCATTCCCTTGAAACCATCACATCAACTGCAGCCATGGGGACTTGTGAAGAGTGTATCACACCTCTGGAATCAAGAGAGCACGTGGAGAATCCCTGTCTGTATCGTCTCTGAAAAGAGGTCAAAATCAAACTACTCATCCTGATGCCAAGTCTCCAAACACAACTTTAGTTGATGGTCCTTCTGCTGGAAGAAAATCCCACCTCATAGCTGACTTTGGGGCCTCTGGGAGGCAAATGTTGGTGCTGGGTGCAAGACAATCCTCTTCATCTCAAAAAAGAAGATGTGACCAACTTTTGGATCCTAGAAAGAAGAAGCCCTGGTGTGGAGAGTAGGGAGCAGGGTTCCAAACTCTCCACATACCAGACATTCCATTGTGCCCCCCCCCCCCACTGTAGATTTCCTCTTGCTTTAACAAAATGAGTCTACATTCTGCTTCCTGGTCCTACTGTTATTCCTTGGCAGTTCTAGAGAATGTGGGGAGGACAGTGAGGGCCTTCAAAGAGTTTCTAATGTGAATATGATACCTTTGGTAGGGGTTGAGGAGTGGTAGTTTTGGGAGTTTTATTGAAAATGTATATAAAGTTAGTTTTGATTTAAAATGCTCTCCATTCTGCAATATTATATATGTCCAATATTGCTACTTCAGGGATGGTGGGATGTTGAAGGTGGAGGGATACGGATGGCTGCAGTCTCGGTGGATCCACAGGTGACTGACCTAGTTCTGTCCTGCTTCAGTCTATATTCTTTCAGCCTGCTCCTGGGAAAATAGAAATGCCATGGTCTTCCTGTTTAGTGACAAGTCCCCATTGGTCTCTTTCCTTATGCCTTCTCACAAGGCCTGGCTCCATTGTGGGTGGCCATCATTGGATGGCCATCAGGATATTATCTGTATCTCCTAATACTTTCCTCATGGAAAGTTGCTCTTCTACATTTTTGGTTTCTGGAATATCAGCTAATTTTCTATAACTGATATGTGAGTCAACACCTTCCCCGAGTGTTCTTCTGCTTTCCTTACCTACAGGATGTAGACATTGGAGCTTCCATGGTCCTTAGCACATGCAGGTCATGTGTTGCATGGTTGGTTTGAGTAGACACCCCAAGGCCTGCTTCCCAGGGGCATGAATCTGTGTATTTCCACCTCTATAGAGGAGATAGCATATTAAGACTCAGGATTACTAAATGTGTAATTAGAGTTGGCCTATTTCTTAATGCTAATATGGACAGGAAAAGAATGTGGGGTAAAAGAGGATACAGAAGTCCATCAAAATTTCTCTGTATGCAATATGATATAGGGACGGAGGATATGAAGTCACTTTGTGTATTTTGGTGCAGGAAAGAGTCCAAGTAGCTGGGGAGGGATTAATTTTTGTGGCCAAGGGGACTGGCCTCAGGAACTTTTGGTCTCTTCTGAGGATCACTCCACAAGCACTGCTCCCTCTCCTCCCTAAATAATGACTGAAATTTTTTTATGGAACACAGGTAGAAAATTATATTCATGTCTAAAATTGATTCTTTCCAATGAAATTCAAACCAACTTCATGGTAAAAAAAAAAGCAAACAGAAAAATAAATGTTTCGATTTCTTTAGCATGCCACAGGCTGCCCTGCATGTGCAGGGTATATTTAATTTGGGATGAAGGTGGAGAAGTGCTGAGACACTCAATCGTCCCCCTACCTGCGCTCTTGTCGAGGCCCATGGTTAGAACAGTTAGACAGCCTGAGCATGTGGGATTTAGTGACTAGGATTTGATTCTGGGGGGTGTGGAGAGTTTAGTTGAGCACTGGGTGGGCATGTTCTGGACCTGAATTAAGATGTTAAGTTTCATATGAGGATACAATCAAGAAAAAACCTGAGATCCAGGAGACACAGAGCACACCCACTTTGTACTGAAATTTTTTTTGTCACCCTCCAATCTCTAACTAACCTCTCAAATTGAGGTGTCCATGGTCCAGTCTCTCGACTCATCCTGTCAGCCCTAACAGACATTGAGATTACCTGACACTCACACTTGTTACTGGCCAGTGCTGCCTTCTCTAAGTTCTATGTTCTGATTCCTTCCTCATCGACTTTGTGGTTTCAGGCAATCCATGACTCCCAGAGTGTGTCCTCTGCAATAGATCAGCACACACAGCTGAGGTTGCATTGCAGGGTGGTGTCGCATCAGGTAGGCAAAATAGCGATAAGGCTGCCCTTTCACCAAGGTTTCCTGGCACCCATGCTCCCTGCTGGCAAAGAGCTTGGGATAGAAAGTCACATATCAGGACCCTCTCCTCTTGTCATCTTCACATATTACCCACAATTCTGTCCACAATTTCTCCTTCACCTTTACTTCTTTTTCCAAAGTGAGCAGCATCCAGGGGCTGTCTACCCTCTACTGTCCTTTCTGTAATGGAATTTTATACTTGGCCATGCTTTCTCCAGCTGATGCCCTCTCTCTGTTCCAAGCTGGACCTCAGCAAAATGATGTGGGACTTATAGGCTGTATGTTCCAGAGGCAGTATGACAAGGGGTGGGCACCAAGCACCTAATGTCTAGAAGATTCCTAAGCACCATGTCATGCAGGGTCCACTTGGGTAGAGCATCCTCATCGTGTGTTCCCATACTGCTTGTTCCTGGTGTTTAAATCAGTGACCAGATAGATTATTAAATGAAATATATTGAGGGAACAACAGAGTCCTGGCTCCACCATTCACTGCTGTAAGACTTTGGGAAAGTCACCAAGTCCTTTCCATTCCAAGTTCTTTATTGGAAAATGGATGTAACATAGTTCAGCTCAGGATGTTTGAAATAGTAAATGAATCCTGCTTGTAAGAAACTAGTTCAACTCTCCTGTGGTCTCTCTTCTCAGTCAGGGATGGAATTCATCATCACATTTAGTCCAGGGCTTTTTGGCTTTGCTCTCATGTTTTCACATACCTGGGTGTCATCTCCATCTCCCATCCTTGTTTTGGTTGAAGAGTTGACAGCAGGTGGGAGATTCTGGTGTTGTCCAAACACTGTTCCATGCCCAATCACTAAAATATGTCCATGAGCCTGCAGAGTGAGAACTGCCTGGAGGGCCATTCTGCCTGAACTTCCTCATTGACCACCATCTGACAACCATGTGCCAAAGCCCACCAGAAGTGTTGGCACATACTAGGCATTCATTCCACTGAATTGTTACTTCTTCCCCTGGTTTCTATCTCTTCTTTGGGAACATATGGAAGGGCAGAGTTTGTGACTTGAAGTGTTGAATATTCTTCCAAGATGGTCAGGAATGGAGGGAGCCTTTGGAGGAGAAGTCCAATTTGCTGCCCTCATGTCTGCTTGACGTTCAGAAATTCACACACACCCCATCCACACATCACACACATTCCACTGTCCACAGCCACCTCATTATATACTATCAGTGTCCTCCCCAGGGATTATATTTCATAGTAAACAACTCTTGCAATTGTTTACCCTAGAATTGTATGTAAATATACAGTTATAGAACTTAAGTATTCTTTCACTCAGCATAAAGCTCTTAAGTTAAATCTAGGCTGTTGCATACATCAATAGGGTGTTCCTTTTTTTTTTTTTAAATCCAATTACATATGTTGAAACATTAGGTACCAACCATGGTTCTATTATGGTTTACATTATGTTTTACATTTTAAGCTATATACCTTTATAAATTTTTGATGATATCTAACATGCCCTGTATCTATCTATCATTTTAGGATAATGCAGAACACTTCCCTTTGCCCCCAAAGGACCCCCTTTTCCAACTATTCTATTCCTCTATCCTCCTGCCCTTAGGGCCCACACTGACACCCAAACTTCACTTCTTGAAGGACAAGATTTGTAGATACTTGCAAAAATGCTGAGGGCTTGACACACTAATCTGTCCCCCACCGGGAGCCACCTATGCTCTTAAGAGACAGCCTCCCCTCTGTGGGAGAATATCAGGCCTCCCCAGGATGGGGTTATAACACCTTCCCACTCATTGTATGGGGCTCCACTCACATATACAACACACTATGACATGATGAGCACTTACAAACTCCCTAGAAGCCTGACCCAGGGGCACCCTGTGCCAGAAGACACATCAAACACCTTAAACCGGTAACCCTTCCTTATTATATTTTCTAAAGAGTTTTCTCAAAATTACAGTTTCAACCACTACCTGACAATCTCCTCTGTTCACCTGATCCACCCACCCTCCCCCAATTCCTTGGACCATCTGACCCATCCTCACCTCAACCATGCAAAGCCGAACCCGTTAGTATCCCTATGCCCCTGTTGGATCCCTTCACGCACAACTACTTACCTCTAATTTATCATAGGTTTCCCCCATATGGGTGACAATTCACAACCTTTCACTCACCAACTATTTCCTGTAAGCCTATCTTCCAGCCTCAAACTCTCTCAGACAGTTTGATTTGCTTAATTCATAACAGAGAGCTGTTCTACTATATTCTACTACAGAACTATTGTGACTCTAGCAATGGAAATTATATCACTGATGTGGAGACAGTGGCCATGGGAGTTGCTGAAGGCAGGGAGTGGGAAAAGAGGTGTGATATTGGGGCATTTTGGGGACTTGGATTTGTCCTTGATCATTTTGCAGGGTCAGATGCAGAACATTATATATCCTGCCAAAACCCAATGAATGGACTGGGAGAGAGCATAAACTACAACATAAACTATAATCCATGCTGTGTAGCTGTGCTCCAAAATGTACTCATCAACTGCAATAAGTGTACCACATTAATGAAAGAAGTTGTCAATGTGGGACGAGTGGGGGTTGTGGGGAATGGGGTATATGGGAACCTACTTTTTAATGTAACATTTTGTGTGATCTATGTATCTTCAAAAAAACTTTAAAAAAAGAAACAATACATATTGAGCACATACAGAATAAATGAAGTAGAGAATGTTTAAACTTAAGCTAAATGAGGAAGTTCAAATATTCTGAAGGCTGTCATACGAAAAAGTGAGAGTTTGGCTGCTCAGTATTTCTTCAAAAGGCAGAACTTAAACTAAGGAATAAATAGTAGAAAACAACAGGAGGCAGGATAGTTGTACAAGCATATCACTGATCTAAAAGTTTCTTTTCCAATATCATGCACTTTGCACTTACTTTTCCCTTCTGCTGAAGGAAGGTGTAACATAACACTTCTCATAGACATCTTAAATAATTTTCTTGGAAAGTAGACTTGGCCCGGTGGATAGGGCATCCATCTACCACACAGGAGGGCCACAGTTAGAACCCCCAGCCTCCTTGACCTATTTGGAGCTGGCCCATGCAGAGTGTTGATGCCCACAGGGAGTGCCGTGCCATGCAGAGTTGTCCACTGTGAAGAAGAGCCCCACATGCAAGAAGTGTGCCTCATTAGTAGAGCCACCAAGTGCAAAAGAAAGCTCAGCCTGCCCAGGAATGGTGCCGCAGACACGGAGAGCTGATGCAGCAAGATGACACAACAACGACAACAACAACAAATGAATCACTACAACTATCAATGAGTGGTACAGGTGGGAGTGACATATGTGTATTGGGGAAAGAGTAGGGAAAACACAGCTGACCACCAATGCTCTACATTAAACAGGAGAGCTATATTTTAAGTCAACAGGAAATACAAACAAACCACATAACACCAATGCAACCCATCCAAATGATTAAATAATACAAAGTGTGAATTGTTTCAAAAACTTCAGCATAATTTTTTTTTAAGGAATATATATAATATACTTCATGTTCTATATGTACTTTATCACTTATTTAGGAAGGAAGGCTGAAGTGCTTAATGCACTCAACAAATTGAAAATAAAAGTTTTATGTTTTTATATTTGTTGATATTCAGGACTCTAAAGGTGGATCTTGAAGTCAGAATGCCCCATCAGTTTTCAAGGAAAGCCATGGTGTTGGTCACTCTGACGATCTGCTGTACGTTGGGGATTGTTGGGGCTGGGGCAGCTCTGGTAAGAGAATAAACCTATTAAAGGAAACATTCAAGGTCCCTGCCACTGGCTTTTTGAGTATAACTCTTTGGTGGTGGAGTCAGCTTGCAATCAGTGTTACAATATCCCTTTCACAGCCTCTTCACCATGAAGGCTGACAAAAGCTGCAAAGTCATTGGCAATTACAAAAGGACAGGTAAAGTCATTGGCAATGACACAAGTGTCCTCATTGCATCTCTTCATATTTCCATGATTAGCTGAACCATCTCAGAACACAGGTAGTTTTGATGGTCATGGGATCCCAGGAAAATCCCTCTGTAAGATTCTCTGTCCTACTGACCAAACTACCACAAGTTCAGAATGGGCTGATTTTATAGCAGGTGGCATTCTTTTCCAAAGAGAGCTTGCATTATGCATGTCATTATGGAGCAGATACAAAGATACAAGCTGACCACACAGGGGTTTAGCAATTCCTCCAGGAGCCTTGAGTCCCTGGTTCTTGTTGTGATCCACTGCATAATCAAGTGAATAAAGTTCATCTCATCCACAGAGCTTGGGCTTAGGCACATACTATACACCAGAGGATGGGAATTCTTGGGGATATCCTAAAATTCTGCTTATCACAGGTTCCCATAGAATTATTGTCCATATGGGATGGAAACTTCCTTCTCAAGGAAGGTATTGGGGACTGAATCATGTGCCCCAGAAATGGCAACTTCAGGTCCAAACCCCTGGTCCCATGGGTGGGGACCCATTTGTAATTAGTATATTTGAAGATGGTATGAGTAAAGGTATGCCCAAATGGAATACAAAGTGAATGTGAGTGGGCCTTATTCCAAAATAGCCGAAGACCTTACAAGCAAAGGAAAATGGACAAAAAAAAAATAGCCATGGTCAACAGCCAGAAGCTGCAAGTCAGTTGAATTTAGAAAACAAAAGGGAAGATGATGTGCTTTGCATTGTCATGTGACAGATAAGCCAATGAACAAGAGGCCCTGGCAGCCAGCCTTAGAAGGCAAAGGTCTTTATGAGAGAGCATCACCTTGCTAACACCTCAATTTTTGACTTCGAGCCTGAGATCCATGATCCAGTAAGTTTCCACTGTTGAAGCCGTTCCACTGAATGATATTTTTTTAGTAGCTGGGAAACTAAAATTGCACTATTTTTCAAATATGTGACCAAAACTTGGATCTCCTCCCAAAACTAGTTCAACACTATTCAAATATCTTCTCTTCCTTCAGTTATTATACCACTGAAAAGTCTTCCAAATTATACTTACTATAATTATACTTAAAGTATACTTAGTATAATTTTACTTAGACCACACTCTTACATAATGTATTACATTTCACAACAATGCAACGTGTTTGTGATACATGACCTATGGGAGTCCTGTGTCATGTTATGCATATTTGTTTTTTAAGTCCACGAATTTACTATACACTTGCTGCTTATGTATGTTCATGTACGAATGATATACTTCAATAAATTGTTTTAAAAATGGAAAAATAAAGAGAGTTCCATGGTCCCATCCTCTTCTTTGGAAGCTCTATAGAGAATCAGGGTCAATCAGGGGTCACCAGTGACAGAAATATATATAGAGGAAGAGATTTCTTTTAAGGAAATGATTCATTTGATTAAAGGAGGGTGCAGAGCCTGGAAATTCCAGTATGAGGGTAGTTGAAATCTTCTGTCTGTATTCCTTATGCTGGAACTAGAGGAGGCAGTGGAAGGTGTAGTCTTGTGGAAGTACTCCTTATGATATCTGGAATATACACTTCTCCCTTCTGAGACCTTTCACTGATTGCATTAGTCCCAATCGTATTGTTCATCGTAACTTTCTTCACTTAGAGTCAAATCATTTTAGGCACTAATCCCATCTATGAAGTAACTTTGTAGAAACAATTAGGGCAGCTTGAGAAAAGCAACTGAACACAAATTAGACATGTTGACACATAAAACTAATCATAACTGTCTATCCAGTGCCAATTGGACACCCACTGACATCTCAGATAAACTATACTTTATCTCCAAATAAAGACAATAACAAAACCATATTTACATCTGACATGATACAACTATCCTGTGTACTACTGAAAGTTCACTAATGTTTCCTCAAAATAGTATGGAAGCACTTGAGTGACCAATATTCACTCTTACCCTTGCTATCCTGTAACATAAATACTATGATGCAAAGCTAATACAACTAATCTTATACGGGGATAGGAGAGGGATGAAAAGAAAGACGTTTGTTTATACACAAACATATTCATATGCAAAAATGCTTCTAACAAAATAAAAATTAATAGCCATTATAGTCCTTTTTGTGGTAAATGGCCATATGATCATAACTGGTAATTACAAACACCTACTTCTATTACACATGCATAATTCATTTCCCCTCAACAAACGAAGTAGCTGGTTATGGTTCTTTCCCTAATGCAGTAACCCATACCTTTTTAATGAATGGTATGGGCTATTAGTAGTCCTGTGCAAATTGATTGTTAGAGTTCTCCTTTGACTTTAATCACAGGGAATGGAAATACAAGTAGATATCCTAAGGAATATACTGTATTCTGTAATTCTCTTCCTTCCATTTTGAAGTAGCAGTCTAATTTCCCCTAGGTAACTGGGAGCAATAACCTCAGCTAGTACATTCAATCCTGTCTTTACTTGTTGATTTAGAGGCATGAGGAAACCAAAGTGGTCCACAGGAATTTTGACTTCCACTTCGATGAAATCATTTTTAACTTTCCGGGAGGAAAATCTTACATTTTGGTGATAAGAAGCAAAACACTTGGTAGAGGATCACTAGTGAGTTATCTCCATTGCCATCCCTTGATTTCTGGACTCACAGATCATGGCTTTGGGAGAAGCAGAACCATATACTAGATTGTAATTGAGTGTACATACAGCTTCCTGGAGGACATTTATCTAGACCTGCAATGTATGGCCACCCAGCTAACCCCATAATTGAATCTTCCAAAGGTCAATCCACTGATGTGTCAATTCAGCTGCTCCAGTTTGATAATGTAAGATAAGGGAATTCCATTAGCATATGCCCAGTACTGCATTTCATTAACCATGATCAGAAGCAAAGCTGTGTGGAATATCAAGATGAAGGATAAGATGTTCTGTAAGTCCACAGATGGTAGTTTTGTCGGGTTGATGATTTCAGGGAAGAAAACTTCATATTCAGAATAAATGGAGAACTGTGTCTATTTGAATAGGCATTGGTCTGATTGATACATTCGATAAAGTGGCCAGATCCTTAAAAGTGTAATCTGCAAAGGCATGCCTTAGATTCAAGGAAGAAATAGGGGGAAAGTAAAAGGATGTAATGGATTATCATGTGACAGCAATCATAAAAGTTGTGGAGTGTCTATTGCTTTCCGATATACTAAGTGCAAATGTTTAAATATTGTGAAGGCTAGGAAAGGTTATGTTCTTGAACCCATCCATTCCCATGAGTGTGGGGCCATTTGATTGGGCTACATCAGTGCAGCGTGACCCAGGTTGGGTCTCTACCCATTTGTTGGGTTTTATTTAAACTGAGAACTGAAAGAAGAGATACTCAGAAAGAAACCACCACTTTGAGCATGCCACATGAGAGAGAAGACTTCAGGAATGGCAGTGATCAGCTGCCATCTTGCCTTGCCACGTGGGAAGACTCCAGGATCTGGCAGCAGATGACATTTGTTGAGTAAATAACTCTGCTGGTGCCTTGATTTGGGCATTTCAAGTCCCTTTGTAAAAATTAACCCATTCCTAGTAACTTTGTATTGGCAGATTTAGCAAACTTAAGACAATGTGCTTTAGGGCAATACATTTTATAAAGACAAAGAGAAATATTTCATAATGATTAAAATGTTATTACAGGGGAAACGGACTTGGCCCAGTGGTTAGGGTGTCCATCTACCACATGGGAGGTCCGCAGTTCAAACCCCGGGTCTCCTTGACCCGTGTGGAGCTGGCCCATGCACAGTGCTGATGCATGCAAGGAGTGCCCTGCCACGCAGGAGTGTCCCCCACTTAGGGGAGCCCCACGCGCAAGGAGTGCACCCCATAAGGAGAGCCACCCAGCGCGAAAGTGCAGCCTGCCCAGGAATGGCACCGCCCACACTTCCCGTGCCCTGCCGCTGATGACAACAGAAGCGGACAAAGAAACAAGACACAGCAAATAGACACAGAGAACAGACAACACGGGGAGTGGGGGTGAATTAAATAAATTTTTAAAAATGATATTACATCTTAAAGACATGACAATTGTAACATATGTTCATGCCTAGCAACAGACACTTCAAATGCCTGAAGAAATAAGCTGAGAGATTTCAAAGGAGAAAGAGATCATTGAACTATCATAGTCTAAGGTTTCCATACCCACTCCCAATAATTGATAGAACTAATATAGAACTAGTCATAAATTCAGCAAGATATAGAAGATTTGTACAACATTTTCCAACAACTCTACCTAACGGACATGAACAAAACATTCCATCCATTGGCAGCAGTATATACATTCCTTTTAAGTACACAGGAAATGTTCTCCAGAATAGAAACTCTGCTGTTCAAATGGAAAAAACAACAAAGCAAAATCCTAAAGTCTGTATAACTTTAAAATTATGAAAAGTATTTTCTCCATTGGAAATGGAATGAAATTAGAATCAATAATTGAAAAGAGTCCGGAAAACCTCCTGATATTTGGAGGTTAATTAATGACCATTGGAATACCACATGGGTCAATGAAGACATTACAAGGAAATTGCTAAATACCTTAATCTGATCTAAAATATAGCACACCATTTCACAGCCTATGGGATGCATCAAAGAGCAAAGCTTAGAGACTTTGGGGAAGATGACATCAGAGTACACAAGCAGGGCTCAACTCTCACACAAGCAATGGAGAAGGGCAGGAGATGTCTGAGGGACTTGTGTTGGGGGTTAGGTAACCCCAGACAGTACTGCTCAGGGCCCAGGAGGGCAAGGGACAGAGAGCCAAAGAGCCCAAAATGTCAACTGTGAGGTACTAAACACCCTCGGCAGGAGGAAAGGGCTCCCAGCGCCCATTCTCAAGGCATGAAGCCTGATAAAACCCATGGCTAAGTGCAGCTGACTGAGAGGGGAACAACCATCTCCCTCCTTGGGAAGAGGGAGGGTGTGGCAGAGGATAGAGTGGTTTCTCTTCTGTGAATTTGACCAGCAGAGCCAGACCAGAAGCTAGGCTAACCTGAGGGTCGTGGCACTTCCTTGGAAGTGTTTGCCAGCGAGTGCCATCTGCTAGCCAGTTGGGAAACAGCAATGAGAAAACTGCTTTTAGGTCACTTTTTCCCAAAACCCTGGGGAAAAAATATCTGTAACCCATTAGTGAATCCCTTGTGTGGTTTTGGTTACATAAGGTTGGCAATTTAAAAGCCTGAGAATGAGATGAACCAAAACTCAAAGAGGCATCGTGATAGAACAAGTGATCGTTCAAAGATGATCTAATACCAATCTTCCTCAAGATGTTCCAAAAAATCAAACAGGAGAGAACACAAATAAACACATTCTATGAAGCCAACATCATTCTAATATCAAAACCAAATAAAGATGCTACAAAAAATAGAATTAAAGACCGATACTTATAATGAATATATATGTAGCAACGTTCCAAAAACAATTCCAAACAGAATCCAAAGGCACATTAAAAATTATACACACACACAAAATATTATACACAGGCAGCCTACTCAATGGGAGAAATTATTGAAAAATATTGAAAATCCCATATCCAACAAGGTTTTGATATCCATGTCATATAAAGAGATCATACAATTCAACGATGTAAAGACAAGCAAGGCAAAGAAGCGGCTGGGCAGCATTGGAGGTTCTTCGGGACCAGGCTGTTTCAGGATATTTGCAGAGCAGGAGGTGTCTGGACATCAATTTGGTGGGAAGGTAACAGAGAAGACTCATCTATAAAATATAATTGAGACTCTATTACACAGAGGTCAGGGTTGCATGTGGCACGCCCCCTCCTGGGGTGGGCAGAGCCATGGCACTGGCACTGTGGCAGCAATATCTGGAGGCTCTGCAGTACTGGGGAATTCATAAGCCCTGAGCGGCCTATTGGGGGGTTAAAAGGATAGGAGGCCTTTGCAGACCAATTTGGGGAGACAAACGGGAGTTTTATTGCAAAGCAGGGGAATTTTTGATTGCGGACACAAATAATAGTGCTTCTGCCTAGAGCCCCGCTCAGCCCAAGCCTGGCTGTCAATCTGCAATGGACTTAAATTGATAGCAATAAAGAGATGCCACCAGGGTCTGGCAGGGTGGGAGATGTCTGGAAGCTGATTAGGGGAATATTTTGCGAAGCGTGGGAATTTCGGTTTTGGACTCTGATATCAGTGTTTCTGGCTGGAGCCCCACCACCGGGCCTGGCTATTGATCTGCATCATTAAATTGCCTGCAGTGTAGAGGCACCACCAGCTGGCCGTCCTGGGGGCTTTCAGGGTGGGAAGGGTCCTGAAGTTGAATTGGTGATACATCCACAGAATAAACCCCAGTGAGTGAGTGAATTGTGGAGTTCAGACACACAGGATAGAGTTTGCGGAGGTGATCTCACCCATAGGGCTGGCACCCAGCTGTGGGGATCCCTGAAGGCTGTGTTGCACTGCGGTGCTCCCAGGTTCCCTGTTAACCAGACTCGCGGTTGCCAGGTCTGAGTCCCCTAAACCCTGGTGGCCCACACCCCAGAGACTCACACCTCTTGAGTCTTCAATATCTCAGACTTTCCATCCCTGAATCCATCACGCCCTGAAGTCCATCTGAGGTTCTTGAATGTCCTAGCCCTCAACGTTTGCATTTTCTTTTTTCTTTTGTTTTGTTTTTTTATATTTATTTTGTCTTATTTTTTATTTTTTTAATGTCCTGATTCCTAACATTGCATTATCCCCTAGTCTTTTCTCCCAGCGTATCCCCCAAAGTCTTTTTTTTTCAGTAATTTAGTTTTGTTGTTGTTGTTGCTGTTGTGGTTGGTGTATATCTTTTTTTTCTTTTCCCTACCTGTTCCCTGCCCTTTTACCCACCCCCTTTTTCTTTCTTCCTTTCTTCTCTTTTTTTTTTTTTTTTTTGGTTTTTCTCTCTCTCATCCCTTATTTTCTTCTTATTTTATTTTATCTTAATTATACAATAGGTGCTGCAGGGAACACCTCACAATTTGCTGGGTTTCCTCATCCTCCACTGCCTCATTTCTGTGTAAATAGATTTTGGCTACATACACTATCCCCTTTTGCCTACATCTTGATATCCTCCATCATCTACTGTCTCTCCTATATTCCACCTCCCTTTCTTTGATCCACAAAGTGTCTAACTCTTAATTTCTAATACCTTTGTTTTGTTTTCTGTCTGTTATCCACTCTTGAAACTATTGCCTTTCTTTTCTCTTTCCCTCTATCACGAAAACAATAGCTTTTCAATTCATACAATATTCTTCCCATATTCAGTCGACTACGTCATTATAGGTACTCTACCTACTGCTATAACTCTACACAACATACATGAATCTAACATCCATCCTCCCAGATCTCATATTGTTGTTCTGTTAACATATATCACCAATACTACTTTACACTTTTTCCTTGCTTACACAATTGCCTTTCCCTGGACCTAATACTTTCCTTTAAAGTGAGCTCAACCAGCAATAAGAAATTAGAATAAGAAGAACAAAGTGACAAAGAGAAGATATAGCACTTACACAAAAACAACAGCTGATTAATCTCCAAGACTAGACAAAGACGCTAAGGAACTGATTAAACCCATCAAGATAAAATGATGACCAGACAGGAACAAAAATCTACAAACAAAACCAGTAATCAGGAAAATATGGCTGAATCCAATGAACAAACTAAAAATCAGGAAGGGGAGCAGAACTTCGCACAAGTGATGAAAGATCTCAGAACATTTATCGCTGACAAATTTAATGAAGTAAAGGAAGAGGTTAACAACATAAAGACAACACTTGGAGGAGAAATTGCAGACATACACAAAAAGATAAGAGATATGATGGAAATGAACACCACAGTTCAAGAAATCAAAAATACACTTGCAGCAAATATCAGCAGACTAGAAGAGGCAGAGCAGAGAATTAGTGATGTGGAAGACAGTACATCGGAAATCAAACAGATAGTAGAATTGGCCAATAAAAAGATACAAAAAATCCAGCTAGGACTTAGGGACCTGAATGATAATGCAAAACGCTCAAACATATGTATTATAGGCATCCCAGAAGGAGAAGAGAAGGGAAAGGGGTCAGAAGGAGTGTTGCAGGAAATAATGGCTGAAATCTTCCAAAATCTACTGAAAGAGACAGATGTATATATCCAAGAAGCACAGTGCACCGCACTCGTCATAACCCCCAACAGGCCCACCCCAAGACATATACTTGTCAAATTAGCCAATGCTCAAGACAAAGAAAAAATTCTAAAAGCAGCGAGAGAAAAGAAAACCATCACATACAAGGGAGCTCCATAAGATTAAGTGCTGATTTCTCATCTGAAACCATGGAGGCAAGAAGGCAGTGGTATGATATAGTCAAGGTACTAAAAGAAAAAAATTTCCAACCAAGAATACTCTATCCAGCTAAACCAGCATTCAAAAATGATGGAGAGTTCAAAATATTCACAGATAAACAGAAACTGAATGAATATGCCAACAAGAAACCTCCCCTTCAAGAAATTCTAAAGGGAGTTCTGCAGGAAGAAAGGAAAAAACAGGACAGGCAGAGTTGGAAGAGAGTGTAAGAGCAACAAAAAAGACAAAAAGAGAAGGGGGGAAAAAAGCAAACAAAATATGACAAACACAAGTCCAATCAAAATATGGCTAACACAAATAATTCCTTGAAAGTAATAACACTGAATGTCAACGGATTAAACTCACCTGTCAAAAGATTCAGACTGGGACACTGGATAAGGAAATATGACCCATCTATATTCTGTCTACAAGAGACACATCTTAGACCCAGAAACTCATGGAGGTTGAAACTGAATGGCTGGAAAACAATCATACAAGCAAACAATAACCAAAAAAAGGCAGGAGTAGCTATATTAATATCAGACAAAACAGACTTTAAATGTGAAACAATTGTGAGAGACAAAGAAGGATACTACATTTTAGTGAAAGGGACAATCTGTCAAGAAGATCGAACAACCATAAATATTTATGCTCCTAACAAGGGTGCCTCTAAATACATGAGGCAAACGCTTGAAAAACTAAGTGAAAAAATAGATGCATCTACAATTATAGTGGGGGATTTTAATACACCACTATCAACTCTGGACAGAACATCTCAAAAGAGAATCACTAAAGAAACAAAACATTTGAACAGTATATTAGAGGAGCTGGATCTAATAGACATATATAGATCTTTACACCCAAACACAGCAGGATATACATTTTTCTCAACTGCACATGGATCATTCTCCAAAGTAGACCGTATACTAGGCCACAAAGAAAGGCTTAATGAATTCAGAAAGATTTAAATCATACAAAACAATATCTCTGACCACAGTGGAGTCAAGCTGGAAATTTGCAAGGGACAGAGGCCCAGATTTCACACCAAGATATGGAAATTAAACAACACACTCTTAGAAAAACAGTGGATCAAAGAGGAAATCTCAAAAGAAATCAATGACTACCTTGAAGCAAATGATAATGATAACACAACATACCAAAATTTATGAGATGCAACAAAAGCAGTACTGAGAGACGAATTTATAGCCATAAATTCATTTACCAAAATAGAAGAAAGAGCAGAAATTGAAGAACTAACTGCACATTTGGAGGAATTAGAAAAAAAAACAACAAAGTAATCCAACAGGAAGAAGAAGAAAGAAAATAACAAAGATAAGAGCAGAACTAAATGAAATAGAAAATAAGAAAGCACTTGAAACGATGAACAAGACCAAGAGCTGGTTTTTTGAGAAGATCAACAAAATTGACAAACCTTTAGTGAGACTAACAAAGAAAAAAAGAGAGAAGATGCAAATACACAAAATAAGAAATGAGATAGGTGATATCACCACTGACCCCACAGAAATAAAGACTTTCATAAGAGGATACTTTGAAAAACTATATTCCAACAAAAATGACAATTCAGAGGAAATGGACAAATTCGCAGAAACACATAAGCAGCCCATATTGATGAAAGAAGAAGTTGATGATCTCAACAAACCAATCACAAGTAAAGAGATAGAATCAGTCATTAAAAACCTCCCAACTAAGAAGAGCCCAGGGCCAGATGGCTTCACAGGTGAATTCTACAAAACATTCTGGAAAGAACTAACACCAATCCTGCTGAAACTCTTCCAAAAAATCGAAACAGAGGGAATATTGCCTAACTCCCTCTATGATGCCAACATTACCCTAGTACCAAAGCCAAATAAAGACACCACAAGAAAGGAAAATTACAGACCAATTTCTCTAATGAACGTAGATGCAAAAATACTTAACAAAATACTTGCTAATCGTATTCAACAACACATTAAACAAATTATACACCATGACCAAGTGGGATTTATTCCAGGTATGCAAGGATGGTTCAACATAAGAAAATCAATCGATGTAATACACCATATAAACAGATTGAAGGAAAAAATCACATGATTATATCTATAGATGCAGAAAAAGCATTTGACAAGACACAGTACACTTTCTTGATAAAAACACTCCAAAAGATTGGAATACAAGGAAATTTTTTGAACATGATAAAGAGGATATATGAAAAACCTACAGCCAACATTGTTTACAATGGAGAAATCCTAAAATCCTTCCCTCTAAAGTCAGGAACAAGACAAGGATGCCCACTCTCTCCCCTTCTATTTAACATTGTCTTAGAAGTACTTGCTCGAGCACTGAGGCAAGAACCAGATATAAAAGGCATTCAAATTGGAAAGGAAGAAGTCAAAATTTCATTATTTGCAGATGACATGATCCTATACATAGAAAACCCTGAGAGGTCTACAACAAAGCTTCTAGAACTCATAAATGAGTTTAGTAAAGTCGCAGGTTATAAGATCAATGCACAAAAATCAGTAGCATTTCTGTACACCAATAATGAGCAAGATCAGGAGGAAATCAAGAAACAAATACCATTCACAATAGTAAATTTAAAAATCAAATATCTAGGAATAAATTTAACTAAAGATGTAAAAAACTTATACACTGAGAACTATACAAGACTGTTCAAGGAAATCAAAGAAGACCTAAATAAATGGAAGAATATTCCTTGTTCATGGATAGGAAGACTGAATATTATTAAGATGTCTATCCTACCAAAACTGATCTACACATTCAATGCAATACCAATAAAAATGAACACAGCATTCTTTAAGGAACTAGAAAAACTAACTATGAAATTTATTTGGAAAGGAAAGAGGCCCCGAATAGCCAAAGACATATTGAAAAAGAAAAACGAAATTGGAGGAATCACACTACCGGACTTCAAAACGTACTACAAAGCTACAGTAGTGAAAACAGCATGGTATTGGCATAAGGAGAGACACACAGACCAATGGAATCGAATTGAAAGTTCTGATATAGAACCTCATATATATAGCCATATGATATTCAATAAAGCCACCAAACCCTCTCAACTGGGAGAGAATGGCCTATTCAACAAATGGTGCCTGGAGAACTGGATAGCCATATGTAGAAGAATGAAAGAGGATTACCATCTCATACCTTATACAAAGATCAACTGAAGATGGATCAAAGACTTAAATATAAGAGCCAAGACCATAAAGACCTTGGAAAGCAGTGTAGGGAAACATCTACAGGACCTTGTAATAGGAAATGGCTTCATGAATATCACACCAAAAGCACGATCAGCAAAAAGAACTAATAGATAAATGGGACTTCCTCAAAATTAAAGCCTTCTGCACCTCAAAGGAGTTTGTCAAGAAAGTAAAAAGGGAACCCACACAATGGGAGAAAATATTTGACAACCATATATCTGATAAGAGACTTATAACTTGCATATATAAAGAACTCATATCTTGAAAATAAAAGGATAAACAACCCATTTAAAAAATGGGAAAAAGACTTAAACAGACACTTCTCCAAAGAAGAAAAACAAATGGCTAAAAAACACATGAAAAAAATGCTCCAAATCTCTAGCTATCAGAGAAATGCAAATCAAAACTACAATGAGATACCATCTTACTCCCATAAGATTGGCAGCTATGAAAAAAACAGAAGAATACAAATGCTGGAGAGGATGTGAAGAGATGGGAACACTCATCCACTGCTGGTGGGAATGCAGAAGGATCCAACCATTCTAGAGGATAGTTTGGCGGTTTCTCAAAAAACTACCCATAGATTTGCCATATGACCCAGCAATACCACTGCTTGGTATATACCCAGCAGAACTGAAAACAAGGACACAAACTGATATATGCACACCAATGTTCATAGCAGCATTGTTCACTATCGCCAAAAGTTGGAATTGACTCAAATGCCCATCAACAGATGAGTGGATCAATAAAATGTGGTATATACATACAATGGAATACTACTCAGCTGTAAGAACAAATACACTACAAACACACATGATAACATGGATGAATCTTGAGATCCTTATGTTGAGTGAAGCAACCCAGGCATTGAAGGACAAATACTACATGACCTCAATGATATGAAATAAGCAAGCTGCCTCAGAGAGCTAGAGACTGGAAGATAGGCTTACAGGAAATCGGGGGGTGGAGGAAGGATGTGAGCTGACGTCTGCAGGGGTGGAATCTATGATGAGCTGGTGGTAAGTATGAGCACAAAGAAGAGATAAAATGGGGGCAAGGAGTTGCCTTTGGTTGGAGCTTTGCGGGTTTGAGGGGGGTTGCGGATGGGTGGATGGGTAATAGTGCCCGAAAAATTGGGGGAAGGGAGGGGCAAAATACGAACATAGGAGAGTGTCAGATGTTTGTTGAGAGTAAAATGCTGAGAAAACCATATCAAAATATAATTAAAAGGGTTACCTGTTTAGGATGCTCAGAGGGGATGGTCTGACACGGCACGGACTCCTGGGGAATGTCTGAATGCTCTTTTTGCCAGGATGGGTTGTACCATTTGATAGAGACCCAAGTAGTGAGAGTGGGGGTGGACCCACATCCTGGGGAGGACTAATGCCATCAAGAAAGAGGGAACTGTATCTCTTGAGAGAAAGGATGGCTCCCAGGGCATTAGTGTAGTTGAGCAAGTCAGGCCGTGAGCACTGTTGCAAGTATCTCTGAATTTGGCTCCTTGGGAAATGGAGATTGGCTGTCACTGTGGGCCCCAAGGAGAGGGGAAAATGGATGTTGAATGGATGGAACCAAGGTAAATGTGGGGGTAACAGAGGAGTTTCACGAGAGTACACAAGGATGGATATAAAACATGTAATATTACACCAAAAACATATAGGGGATGACAGACTAATAATGCAAACCATAATGTAAAACATAGGATAACTAAGAATTTAGAAAACTGTATATCCTAAAGTATGGACCACAATGTAAGCACAGATGTCACCTTGTTTGAAAGCTATTGTCTCAGAGTCTGTACATCAGTTTAAGTAAATATGATATGAATAAGTTATAAGAATATTGCTTTGGAAGGGAAAAGGTTTTATGGTGGATGTGTGGGAGTACTATATATTGTATATATGAATTACTGTGATCTAAGGCTCTTGTGAAGAGAAGCTCAATAATTAGGAAAAAAGAAAAGAAAAAGATAGTATGTAGAATTTTTCCAAATCAATACGTATTCTAGATCGAACCTTTAAACCCATCGCTATATTCCATTTTACTAGTAAGGGATCCTGACATTATATTGGGCTTCATTTTTCAGGAAGTTATGGATCACAGAGTGGTTCAAAAATGGCAGTGGAGGAATACTGGTATAGGATGTTATTGACAGGTGATATATGGTTGACAGGGAGTTATACAGGGCGTATGTCCAGGGTGCATGGTAATGTTTGGATATACATAGTGGAAACAATTAAAAACAACAGCTGGGGGGGGTACTGGGTTCCTGGCTAGGGGTGCTCTGTTGTGGTCCCTAGGGGAGCAGCGGCAGTCCCCCAGGTGCAACGGTAAGGACCAGGAAGGAATGAGGGTCCTACAGTGAGCCCCTGATACTAATGACTATGTTTGTGAGCCTATACACCTAAAATAAGAACAAGGCCTAGAGCAGCACTGTGCGTGGGAGCTTCCTCCTGACAGCCTTCATGTTACTCAAATGTAGCCAGTCTCAAAGCCAAACTCAGCATGTAAATGCAATGCCTTCCCCCCAGTGTGGGACATGACACCTGGGGATGAGCCTCCCTGGCACCGAGGGATCACTACCAAATACCAATTGATGATGCAACTAGAAAATGACCTTGAATTAAAGGTTCAACGTGGACCAGCAGAATATCCCTGTCTACATATAATAACAGGAGTTTAAAATGCTGTTTGACCTAATGTAAGGGGGAAATGGAAAGGAGAAATGAGTTTATATGGCTATGAGTTTCTAAAAAAGAGTCTGGAGGTTGTCAGAAGGATTGCCCTTATGCACACCTGAGCAGAGTCTCAGAGACAGATAAAGTAGATACAACCCCAGGTATTGGTTCTTTTGAGGGCTAAAGAGACCCACAGGTTCTATGGTCATGGCAAATGGGGTTCACTGCCATGCCAGTTGGCCCTTCTTAGGAGCTGGTGTTTCTGCGTGATGGAGCTGGACACAGATGAGATCTCTTTTCACAAGGCTTTCATGCTACTTTACTGGAATTGTAGTTGGTCCTGGGGTTTAAGATATATCTAGGGGATTTGAATCTCTGGACTGACAATATGATAGCCAGGCCCTGAGCCTCAACAGACGTCAGCTCCTACACTCTGATTTATTGGACTTACCCCACTCAGCTAAGATGGAGTTGAAGAATGTCAACCACCACACCATGGAGCCTAGAGTGCCTGCCACTGAAAGCAGGAGGATGCAATCCTCATGCATGCAGGAGTATCCATGTGGAATCTAAGCCTCCTCTTGACATAGATGTGCAATGGACACAACCAATCCAAGGTCCACAGGGAAAATGTGGCATTGGTGTGGGAAAAGTGGCCATGGTGACTGCTGGGTGCAGGGAATGGGAGAAAGAGATGAGATGTGGAGGCGTTTTTGGGACTTGGAGTTGTCCTGGGTGGTGCTTCAGGGACAATTACTGGACATTGTAGATCCTCCCAGGGCCCACTGGATGGAATGTGGGAGAGTATGGGCTATGATGTGGACCATTGACCATGAGGTACAGCGATGCCCAGAGATGTACTTACCAAATGCAATGGATGTGTCATGATGATGGGAGAGTGTTGCTATGGGGGGAGAGGTGGGGTGGGTGGGGGCGGTGGGGTTGAATGGGACCTCATTTTTTTTAATGTAATATTTTTTAAAAATGAATTAAAAAATTAAAAAAAACAAAACAAAACAAGAGGCAGAAAAAATATTTGAAGAAATAATGGTGCAAAATTTCCCAAACCTAGTGAAGGACTTAGATATCCTTGTCCAACAAGCACAACATACTCCCATCTGAATAAGTCCAAATAGACCAACTCCAAGACACATACTAATCAGAATGTCAAATGTCAGAGATGGGAAAATTCTGAGAGCAGCAAGAGAGAAGCAATGCTTAACATATAAGGGATACCCAATTAGGTGAATTGCCAATTTCTCATCAGAAACCATAGAGGCAAGAAGACAGTGGTGTGATATATTTACGATACTGCAGGAGAAATACTTCCAGCCAAGAATTTTAAACCCAGCAAGATTAATTTTTAAAACTGAGAGTAAGATTAGAATATTTACAGATAAACAGAAACTGAGGGAGTTTATAACAAAAGACCAGCTTTGCATGAAATACTAAAGGGAGTGTTATAACCTGAAAAGGAAAGACAGGAGAGAGGCCTGGAAGAGAGTTTAGAAATGACAACTGTATCAATAATAGTAACTAAAAGTGTCAAATATAAAATGACAGAAAAAATGCAAAACTCAAAATGGATGAAATAAGAACTGCCTTTACAGTAATAAAATTGAATGCTAATGGATTGAACTCCCTAGTCAAAAGACACAGACTGGCAGAATGGATGAAAAAAATATATCTATATGCTGTCTGCAAAAGACTCACCTTAGACCCAAGGATACCAGTAAATTGAAAACGAAAGGTTGGAAAAAGATATTCCATCATGCAGGAACCAAAAAAAAAAAAAAAAACAATGAAAAAAACCTAGGGTAGCTATACTTATATCAGATGACACAAACTTTAAAAAGAAAACTGTTATTAGAGACAAGAAAGGACATTGCATATTAATAAAAGGGATGTTTCACCAGGAAGAAATAACAATCATAAATATACATGCACCTAACCAGGATGCCCAATACATGAGGCAAACACTGGCAAAACTGAAGGAAGAAATAGATATCTCTACAATAATATTTGGAGACTTCAATACACCACTCTTAGCATTGGATAGAACATCTGGACAGAAGATCAATAAAGAAACAGAGAACTTGAATAATATGATAAATGGACTAAACTTAATAGACATATACAGAACATTGCACCCCAAAACAGCAGGATATACATTCTTTTCAAGTGTTTGTGGATCTTTCTCCAGGGTAGACCATACGTTGGGAAACAAAGTAGATCTCAATAAATTCAACAAAATTGAAATCATACAAAGCACTTTCTCTGATCATAATGGAGTAAAGCTGGAAATCAACAAGTGGCAAATAAAGGGAAAATTCATGCATATGGAGATTAAACAACACACTATTATATAACCAGTGGGTCAAAGAAGAAATTTCAAGAGAAATCAGTAAACATCTTGAGACAAATATCAATGAGTATGCAAAATATCAGAACCTATGGGATGCTGTGAAAGCAGTGTTGAGAGGAAAATTTATAGCCCTCAATGTTTACATTAAAAAAATCTAAAATAAATGACCTAACTATACAGCTAGAGGAACTAGAAAAAGAACAGCAAACTAATCATAAAGCAAGTAGAAGGAATGAAATAACAAAGATCAGAGCAGAAGTAAATGAAATTGAGAACAACAACAACAAAAAAACGATATAGAAAATTAACAAAACCAAAAGTTGGTTCTTTGAGAAGATTAACAAAATTGACAAACCCTTAGCTAGACTGAAAAAAAAAAAGAGAGAAGATGCAAATGAATGAAATAAAAAATGAAAAGGGGAATTTTACCACTGACCCCACAGAAATAAGGGAGATCATAAGAGGATATTATGAACAACTTTATGCTAAAAAACTAGACAATGTAGATGAAATGGAAAACTTCCTAGGAATGTACAATTTTCACTGACACTAGAAGAAATAGAAGACCTCAACAACTCAATCACAAGTGAAGAAATTGAAATGGTTATCAAACAGCTACCCAAAATGAAAAGCCCAGGACCAGATGATTTCACAGGTGCATTCTACTAAGCATTCAAAGAAGATTTAGTACCAATCTTACTTAAGCTCTTCCAAAAAAATTCAACAAGAAGGAATGCTATCAAACACATTCTATGAAGCCAATATCACCTTAGTACTAAAACCAGATAAAGATATTCAAAAAAAGAAAATTACAAATCCATTTCTCTAATGAATACAGATGCAAAAATCCTCAATAAAATACTTGCTAATCAAATCCAAGAGCACATTAAAAGAATTATCCATCATGATCAAGTAGGTTTTAAACCAGGCATGCAAGCCTGGTTCAATACAAGAAAATCAATCAGCATAACACACCACATTAATAAATCAAAGAAGAAAAATCACATGATCTGATCAATTGACACAAAAAAGGCATTTGACAAAATACAGCATCCTGTAGTATTTGATAAAAATACTACAAATTCAGAATTGAAGGAAATTTTCTCAACATGATAAAGGCCATATATGAAAAACCCACAGCTAACATTGTACTCAATGGTGAAAATCTAAAAGCTTTCCTGTTGAGATCAGGGACAAGACAAGAATGTCCACTGTCACCACTGTTGTTCAATATAGTGCTAGAAGTTCTAGCTAGAGCAATCAGACAAGAAAAAGAAATAAAAGGCATCCAAATTGGAAAGGAAGAACTAAAACTTTCACTATTCACAGATTATATGATTGCATATATAGAAAATCCTGAAAAATCTACAACAAAGCTGCTAGAGCTAATAAATGATTTCAGTAGAGTGTCAGGATACAAGATCAATATGCAAAAATCAGTGGTGTTTCTACACTAATAATGCACAATCTGAGGAGGAAGTCAGGAAAAAATTCCATTTACAATAGCAACTAAAAGAATCATATATTTAGGAATAAACTTAACCAAGGATACAAAGCACTAGTATTCAGAAAACTATAATGCATTGCTAAAAGAAATCAAAAAATACCTAAATAATTGGAAGAACATTCCATGCTCATGGATTGGAAGACTAAATATCATTAAGATATCAATTCTACCCAAACTAATATACAGATTCAATGTAATCCCAATAAAAATTGCACCAGCATTTTAGAGCAAATGGAAAACATAATTATGAAATTTATCTTGAAGGGTAAGAGGCCCCAAATAGCCAGAAATAGCTTAAAAAAGAAAAGTGAAGTTGGAGGACTCTCACTTCCAGACTTCAAATCATATTACCTAGCTACAGTGGAAAAAACAGCATGGTATTGTCATAAAGATAGATGCATAGACCAATGATGATTCAGAAACAAACCCTCACAGCTATGGCCAAGTGATTTTTGACAAGCCTGTCAAGCCCTCTCAGTTGGGGCAGAACAGTTTATTCAACAAATGGTGATGGGAGGACTGGATATTCATAGACAAAAAAAAAAGAAAGAAGAACCCTACCTCACACCTTATACAAAAATTAACTCAAAATGAATCAAAGACCTAAATATAAAAGGAAATACAATAAAGCTCCTAGAAGAAAATGTAGGGAAACATCTTCAAGACCTGGTGGTTGGTGGTGGGTTCTTAAATCTTACACCAAAAGGACAAGCAACAAAAGAAAACATGGATAAATGGGGCCTCTGCAAACTTAAACATTTCTGTGATTCAAAGGCCTTCATCAAGAAGGTGAAAAGGCAGCCCAGTCAATGGGAGAAAAGATTTGGAAACTATTTATCTGATAAGGTTTGATTTCCATTCTATATAAAGAGATCATACAACTCAACAATAAAAGAGCAAGCAATCCAATTAAAAAATGGGCAAAAGATTTAAATAGACATTTCTCCAAAGAGGAAATACAAATGGCCAAAAAGCACATGAAAAAAATCTTCCATATCAGTAGCTTTAGGGAAATGCAAATTAAAACAACAATGAGATATCATCTAACACCACATAGAATGGCCATTATAAAAAAAACAGACAACAATAAGTGCTGGAGAGGATGTGGAGAAACAGGAACTCTCCTTCACTGTTGGTAAGAGTGTAAAATGGTGCAGTCTCTGTTGAAGACAGTTTGGCAGTTCCTCAGGAAGCTAAATATAGAACTGTCATATGTTCCAGCAATTCCTCTACTAGGAATATATCCAAAAGAACATGAACAGACATCTGCACACCAGTGTTGATAACGGCATTGTTCACAATTGCCAAAAGATGCCCAAGTGTCCATCCACCAATGAATGGATAAACAAAATTGGTATATACATATGATGGAATACTATGCTGCAATAAGAAGAAATGAAATTGGGACATATGTAATAACATGGATAAGTCTTGAAGACATTATACTAAATGAAGTAAGCCAGACAAAAAAGGAAAATATTGCATGGTCTCATTAATATGAACTAAATAGAAATAATAAACACATGGAATTAGAACCTAGAGTATAGGTTATAAGGAGGTAAGAGGAGGGCTGAAAAGAACTATGGATGCTTAATGTACATAGAAGTTTTAATTAACTTGACTGTAAAAGTGTGGAGATGGATAGAGTTGATAGAAATGCATTATAGTGAGTAACAACTGGTTTTTAAATGGGATTATGACTGAAAAAGGTAGTCTGGGGAAGTAAATATCAATAGAAAGAAAGCTAAAGAATAATCTAGGGACTGAATAATACAGTGAACCCAGAGGTGGTTGAGAATTGTGGTTAAGGGTACAAATGCAAGAGAGTCCTTCTGTTAGCTAGAGCAGATGTACATCACTATAGCAGGGTGATGGGAATATGGACAAACATGAGAAAACTACAATTGGTGTGACCTATAGACTGTGGTTAACAGCAATACTATAATATTCTTGCATTAATGCCAAGGTATACAGTGTTGATAATGGAGGTGTATGGAAAAAGTGCACCTAATGTATGCTATGGACCATGATTGGTGGTAATAGTCTGATGATATTATCTCATAATCTGTAACACATGTTATGCCAGGGTGTGATGTGTTATGGGAAATCTACACATCTGTATGATTGTTTTGCAAGTTCACAATATCTATAACAAAGTACGTTAAAAAACAGTGTGGGTTGGGGGGGAAATACACCAAATGCAAGATAAGGAATATAGTTTGTAGTAATATTTTGATGATGCTCTTGTATAGTCTGTAACAAATGTTTCACACCAATGCAAAGAGTTGGTGGAGGGGTGATGTATGAGACCCCTGTGTGATGTTATGTATGTTTATCTTGTAATCTCACAATCTTTACTATACATTTATTGCTTATGTGTGTCCATGTATGAATGATATACTTCAATAAAAAATTTAAAAATACATATTGGAAGCACATAACAGCAGATTTGAAGAGGCAGAGGAAAGAACTAGTGACATTGAATATAACACATCTGAAATCACACAGTTAGTAGAACAGATAGATAAAAAGATAGGAAAAATTCAGCATGGACTTAGGGAATTGAATGACAACATGAGAGACATGTAAATATGCATTAAAGGCCTTCCAGAGGGAGAAGAGAAGGGAAAGGTGGCAGAAAGGAATACTGAAGAAATAATGGCTGAAAATGTCCCAACTCTTGTGAAACTTGTATGTATAAGTCCAAGAAGTGCAGTATAAATCCTAAGAGACCTACCACAAGAGATACAGTTATTAAAATGTAAAATGTGCATGACAAAGAGAGAATATTGAAAGCAGCAATATATAAGAGATTAACCACATACAAGGGATGATAGATAAGATTAATTCCTCATCTGAAACCATGGAGGTGAGAAGGCAGTGGTATGAAAAAGTTAAGATGCTAAGAGAAATAACTGCCAGCCAAGAATTCTATATTCAGCTAAGCTGGCATTCAAAAAGGAGGAGTAGTTCAAAATATTCACAGATAAACAGAAATTGAGAGAGTTTCTCAACAAGAAAAGTGTCCTTCAAGAAATATTAAAAGGAGTTATGCAAGTTGAAAGGATGAAACAGGAGAAAGAAGGTTGGAGGAGAGTTTAGAAAGTAAAGTTACTAATAAGAATAAAAAGATTAAAAGGGAAATAAAATAAAATATGACATACACAAACCTAAAGAAAAAAATGGCTAATGTAAATACTGCCTTTCAAATAATAACATTGAATGTTAATGTATTAAAATCTCTAGTCAATAAGCACAAATTGGCAAAATGGATAAGAAAATATGATTCATCTATATGCTGTATACAAGAAACTCACCTTATACCCAAGGTCACAAAGAAGTTGCAAGTGAATGGTTGGAAATGATTTTACACGCAAAGAATAACCAAAAAGTGTGGGAGTACATATAATAATATAGGACAAAATAAAATGAAATGCAAAATTTCTGAGACAAAGAAGGATGTTATATATTAATATAAAGGTTAATCTGTCAAGAAGAAAGAAGAATCATAAATATACATGCACCTAAACAGTGTGTGCCAAAATTCATGAGACAATCATTGGAAAAACTAAGTGGATAAATAAATGCATCTATGATCATAGTGTGGAACTAAAGAATTATCACCATTAGTCAGAACCTCTCAAGAGAGGGTCAATAAAGAGACCTTGAATAATATATTAGAGGAGCTAGACTTAAAAGACATATACAGAATATTATACCCAAATACAGCAGGATATACATTATTCTCAAGCACACATAGATTATTCTCCAAGAAACTTCTTGCTAGGCCACATAACAAGGATTGAAATTATGTAAAGTAACTTTTCAGACCATAATGAAATGAAGCTGGAAATTAATAAAGGCAGAGAACCAGAATAGGCACAAATGTATGGAGATAAATCAACACACTTGTAGATAATCAGTGGGTCAAGGAGGAAATTGCAAAAGAAATTAGTAGCTACATAGAAATGAATGAAAATGAGAATGCAGCATATCAAAACCAATGGGATGCAGCAAAAACAGTGCAGGGAGTGGAATTTATAGCCATAATTATATTAAATAGAAGAAAGGTTTCTTCTTGGCCTGTTGGCTAGGATCAAGTGTAAAAAAAAAAGAAAGAAAAAGCTAAAATAATAGACCTAACTGTACACCTAGAAGAGCTAGAAGAAAAAAATTAATCCTAAACAAGCAGAAAAAAGGAGATAATAAAGAAGAGAGCAGTACTAAATGAAACTGAAACAAAAGTCTCTAGAAAAAATTAACAAAGCAAAATCTGATTCTTTGAGAAGATTAATAAAATTGAAAAGTCCATAGAATAACAAAGAGAGAGCTGTTAATATATAGAAATAATGAGTATCTTAAGAGATTACTTTGAAAAATTATATGTGAACAAGATGGAAAACTTAGATGATATAGACAAATTTCTAGAAACAATCTAGCAGCCTACATTAATGAAAGAAGAAATTGATGAACTCAATAGACCAATCACAATTAATGAGATTGAATTAGTCATGAAAAACTTCCCAAATATGAAAAGCCCAGGAACAGATGTCTTCACAGGTGAATTGAACCTGTCATTTGGGAAAGAATTAACACCAATTCTGCTTAAACTCTTCCAAAAAATGTAAGTGGCGAGAACATACTTAACTCATCCTATTATGCAAACATCACCCTAACACCAAAGCCACATAAAGATGCCACAAGAAAAGAAAACTACAGACTGATCTCTCCAATGAACCTGGATGCTAAAATTCTCAACAAAATACTTGCTAATCATACCCAACAACCCATTGAATGAATTATGCAAGGATGTTTTAATATAGGAAAATCAATTAGTGGGATATACCACAGTAACAGATCAAAAGAAAAAAAATCACATCTATTGAAGCAGAAAAAGTATTTGAGAAAATCATGTAATATTTCTTGATTAAAATAAAACACTTCAAAACATAGGATTAGAAGGAAAACTTCTCAAAATTATAAGGGACATATATGAAAAACACACAGGTAACTTCTTAATGGTAAAAGGTTAAAGACTTTCCCTCTAACATCTGGAATAAGACTAGAATGCCCACTCTCATCACTCTTATTTAACTGTGTATTAGTAGTACTTGTTGGAGCACTTTGGCAAGGAAAAGTAATAACAGTCTTCCAAATTGGAAAAGAAGACAAAATCTCACTATTTTCAGATAACATGATCTCATCTGAAAAAGCCCTGAACAATCTACAACAAAGCTTCTAGACCTGATGAACAAGTTCAATAAAATGTCAGGATATAAGATCAACAAGCAAAAATCATTAGCATTTCTATACACCAATAATGAGCAAACTGAGGAGGAAATTAAGGAAAAAATTCCACTTACAATAGCAACAAAAAGAATCAAATATCTAGTAATAAACTTAGCTAAAGACGTAAAGGACTTGTACACAGAAAATTACACAGCATTATTAAAGGAAATCAAAGAAGACCTAAATAAATTGAAAAATATTCCATGCTCACTGATGAGAAGGCTAAAAATCATTAAGACGTGTGTTCTACACAAATTGATTTACAGATTTATCTCAATACCAATAAAAATTACAGCAACATTTTTTGCTAAATTTGAAAAGCTAAATATGAAATTTATTTGAAATGACAAGGGTCCTGTATAACCAAAAACATACTGAAAAAGAAAAATAAAATTGGAGAAATCATGTTACCTGACTTTAAAGCATACTACAAAGTTACAGTGGTCAAAACAGTCAGGTATTCCTCCAAAGATACACATACTGGCAAATAGAACCAAACTGAGAGTTTTGAACTAGATTCTCATATATATGGTCACTAATATGTGATAAGGCCACCAAGCCCACTATTCTGAGACAGAATGGCCTATCAACAAATGGTGCTTGGATAACTGGATATACACATCCAAAAGAATGACAGAGGATCACCATCTCATGCCATATATGAAAATTCAAGATGTAGTAAAGATATTAATACAAGTGCCAAGATCAAAAAGCTCCTAGAAGATAATTTAGGGAAGCATCTATGAGGTACAGTAGTAGGATATAGTTTCATAGATTTTATACACAAAGTGCAAGCAATGAAAGAAAAATAACAAATGGAACCATTTCGAATTTTTAAAAAATATTTTGTGACTCAAAGAAGATGGTTAAGAAAGTGAAAAGACAGCCTACTCAATGGTAGAAAATATTTGGTAATCATTTATCTGAGAAGAGTCTAATATTCAGCATATGTAAAGAAATGCTACATCTCAAAAATATAAAGAAAGACAACCCATTTAAAAAGTGGGCAAGAGACTTTGATAGACATTTTTCAAAGAAGAAATAAAAATGGCTAAAAAGTACATGAAAAGATGCTCAGCATCACTAGCTATTAAGGAAATGCATATTAAAACTGCCATGAGATATCATCTTACACCTATTAGACTGGTGGCTATTTAAAAAAACAGAGAACTACAAATGTTGAAAAGGATGTGGAGGAATGGGAACACACATCCACCACTGGTGGAATGTAGAATGGTGCAGCCATTATGCATGAGAGTTTGGCGGTTCCTCAGGAAACTATCTGAGTGCCATATGATCCAACAACCCCACTACTGGTTATATACCCAGAAGAATTGGAAACAGGGTCTCAAAGAGAAGTGCCCATCAACAGATGAATGGAAAAGCAAATTGTGGTATATGCATACATTGGAATATTACTCAGCTGTAAGAAGGAATGCAGTATTAACAAACAGGACAACACGGATGAATCTTGAAGATCTTACATTGAATAAAGTAAACCAGCCACTGAAGGATAAATACATTACCTCACTCATATGACTTAAGAAATTGAGCAGACTCACAAAACTAGGGTCTGGAAGATATGTTAACATGAGACAGAAAGGGAATAAAAGGTAGTGAGCTAATGCTCAAATAAAGACAAATCCTAAAATAAGGTAGAAGAGGGTGGTTGGGCAGTGGACAGGGGTGATGTTGGTGCAGGAATATGAGGGGAGGTGACAGTGCTGGAATGTGAGGGGGAGTAGATTGAGGAGATTAGGTTGGCTTATCCATGGAACTGAGGGTTGGAGGAAGGAGCAAGTGAACTCTTGGGATTTGTATATATGTGATTAAAATTACAATGATGGGAATAGTCTTTTATGAAATAATTCAGGGGAGAGTTTACTGGTGAATGGTGTCAGGGCTGGGGGATATGTGGGATAGGGTGGAACTGGGGCATACATTTATGGAATGAAAAATATTATATTGTCACTGTGTGTTATCTTGGTAGGTGGAGACCCACACAATAAACAAGAAAATATTGAATGCCTATTTGGGGACTCCTGGTATGTTCTCAATTAGAGGGGAAAAATCTCTCAATGAACAAATGCAGTGCCTAATAAAAGATAACAGACTAGAATGTCAAGCAGAAAGGGAGAGGGAAGAACAGAACAGATGGAACATAGGGCATATTTAGGGCATTGAAATTGTTTTGCATTTTCTTAGCTATGACTGATACAGGCCATTATGAATTTTGTCAAAACATGTAAAAGTGTATAGGGTGAAATATAATCCATAATGTAAACAATTGACTTTGGCTAGTAGCAATGCTTCAATATTTGTTCAACGATTGTAACAAATGTACCATATTGACAAAAGATATTATCAATAGGGGAAAATGTGAAATGCAGTGGGGGTGGAGTATTGGGGAATATCCTGTATTTTCTTTTCTTTTTCTCTTTTCACCATTTTAATTATTTATTTTTAAAATATACTTAGATCATACAAAATGTTACATTAAAAAATATAAGAGGTTCCCATTTACTCCACTCCACATATCCCCACTCCTCCCACATCAACAGCTTCTTTCATTAGTGTGGTAAATTCATTGCATTTGATGAATACTTTTTGGAGCACTGCTACACAGAATGGACTATAGTTTATTTATCCATTCCATTCAATGGGTTATAGCAAGATATATAATGTCCTGCATCTGTCCCTGAAATGTCATTCAGGACAATTTCAGGTCCAGAAAATGCCCCTACATCTCACCTCTTTTTCCCTCTCCCTGACTTCAGCAACTCCTATGGCCACTGTCTCCACATCAATGATATCGTTTCTTCCAATGCCAGAGTCATAATAATTCCATAGTAGAATACATGTAAGTCCACTCTAATACATAATTTATTCTTCCACCCTGAGGACTCTGGTCTGGTGATGTCCACTCCACCTCTAAATCAAGAGAGAGCTTTTATTCCACAGGATTTTCCTGCTGGCAGTTGTAGATTTTCTCAGTTCCTTAGTGTGGTGTTTGACCATCCTCACCTCCTTGTTAGCCCACCTTGGTAAGTCCAACAAACTGGAAAGTAGGTGTTGCAACCCTGTCTAGGCTCAGAGACCAGCTGGCACATCGACAGTCCAGAGATTCAAATCTCCTGAATATACACCAACTTCAGCACCAACCACAGGTTCAATAAAAGTTATAGAAGAAGCATGTGTAGAGAAGTAACATCTGAGTCTATCTCCATCACACTCAGGTGCACAAATTCCAAAGTAGGGCCCACTGGCAAGGCCCTGAATTCCAGACCCATCTGCCATGACTGTAGGACCTGAGTGTCTCCGTAGTCCTCAGTAGCACCACTACCTGGGGTTGTAGCTACTTTGGCTGTCTCTGAGATCCTGCTGAGATGTGCATAAGAGCAACCCTTCCGATGTTTTCCCAACTCATTTTGTACTCTCCTAGCCATATAAATTCATTTGTCTTTACCATTTCCCCCTTTTATTCAAGGTATTTTTCTAGTTGCTTGCTTGTCAGTGCTTGGTAATAATCCATCGGGGCCAGGGAGGTTCATCCCCAGGAATCATGCCCCATGCTGAGGGGAAGGTGATGCATTTATATGCTGAGTTTGGCTTAGAGAGTGGCCATAGTCTCTCGGGAGGTAACTCTTAGTCATCCTGCAGCTCTATGCCTAGTTGAAGTTTCCAGCATACAGGCTCATAAGCATTGTCATCAGTATCAAGGGTGCATCACTGGACCACCCTTCTTCACTGGTCTTTGCCCTTGCACTTGTGAGATTTTTGCTGTTCCATTAGGGGATATGACAATGTCCCCAGGATGGGAATTCAGCACTCCCTCAGTTGTTGTGTGACAATCTAGCCACTATGTTAATATACAACAAACATCCAGACATAACTCTATACCCTATATGCATGCCTTGGTGAACTCCCACCCACCCATGCATCCCCCATCAATGACACCCCACACCAGTGCTCCTCCCCTGCCATAGTCTGTCCTCCCCTATTGGGAGTCACCCACACCCTCAAGAGACAACCTCCCTTCTCTGTTTGAGAACACCAGGCCTCCCCAGGATGGGGGTACACCTTCCCACTCACTGTATGAGTATCCACCCACTGATATAACATTATGACAAGATGAGCACTCACACACACCCTAGATGCCTGCCTTAGGTGCACCCTGAGCCAGATGCCCCACATCAAACACCAGAAGCCAGTAAAGAATGATCCACGTTGGGCATGAATTTACAGAATATTAATAAGTTCAAGTGGTCATGGGGTGTTGTCTTGGTAAGTGGAGACCTACACAATAAATGAAAGAATATTGAATTCCCATTCTGGGAAGTAGCACCACATTCTCTAATAGTGTGGCAAGAATCCCCTGAGTGCAAGGATTTGTCTACTGAAGTCAGACAATGTACCAAGTCTCTGACATTGATAGTTGTACTTATAAACCTTGTCTGTGTGAAATTGAAGCTTATCTTAGTATTATATATTGCCTGAGTTACTTCCTGAAAGCCTCCTTGTTGCCCAAATGTCATTTCTCTCTAAGACAAACTCATCATATAAACTCAGTGTCTTCCACCTGGCATGGGAAATGATTCTTGGGAATGAGCTTCCCCGGCACTGAGGGGTTATTACCAAGCACAGACTAGTGATGTATTTGGAAATAAACCTTGACCAAAACAGGGAAATATTAAATATAAATGAGGTTTTATGGCCATACCAGAGAGGAGGTCATACCAGAGGTAATGCTTATGCATGTCTCAGGAGGATCTTATTGAATGTCATTGAAAACTACCTCAAGTGGAGGGACTCCTGTGTGCTCTAGAGGCATCTAGACACTATAGGCAGGGCAGATCATCTCAGGAATTAGGTACCCTATCAGTGGACCTTAATTTGGAATATATGTTCCCCAGTGTAACAGAGTTATACTCATTTTAAATTTCCCTTGACATGGCTTTTCTGCCCCTTTTATTTGAAACTGTAATTAATGTTATAATAATTAAATATATTTCAAAAGACTTCAGTCTGGTCTTTTAATATTCTGGTTGAGCCCTGAATCTCAACAGAGTTACAACACCCAGTCTACATTTCATCAGCTTTGGCCAGGACAACTTACAAAAGAAGGAAGATGCACAACAGAGAGTATCTACAACTGCAGGCCAGACAGTTCCATCTTTCTGCATCATGGAAGCTAAGCCCCCTCTCAATCAAAAGCAGAGCAGGCATCACCGTCCTAAAATCCTCAATATTGAGGAATGAACAAACATAAGGGGGAAGGGAAGTATGGAGTAAAGTATACTTATTATTTTTCTAGCATTGGAGGAATATATAACATTGATATAAATGGAGTGGCCAGAATTTCTGAGGGGAGGGAGAGTTAAGAATAGGTATAACATGGGGGCACTTTTGGGAAATTGGAATTGTTCTGAATTACATTGCAATGATGGATACAGCCATTATACATTGCATTAAAACCTATAAAAATGGGTGGTTGAAAGTATAAACTATAATGTAAACTATTGATTGTAACCAATAGCATGCTTCAATATGTGTTCATAAATAGTAACAAATGTACCACACTAATCAAAGATGTTAAGGAGGAAAAGGGTTGGAAGGGAACAGGTTGGGGTATATGAGAAAAACCTTATATTTTTGTGGTATCATTTATATAATCTAAAACCTTTTTAAAAAGAAAAAAGAAACAATGTGACTAATATGCAAATACTAAACAGCAAGTATTAAGCATATCTAACTTTATTCAAAAATTTGTGATTAACATTTTAAGCAAAAATTAAGCATAGTATTGTAGGACCTCAGTTATGTCAAAATATGGTTTTTGTTCTTATATGTCAAAACTCCATAGTGAAATGACATAAAGAAAACAAAGAAAAATATTTAATAATTTCTCCCTGGATAGGAAAATTCATTTAGGAGACCAAAAGAGGAAATTTGTCCTTCTGCATCTTCTGGTATGTTTTGTTTTGCTTTGTTTTGTTTTGTTTTGTTTTGTTTTGATGGTAGAAGGAATCATTCTTCTTCTGATTAAAAAAAATATTTTAATAAGTATTAAAACTATCACATATCTGATCAGATTTTTCTAGATATACTTTCATGAATTTAATTTGTTCTATTTCTTGATAAGTAAAGTTTCACAAAAAACAATTGAGGGAAAAGACTCAATAACAGATGTTCAATAATAATTCAAAGTATTTGTGGTGGGGTGATGTATGGGAATTCTACATATTATGCATGATTGTTTTGTAAGCTCATAACTTCTCCAATAAAAAGGAAAAAAGAAAGAAAAATAAGGAAAAAACCTCACAATGAGATACCACTTCATATCCACTCGGATGCCTATAATAAAAATAGACAAAATATTATTGATGAGATAGGACTTATGGCTGGAAACCTAAGGGATAGACAAATTATCTATGACCTAATTATTAGCACTTCAAACCCTCAGTGTACAGGATGACATCATTTTCAAGGAAGTGAGCTCCCTTTCAGTATTCTTTGCCAATATACTTAATTAACTCTCATTTAATTGGACAGTTTGTACCCTCACACAAAATTCAAGACCTCAAAATTATCCTTTCAATCTCTGCTTTCCAGTAGAAGAGAAGAAGTTACTTAGCAAAGTTGCAACAGACTGCAAGAGGCAGCCAGAGCTATAGAAGACACATTCAGCCTGTGGGACTAGTGACCCATATCTCCAAGGCTTTATTCCTTTTGGGGAAAGAGACCTTTATCAGCCTCATTGCCATTAAGTTCCACAACAATTTACTGAGTGCACCTCTGAAATTAGAGAGTTTGGGTTTTTCTTAGGTAAGCAAATTTCCCCAAACCTATACATATCCCAGTTTAAGTTTCTCTTTGCTACTACCCTGTTCAGACTAGGTCTCTTGAAATGTCTAAGTAGATAAATTTATTTCACTTGCTCAATTCCATTTTCTTTAAGAAAAATAAAAAGATGCTTATTTATTTTATTTTATTTTTAGATCCATGGCAGTCTCAGACCCTATAGAAGAAAAAATTTTTTTCAAATCCAATTGTTTCTGAACAATTAAATCAGAATATGTGATATTTGTCAGTATTCAAAGTATTCAAAGTCAGTTACTATATCATCTGATTAGCTTGAAGTTTCTTTTAAAATGTCAGTGATCTAGTTATGATCTAGAATAAGTAGAAGCTATATTTAATTGTCATAGGCACTATCATTCTCTCAGAAAAAGTTTTCAGAATGAATCTATGTCAGCACCCTCCACAGCTAACTCCACTTACTTCTCTTCTAATAGACTAAAGTAGAAAAAGAAATGATAGCTGAAATTCTTAATATTGCTTCTCCAAATGTATCAATAAAACAGTTCATGGGAACTAAAGCTGAACCAAAATATCATTAACAATAACTAACTTCTCTATTGTATTAAGTATTCCTACTACATTCCAGCTATTAAAATGAAGAAGAATCCCTCATTTAGGTACTGATGAGGTAATTTTTTTTTTCATTTTAGGCATAAATTGCAGACTACTCTGTTGTAAATTATTCTACATTATTCCTATGGCTTAATAAAATTTACTTTACAGGAATAATGAATTTACAGTTTGCAACATAAGATTTTTTCTGGGGTATGGAGAGGGCTCCTCTGATGATTTTGAAAATGTCCCTCAGTATAAAAAAGACCAATTGTGTAGAATGAACAGAAAGAGAAAGATTCTAAGAATGTAACTGAATGAGAAAAACATCACTTTTCTTACAGTTCATAGCCAAGAATCAGCATGCCTGAGAAATTTACCAACATGACCCTCATAACAGAATTCTTGCTCGTGGGATTCCCTGATGACTGGTTGCTACAGAAATTCTATGCCCCACTCCTCTTCCTCATTTACCTGGCAGCACTGATGGGGAATCTCCTCATTATCACCCTCACTACCATTGACCAGCATCTCCAAGTTCCCATGTATTTCTTCATGAAAAATTTGTCCTTCATTGAAATCTGCTCTCTCTCACTGTTCCCAAATCCATCATGAACTTGTTCACAAACAGATATTCCATCTCCTTCCAAGGATGTGCTTCACAGGTTTTTCTTTTTCTTTTTGTTTTTGCTGGCACAGAATATGCCCTTCTTATAGTGATGTCCTATGGTCACTATGATGGCATCTGCCATCCTCTGCACTGTGAGGCCATTATGAATAGATGCTCTTATGTTCAGATGGTGACAGCATCGTGGTTCAGTGGGTGTGTCAATGGCTCCATTCACATAGCAGGTACATTCTCTGTCAGTTTCTATGGCTCCAACATAGTGCATCAGTTTTTCTGTGATATTCTATCATTGCTTATACTTACCTATTTTGGAGAAAATACTTTAGAATACGCATTTATTATTGCTAGCTGTTGTTTTGATTTTGTATGTTTTATTTTAATGATTGTTTCTTATGTTCACATTTTCTCCACTGTTCTTAGGATTCCATCTGCTCAAGGCAGGTTTAAAACTTTCCCCACATGTATGCCCACCTCACTGTAGTGACCTTATCCATGTCCTCTGGATTCATTGCATACTTAGGGTCCACCTCAAAATCCCCATCATTCCTGAACCTTATTATGTCTGTGTTATATTCTCTACTACCTCCCACCCTGAATCCTGTCATTTACAGTCTGAGAAACAGGGACATAAAAAAGGCCTTGGTCAGTCTCGAAGCCAAACTCAGCATGTAAATGCAATGCCTTCCCCCCAGCGTGGGACATGACACCCGGGGATGAGCCTCCCTGGCAACGAGGGACCACTATCAACTACCAACTGATGATGCAACTGGAAAATGACCTTATATGGAAGGTTCAATGCGGATCAGCAGAATATCCATGTCTACATAAAATACCATGACTTTAAAATGCTGTTTGACCTAAAGTAAGGGGGAAATGGAAAGGAGAAATGAGTTTATATGGCTACGAGTTTCTAAAAAAGAGTCTGGAGGCTGGCAGAAGGTTTGCCCTCATGCACAACTGAGCAGAGTCAGAGAGACAGATAAAGCAGATACAACCCCCAGATATTGGTTCCTTTGAGGGCTAAAGAGACCCATGGGAGTTATGGTCATGGCCGATGGGGTTAACTACCAGGGCAGATGGCCCCTCTTTGGAAATGGTGTTTATGTGTGATGAATCTGGACTCAGATGGGATCTCCCTTCATAAGACTTTCATGCTAATGTGCTGGAGGTGCAGTTAATGTTGGGGTTTAAGATATATTTAGGGGATTTGAATCTCTGGACTGACAATGTGATAGCCAGATCCTGAGCCTCAACAGACTCCAGCACCTACAATCTGATTTATTGGACTTACCACACTCAGCTAAGATGGAGGTGAAGAAGGACAACCACCACACCATGGAGCCTAGAGTGATTACAACTGAAAATGGGAGGATTGCATCCAGCATCCAGGTGGAATCTGAGCCTCCTCTTGACATAAAGGTGCAATGGACACAACCAATCCAGTGTCCACATAGAAGAGGTGGCATTGGATTGGGAAAAGTGGACATAATGGACAAAGGGTATGGGGAAAGGCAGGAAGAGATGAGAGGTGGAGGCGTCTTCGGGACATGGAGCTGCCCTGGATGGTGCTTCAGAGGTAATCACCGGACATTGCAAATCCTCACAGGGCCTACATGATGTAATAGAGGAGAGTATGGGCCATGATGTGAACCAATGTATATGAGGTGCAGAGGTGCCCAAAGATGTACTTACCAAATCCAATGGATGTGTCATGATGATGGGAACGAGTGTTGTTGGGGGGGGTGGGGGGGTGGGGTTGAATGGGACCTCACATATATATTTTTAATGTAATATTATTACAAAGTCAATAAAAAATTAAAAAATTAAAAAAAAAAAAAAAAAAAAAAAAAAAAAAGGCCTTGGTCAAAATGTTTGGTGGAATAATGGCCTCAAAGATTTAAATGTGTAAAATATCCATGACTCCATTAATTACTATAGCATATCTAATTATTTGTATATACTCATTTATTTTAAAATCATTTTGTATCTATGATTCCATTGTTGCTGCTACATATGATTCCACATTTTATAATGTTAAATGCATCTGAATTTCTACGAGAATCTTGGCAACCTCCAAACCACTGGTAAATTTCAAAGGTTTATTATGTTCTTATCAACAGGCCACAGGTTTGGGGATTATTGTTCAATTCCCACTGATCTTCACAAACACCAATCTCTTTCTTACCTGGGACAATTTATAATAGCTTCAAAGTTAACATATTTTATTTCAATAGCTAAGAGTGTTTTCCCCATTTTATTCTTGCAGCAATTAAAATGAAAATGAATATTCTAAGTCTGAGATTGCTTTTTCTCTTTCACTTTTTATATTGTTGAGTGTTTTTATATGCTATGAGAGCTAAGTTTTATAAAAACATTAGTTCCTCTACTGTGGCCTTGAAAATATTACTTTCAGATAGTATTTGAGATAATTTATGGCCATAATATATTTCTAGCAGAAGTTCCCCATCATCTAATTACATAATGACAGTTTTAGGAGTCAAATAGTGTAGGTGTCATTACACATTAACTAAGAGTATATTATGATGACATTTTAAGAAACAGCATTATGAAAAACCCACCTTTCTTTCATAATCAGATTTTGTATTTCCATCTTTTAACTTTTACATAAATAAAATAAATTAAAACAAATTGACTAATAAATTAAATCTACTTTCAACTTGTTCTAAATTTAAATGTAATTCTTTAAATTTAAATGTCCTAGTCTTCTAACCTTGATTTTACTTTTGCTCAATTTAAATTTAATCCTAATTTCCTTCTAAATTTTGATGTATTTTCATGGAAATAAATTTGCTTTTTATTATATTAGTCTTATATCTTGTTTCAGCTACCCACAGCCTAACCAGATCAATAATTTTCTTAGTGCTTTTATTACTTCCTATCATATTGTTTCACTCCTCTCAGTTCCCAGACATGTTCCCAGGAATAACTTAAAGTAAATTAACTGTGAAAAGGCCCTTTATTAGGTTGAAATTTAGGGAAAGACAAATAAACATTGTCAGTAAAATTTCTTAGAAAATAAATTTTCTCACATCATAATGCTATTTTACCTATGTATAACAAGTGTATTTATATAACCTATTACTTGAAGTAAATTTATACTATTATAGTGATTATTAATATGTAAATAATCAATCTTTTCAATTATATGACCTAATTTTTAGATATTTAATTTTTATGAAAATCTTTGTTTTAATCCATACAAACAATTTAAATCTTGATAACAAGTACAAATTGACTTCCTGTAACCTCCCAATGCTTTAAAATACTCTGGTTGTTGGGGAGGAAGTATGTCTTATCATCTCCACAACTGCATAGAGAACAACATCATTAAAATGTGAAATTATTTGGTCCCTAAAAATTGGTGTCTGTTGTTTTATGTTTGTAATTTTTCTCTTCTACTTTGTGAAAGAACATAATGATAAGAACAAGTGTCACTGGTATCAACTTGAATCTTGATTATGAAAAAAATCTCCAATACTAAAGAGGAAAGAGAGAAAAATCAGATTGGTATAAAGGAATGTCTGAGAAATGGCTGAATAAGTTATATAGTCCATTTCTATGAAAACAATGGTGAAGCCAGCAAAAAAAAAATTACATTTTAAATGATATTCCTTAAATATTAAATTGCATGATATTATATAATACTTAATTTGATTCAGATAATGATTCTGCTGAATTTTATTCCCTTCCATCATTTTAAAATTAAATTTCAACAACTTTAGTCATCAAAGAAATACAAATTGAAACCCAAATTATCATATGACTATACAGTATTCTCATGGAAACTTTATGAATAATTGATATGAAAGGAAATAATGGAAATTTCAATCAATAATAAATTTAATTAATTGTGTATCCATATAATGGAAACATATACAGCAAAGAAAATGAGAAAAAGTATGTCTACACATTAACCATATAAGTGGGTTGTTTATATAATAATGGAATGAAGAAAAGCCAAACAAAAAAAGTATTAAAGGATATACTTTCATATTCTATTACTCAGAAAAAGGTAAAACTTATCTGGGCTGAAAATAAAACATGTATAATTACTGTACAGCATTGGTGCTGGATCTCAACTACCCATTCTTGTATCCCTGAGGTCTGATTTCTTCCTTCACTTTTAACTCCCTGCTTTCTCATAATTTCATCCTTGCAACTCAATACTTAATTGTATCCTTTCCTAGTACTAACCAGTGAGGATCTGATTCTCTCTGAGTAGTACACATCAAAACACCTAAGAAGGCACATCAACTTTTTCCCCTTTTAGCCCTTTTATTAGTGTATTTTTTCTCCACCCAACCTATTACTGCATACAAAGAGGCTACAAATGGTAAAAATTGACTGACGTAAAGTCCCTGAAATGCATGTGAATTAAACTTCCCTAAAGTATACTATCAGTTCCAAGTCTTCAGATTTGATTTTTATTTAGCAGGGACCATGGTGCTGCTGGGATACCAGTTGCATCTGGCATGTTGGTAGGCACATGGTGTCACTGAAAAACCATGAGAGAAAGCTACACCTTGCCTTCAGGGGCAGTGAAGAAGAGTGAAAACCACTGATTTTGCAATTAACAGATGATTTATTCAGAACTGTGTCTGCATCTTTGCATGAGGAATAGTATTTTCATATAACATCCTGTGTATAAATAAATCAATCAATAAATAAATATTCTTTGTGCCTTTAGATATATCATGATCACAAATGACTAGTCATTTAACATATTGAGTAGTGGTACCCCATTATTTAAGACGGATATGCTTCTTTGCCTGTGTTCTACATGTTAAGGTCCTAGTATTATTTCATAGTAACAGAGTGTGTTTTCATATTGGATGTAAAGAAAAATGGCAATTTAAAAGGATATATATTGCTTTTGATCAGAAAAGCAATTAGTAGGATTGAGTAGACATTTTTCTAAAGATATGCAAATGGCCTTTAAACACATGAAAAGATGCTGTACATCATTGCTCATTTGGGGCATGTGTGATGGTTAGGCTATTGTGCCAGCTTGGCCAGGTAATTGTGCCCAGTTGTGTTGCATCCAGCCCGAAGGGTAACAAGAGAGAAGGGATCAGGGGATCTGTGAGTCAATGCCCACAGACAAGTTTATTTCCATTCAGCTGTATATTTATAGAGAAAGCTTGCATATTAAAAGCCCACAAAGCAGAGACAGATTTGCTGTTGTTATCTTATCATTAGAAACAGGGACAGGTCATTTTTATTTTAACTTTTTAAGGCAACTTTGTTCTTTTTTCTAATCTGGCCTGTTGATCTAATAGCTCTTAACCAGAGACATTCCTGTCCTGTTGACTAAGAGAGTCTCATCAAAGAACATTCTTTTCTTGTTCTGTTTCCTAGGTTACACCACATCTTATTTTCTTTAGGCAACAAGTCATTACTCCCTTCATGTCTCTCTTTTTGTTTTATCACAATTTAAGAGTCTTACTTGTCACTGACTAACAGCCAAGATCTTCTGGCACGATATTTAGAGGGTTTTTTGCAATGCTCTTCCAAGAACAAGGTTGTTGGCTCATCCTATCTGGTCAGAGCTCTGTAATCTCTGTGTAACATATCATTTTAAAAAGGCCATTATAATAAGAAGTATTACTAAAACAGTGATCCCTGTTCCTAAGGATGATACAAAATGCTGTGATTTCCACCAAGTACCTGGATTAAATTTTGTAATATGTGAAATCATTTCCAAAAAAAACATCTTTATCATTAGCCACATGTATGTGATTGTGAGACGTCTCCAATATTTTCTGTCATAATTCAATTATTTCTAGAGAAATGTTACTCTTATGGCCTATTAAATGATTTTTTACCTTCTCCCACTCTATATGTGAAGAATTATATGCAAGTGGAGTTATACAGAAATTACTCTCATTCCAATCACACCTCAATCTCCTTAACAGATTTAAATTATACAATTGATTTCCAATATGCAGCACAGCTGATTCCAAATCATTTACTTGATTATTTAACTTTTCATCTATATGCTCTTGACTATGCCACTAAGCACTAGCATTTTTATGCCAATCACATACATATTGTTCTGTTTGTACTGTTTCATGCACGACTATGACAGCAGTAGCAGTGGCTATAATTATTCCAATTAGTCCTAAACTGCTTATGATAAGAAGTCCAATAAATTGTTTCATTTGCTTCAAGAACTCCTGTGCCATATGCAGCAGTAATTGACTTTCAGGGGATGATTGCCAAGATCATGTCATCCTCACGGGTATCCAAATGCCTCTTCTTCTTCTTCTTGCCATCATTATTGTTTCTCCATCTTGTAACACACTTTCTGATAGACAAGTATACAAAGTACCATTTTCATAAAACAGTGAGTCATTCTTAAAACTTATTTTACCAGTTATGAAAACAAATGGATCTCTAACACAGACTTTAAAATAATATGTTTGATTAATGGTCAAATACTGCACTGTATTATTTTTATTTCCCCACCATTCATATGTAGGGGTAATTCCAAGAAATATTTTCCACACATTCTTCTGTATATTATGACTAAAAGTGTCATTAGCCCAAAGGACCAGTATCCATTTTCCTTTGTATTTCCACACAATACATTTATTAGTAAATATATTTCATTCACTCACAGACCATGAAAAAAGATGTTGCATATTACTGATTACCTGACTTTTATTGTTAAGTCCATACCAAGCAAATCTGCCATTGCTCTTACTGGGAGTCCCCATTGGAGCACTATCCCAAACTATTCCATGGGAATCATCAAAAATGACAGATCCTCTTTCTGTATGGCATTCTTGCCATCTCTCTTTCTCTCCAGGTTTTCAGGGGGTGGCAATTATAATTTTGTGACACATTTGGAGAAGAATTATATGAAGGAAATATCATTATAAACAATTTGGTACCATTAGCTTTCATAATTATCATAGTACAGTTTTGTTTTTTGCAATACAGGGAGGACTTATTCCTATACACAATGGTCTATGATCAAAAGGAAGGGTAAGATTATATGTTTTCTTCCCTTCATCAGGTTTTAAAGGTAGTCTATCATCTATAGGTCCAGGAAATATGTTTGTTTTATTCAAAAATATAGGAAATGAAGGAGCCCTCCATGTTAGAGCATGTATTAGAGGTAGATTAGGAATGTAAGCCCAATAAGTATGGTTAAGTATGGTTTTCACCCGCATGACTCAGGGTTACCATCAATATGATCAAGAGAAGAATCACCATCAAAACCCTCTTCCTTTTCTTCTGTTCGTGGTTTAATCTGTCAAGCTGGCAGCCAAGTCTGTTCCCCATTTTCTGTAATGACAAGAGCATATCCTCGCCCCCATACTTTAACCTTTCCTTTTTTCCAAGTGTTAGTCAAGGCATCTTTCCAGTATATTGGCTGATATTCAGCTGGAGCACACGATGCCTTTTCTTTTTTCAAAGCATAATGCCATTCAGCAGGTGTCATTGAGTCATAAACACTGAGAAACTTTAAAGTAAATAGAGCTTTTGCCAATTTGCCCTTTGGTGCTATAATACCTTCATCTCCCCCTTTTTGTTTTAATGACATTTGCTTAAAGGTATGAAGTGACCATTCAACTATAGCTTGACTTGTAGGATTATAAGGAATTCCTGTGACATAAACAATGGAATATTTAGAGCAAAATGTTGCAAATTGTTTGCTAGAATAAGCCAGACCATTATCAGTTTCGATTTGTGCAGGGCATCCCATGATTGCAAAGGCAGACCACAAATGTGAATGAACATGACAAAATCTTTCCCCACTATGCACTATATCGCAGAGGAAATGAGAATAAGTGTCAGTACAAACATGAACATTTACCAAATGTTGGAACATGTGTGACATCTATCTGCCAGATCTGATTTGGAGCCAGCCCTCAGGAATTAGTGCCTTTATCAAACAGTGCTGACATGATAGGGCCACAGGTAGAACAATGTCTTATATCTTGTGCTTGCAATTTTGTTAAAGATGGAAATTTATGTCACAATCCCTTAGTATTGATATGAGTTAGATCATGATATTTGGCAGCATCCTGTACAGGCCCTACTAGAATATCTGTTTGTGCATTACATGTGGACAAGGGACCATGTAAAGCAGAATGTGATTGAATATGGGTAATGTACAGAGAATTTACTAATTGATGAATGAGGGCCTGCAATTGCAGGAACATCTGAGAAAGCTCATCAGTTAGAGAGATATTAGCAGTTTCAATTTGAGTAATGGTTTTGAACAAATTTTTTAAATTTCAGTCAGCATTCCCACAAACTTTTACCTTTTAAACATTCATTTAAAATTTACATTCTTTAGTGCAGAAAAATAAATCATTTTAATTTAGGCAAGAACTATTTTTTATGAAATGACTCACAGTAATATTGTTAATCAAGACTTACAATTTTTATCATTGTAGATATCTTATTAACATTTAAACTTAAGTATTAATATAAGTGCTTATTTAATTTTTGGCCATTTGAATAGAGCTCTTTTAGAAATTTTTATTTATTAATTTATATCACCATCCAGAGGTATCAAAATATACACCAACATTGAACAAACAGACAAAACACAAAACACGTACAACACACCCATAGAAACATAAAGTTTACAATTTGACTCATAATTTTTACTTTCTTACATTTTCAGTATAGTTAATTTCAAGTTCTCCATTATTTCACAACTTAGATTTTACTGTTTTTAAGATTTTTTCTGGAATCCAAGTTGCCTGTAACATGCAAGCTTGTGCTTGGAAACACTTATTAGTTATCAGCAACCAGTTAAGACAATTTGAGCAGCATAAATGTAGTTAAGCCTTTTATTTAGCAGTTTAGACAGATGGTTAACAAAAATTTTTTAGATTACTACTTTTTAAGACTACATTGAGACTTGAAGCTCAGGAGTAAACTATTAATTTAAAACCAAAAATTCTTTTTAACACCTTGATAAAAAATTTTGTACTAATTTTATTTTGGTTAAATAGGCCAAATCAGAATTAGAATGGAAACGAAACAGAACACCAATATTGCAATGTTTTCCTCCTTTTCTGGCAACTTAATTCAAGTGCTTTTCATGGCCACAGCCAATACTGCCATCTGATGTGTGGTGGAACCTATGTCCTGGCAAGCTTTAATATAGTTTTGTACTGACCCTCCAGCAGCATTAATAGGTCTTATCACTTTTTTGCACTCACTGTTTGCTTGATCGAATGCAAGAGTCAGTAAAACTAAATCTCTAGCTTCTGGGATTTCTGTAGTTTTTTGACTAATATCCGATAGCCTGGCTACAAACTCTACATATGACTCATTTACTCCTTGCATAACTTTAGCAAAAGACTGTATGGGTTTTCTGGGAGATGAAATTATTCTCCATGCCACTAAACAAGACATTCTAACTTGAACTATTGCTATGTCATCATACTGCATTTGTCTTTGCACTCCTGCCCAAACTCCTATTCCCAATAATTGTTCTGCAGATATGAGCATGGGAGGATTCTGATTAGCATTTCACCATGTGTCATGTTAGCCTCATCAGTCCACCAGGTTTTAAATTGCAAAAATTCAGCAGGACTAAGGACAGTGTGGGCTAACATTTCTCAATCCCAGGGAATTTGTCTACTTGCACCATTCCTTGAACTAACCCAAACGTATAAGGGGAGTTAACCCCCATATTGAGCACAAGCCTGTTTGAGGTCCTTCAATAACTTAAATGGAATGGGCTCATGCTGGAACTCAATTCCACCCTGAGGATTAGGAGCATCTGGTGGGGCTGGCTGTAATATAACTGGAAAAGCTGATAACAATTGCATTGCCTCGGGGTCCTCTTGTTGAGACCCTTGCAATAAACAGCACATCTCATAGGCATTTGAGGAGCTCGGTTGGGAACAACAATCTTATTAACAGAAGGCAAAGCATCGGTGGCATCTGAAAACACTCCTAATTCAGGCTCAGGGATAGACAGTAACTCAGTGGGTGCAGTGGGTTGTACTGGATACATATATGACATGTCATTAGGAGACATCATTGATTTTTTTGTCAAGAAAGGGATTGGTGTCAGGATGAGGTAAAAAAAAAAAAAAACAGGCTCATCATCCTCAGGCTCCTGCTTCTGTTCAGATTCACTTCCTTTCTGCTTTGATTTATTCATTGGTTTAGAGAATATAGTAATTTCCTCTTCCTCATCTTCTTCTGACTGTAAAGGGTCTAGAGCTGCTGCTATGTGATGACACAAAGCCCATACTGATAATGGAATAGATTCTCCCTTTTGATATGCTCTATGTAAAGCTTTCATTACACATTCCACTGTTTCAAATTTAAAATGTTATGATAATGTGGCTGGAACCAATAACAATGTTTCTGAACCAGTGCAAAGAGCTCTAGCAATTCTGAAGTTTTTACAGGCACCCCAGTAGTTGTTAGTAAGGTTTTTAAGACCTGAGAATATTCTTCCAAATGTCCCAGTTAATTACCCATTACCCTGATGATCCACAGAAATGTTACTTCCCATAAGACTTGAGTCAAACACTTAGTGGGTGATGCTCATGACCCTCATGGGAGTCCTTTCCACTATCCTCAATACTGTACGGAAGACATTTCTTCAGACCCCACATTGGATGCCAGATGTTGCACCCAGCCTGAAGTGTATCAGGAATGAATAACAAGAGAGAAGGGGTAAGGGGACCTGTGATTCAATGCCCACAGATGAGTTTATTTCCATTCAGCTGCATATTTATAGAGAAAGCTTGTATACTAAAAACCCACAAAGCAGAAACAGATTTGCTGTTGTTATCTTATCATTATAAACAGGAACAGGCTGTTTTTATTTTAACTTTTTAAGGCAACTTTGTTCTTTCTTCTAATCTGGCCTGTTGACCTAATAGCTCTCAACCAGAGACATTCCTGTCCTGTTGACTAAGGGAGTCTCATCAAAGAACATTCCTTTCTTGTTCTGTTTCCTAGGTTATACCACATCTTATTTTTTTCATCCAACAAGTCATTACTTCCTTCATAGTTGTTTGGTCAAGCAAGCACTGGGATAACTGTAATACAAGGGCATTTATGGACTTTAGTCACCACTGCCTTTACTGCAGTGATAAATCATGGATAGCTGGTTATAATGACATCAGTCAGGGAGATTGCCATCAGCAATGAGTGATGCTTAACCCAATCAGTTGAATACCTTAAAAGGGGGATTGATTCCAGCATTGAGAGAGAATTTCCCAGCTCATGTTTGGACATCCAATATCTCCCAGGACTCATCAAGAACCTTCATTGGACTTTCTTCACAGCCCCTGGTTGCAGCCTGCCTGTAGAACCTGGACTTGTGTATCCCCATGGCTGCATGAGAGACTCTTATAGAATCTTATACGACTGACAGATATCTCTTGTTGATTCTGTTCCATAGAGAACTCTGACAACTACAGCACACAAATCTAAATCACAATGAGATGCCACTTCACACCCACAAGGATGGCTATTATTAGAAACAATCATGGAACATAAGTGTTGGAGAAGTGTAAGACAAATGGTAACTCTAGTGCATTGGTGGTGGGAATGTAAAATGGTGGAGCCACTGTGGAAAGCAATACAATGAGTCCTCAAAAAGTTAAATATAGAACTACCAATTGACCTAGTAATCATGCTTCTAGGTATATACAAAAAAGGAGTGAAATAAAGTTGCAGATACATAGACAAATGTTTATAGCAGCATTATTTACCATAGTGAAAAACTGGAAATGTCCATCAACAAAAGGCAAGATAAACAAAATATGGTACCTGCACTCACTGGAATATTATTCAGGTATAAGGGAAAATAAATTATGAGACATGCTGCAACATGAATGAACCTTGAAACGTTATGCTCAGTTAAACAAGGCTGATACGTAAGTACAAAAATTATATGATACCACTAATAAAACATGACTAGAAATAGCAAATTCACAGAAATAGAAAGCAGATTGGAGCCTCCTATGTGATATGGGAAGGGAAGAAAAAGGAGTGTTTGTTTTTAAAAGTAAAAATTAAACCCAAGAACAGTCTCTTCAAGAAATGGTGATGGGACAGCAGGACATCCACATTCAAAACAATGAAATTGGACTTTTAACTCACACAATATGCAAAAATTAACTAAAAATCAATCAAAAGTCTTATGTGTAAATAGCTCTATGACTCAGTAGAAAACATAGAGTAAATCTTTATGACATGGAATTGAAAAATAAAAGTGTATGTGGGTTATTTAGAGTTTATTCTTATGAGAATACTGAAAATACATCTGTAGCTATTACATCTTTCTAGAATATATGAAAATATATTAGTCATTAGATATAGAATATATAGACTATACAAAGTCATGATAGCAAACATATAGACTTACTTTGGTAATGGAAACCATCACCTAGAAAATAATTTTGAATTACATCCTGTGTTAGCTGTGGAACTCAGACATCTCTTGTATGTTCACATTGAAAATGAATTAATTTTTATAAAAAGAGTAGGATTAGTATAAATAAAAACTTAAAATTCCATAATGGGATATTTGGGGATAATATCATGCTATCTCATGGTAAAACTAATATTTTAAATATATATATATAATAGTTCTTTGAAAAGTACAAGTAACTTTATAAAAATCTTATTAAAATTATACTTATATGATACTAATAATGATTCTAAGCAGTATATGGATTTTGAAGAAAATGAATCAAATAGTTATAAGAATTATGTGTAGTAGTAATATTACAATTGACAATTCAATTGCCATAAATTTGAAAATCACTAAAGGACAATTACTTGCTAAATATTGCAAAGTGATTTGATTAATGTGCCCTAGACACATAAAACTTAATATCCCTAAAATCAAAACAGATAAAATTCCAATTTATTATTTTATTATAAAAATATATACAACATAAAATTAGTAATTTTAAAATTTTTAATATATTTTTATTACAGAAGTTAAGAAATTATAAAACAATAATGCAATATGTAGGATTCCCAGATAACAACTCCTCACCAATATATCACACCATTGTGGAACATCTGTTACAGATTATAAAATAATATCATCAGACTACCACCATTAACTAAGATCCATACCATATATTTGTCATATTTTTCTATAGCCCGTTATTATTCACACAGTATATCTTTAGCATTGATGCAAGAACATCACAGTATTTCTGTTAACTACAGTCCACAGGTTACATTAATTGTATTTTTTCCATGCTTCTCCACATTCCCAATACCATATGATAGTGATCCACATCTGTTCTAGTTCACAAAAGGACATTCTTACATTTGTACTATTAACCACAATTCTCATGCACCTCTGAATTCACTGTATTATTCAGTCTCTAGATTATTCTCTAGCTTTCTTTCAGTTGACATTAATCATAGACTACCCTTTTCAGCCACAATCCTATAGAGTATAGGTTATTAGGAACTAAGAAGAGGGCTATGATGGAGTACTGATGCTTAATGTTGGTAGAAGTTTAAATTAACTTGACTATAAAGGTGTGGAACAATTTCAGTTTTACAAGTCATTTGCAATAATTGCATTTGTAATGTGTTATCATCATCATCCATTACCAATACTTTGCATCCACCAAAACAGAAACTTTGTACCAATTAACAAATATATGGCTCATCTTTCCTCAACCCCCTAGCACCTGAAACCTTTAGTTAATTTTCTTTTTCTATGAATCCTATGAATTTACTTATTTTGATTCATTTAAGTGGAATCATACACTATTTCTCCTTTTATGTCTGGATTATCACACTCAGCATAACGTTTTTAAGGTATATTATTCACATAGAAATGATAAATTCTGCAATATAGGTAACCCTCAAAAAGCCAAGAAAAATGAAGTAAAGAGTAATATATTTGTCATAAGAAGACTGTAAACATAATATTATTTGGAGATTTGCAGCATAAAAATAATGCAAAAAAAGTAAAAACATGTATGCAATTTATGTAAAGATGAACAATAACTATATTCAAAATGGCATATTAAATTTGTATGATATCATATATTAAACACAAAATTTTTATCTTTGATTTCTACAGAAGAACTCTGTGGTTACTTTTCAATATTCCCCTTCCTCCCTTCCTGTCAGGGTTTACTAAAAACGGTAGAAACAATTTTCTAAGTTCTAAATTCCACATCTCATATCTCCTTTAAAGACAAATACTTACTGATATTCTACTATAAAACTATTATGACTAGTAATAGAAGAAATTATAGCACTGAGGAGGAGAAAGTGGTCACAGTAGTTGCTGAGGGCAGGGAGAGGAAAGAAGAGATGTGATGTGGGGGCATTTTGGGTAATTTGAGTGGTCTTAAATGATATTGCAGCATCAGATGTTGGACTCTATATATCCTGCCATAACACACTGAATGTACTAGGGGAGAGTGTGAACTACTAAACTATTATCTATGTGGTGCAGCCATGCTCCAAAATGTGTTCACCAAGTGCAATGAATGTGCCACAATGATGGGGGATATTGTTGGTGTGGGAGGAGTGTGGTGGGGGTGGGGGGATACAGGAACTTCTTATATTTTGAATGTAACATTTTTTATGATGTATATATCTTCAAAAATACAATTTACAAAAATTATGGGGTGGGGAGGTCGGGAAAGAGTTATATGGGAACCTCATGTTTTTTATGATTTATGTTTTTTAATATAACATTCTTTGTGATCTATTAACTTTAATAAAATGTGTAAAAATAAATTAAAAACCTAAAAAAAGAGACAAATACATTATTTTAGGTCATGTCTCACAGGTTATATAATATTTTCTGACCTTTTTCTAGAGAACTAATACTCTCTTTAATACAACACCATCAACTACATGTTTTATTTCAATGAAAACAGCATTTATTTATGGAGGCTCATTTTGTTTATTTTTTACATGTCCTCATTTATATGATTTTTATTAAATTTATCCTCTCCTTTTTTGTGCTTTGTGTTATTTGGACACAGTATATACATATTCTCTCAATGACTAATTATTACAGATTTTATGGAAGCAAACTTGTTGCCTGTGTTGGATACTACTGCATGGGAGGGCTCCACCATGAGAACTTCATCATTCAGCTGTGGAAATAGCTGGGATCTCCTTAGATCTTCCAACCAGTAGTGAATCTTGTGATTTCAATGATCCTTGATGTCTTCAGGTTTTTCACCTGGCTTCCTTTCATCATTAAAAGAGTATAGGTCATATATCCTTTAAAGTAAGCATGAGTTTCAAATTTCATGAATGATATTTCTCCCATTTAAATTTCTATCAAAAGGCATTCTTCGGTATTATTTCTAAGACTATTCAGTACAATTTTCTGGCTACTGAAGGATGAGTAACAATCTCACTAGTTGCCATCCCTGTTTCTGGATTACTTGTATCATCAATTTCCCCAAACATGTTTTCCTGAAAGTGTTGTTAAAGCAGCAATACTGCCAAAGAATTTATGGTACTTCTGAAGAGAAAATTAAAGTTTTATCACATGAAAATATAAAGGCTCTATGAGGGAAACTAAACAATCTGGTGATTATATGTAAATATATATTTTGAATAATTTAGGGAAATAAATTTTCCCAATTTGTAGATTTAATGCATTTGAATTGGTATCAAATATGAATGCCATCATTTGTTCTTATGGTTTTAAATTTTATCTAAAACATGAAAATATGTAATTGCTGAAAGCAATGACTTGCTCATGCTTAATTTGATATGTGAAACATATATTATCATATTATATTTAATAAAAGAAAGGACTACTCAGTAACTGGTGCTGGTCAAATAATTTATTTTAGGAACAGTGAAAGATAATTCATTCTATAGATGTGCCTTAAAACTTAGAGTAATTGAAAAAATAAAATGTGATGAAATAAATAAATGTACAATGAGAAGAAAACAGTGATGTTTTCCTCATTTTATTATGAAACATAGCTTTTTAGGAAAATATTAAATAATAGGAATGAATAATAAACATTTTACATCACACACCAAAAAACATATCTACACACTTAAAATATAAATAAATGAAAGAACATTTGTCCTACCAGGAAAAATATTTCCAATTTAAACTGATGATGTATCAATAGTAGTAAATAGGTAACAGGAGTGCTCATCCCATAAATCATGGATGTCATTGTCAGTTGAAGGTCAGGGAAGGTGCATACAGGCAATGTGATAAGACTGAAAAATAGTTTGGGAAATTGGATATAAAATGTTGGAATTTTAGGGACAGTTTAAATAACCCGTTTTCTTCTTCTGGGCTTAAAAAAGATAGAGATCACGTCAGAAATAAGATCCATGAAGAGCAAAATGCCAGTCTTATTGCTTATGATGTGTAAGGTGAAAGGCCTGGAGGTGACCAGTTGACACTGTCAATGAACTAGCATAAATGTGAGAAAAAAGGGTGCAGAGGAGGGAGGCGGGGCAAGAAGGCATCTGAGTGAGTACAACTTATAATCTCTCCTGCAAAGAAGCGGCTTAGTAGGGTTGGAGTCCTGCTGGACTGGGCTATTTCAGGTGTTTGCAGGGCAGGAGGTGAATGTAAGTCAATTTGATGGAACGGTAACAGAGGAGATTCTTGTAAGAGGTAGAATTTTGGGTCTCTTTCACGGAGGTCAGGGTTGAGTGCGGGACCCTTCCCCCTGGGGCTGGCAGCCCAGTGGTGGTGATTCCTGGAGGCTTTGCTGTGCTGGGGAGTTCCCAAGCCCTGAGCGGGCTGTTTCAGGGCTTGCAGGGCAGCAGGTGTCTGGAAGTTGATTTGGTGAGACAGTGACAGAGATTCTTGGGAGAGGTGGAATTTTGGGTTTCTGACTCAGAGGTCAGAGGTTCTGGGTGGAGCCCCTCCCCCTAGGGCTGGCAGCCAGGCCGTGGTGATCCCTGGAAACTTTGCTGTGTGGGGTGTTCCCAAATGCTGAGTGGGCTGTTTCGGGGGCTTGCAGGGCAGGAGGTGTCTAGATGTAGACTTGATGAGACAGTGACAGAAGAGATTCTTGCAACAAGTGGACCTTCCAGTTTCTGAAATGGAGGTCAGAAGTTCTAGGAGGCACCCTTCCACCTAGGGCTGGCAGCTAATCTGCAGCAGTCCCTGAACATTTGTAGTGCAGTGGCACCCCCAGCAGGCTGTCTCAGGGGATTGCAGGGCAGGAGGTGTCTGGATGTTGATTTGGTGAGACAGTGACAGAAGAGATTCTTGTGAGAGGTGGAATTTTGGGTTTCTGACATGGAGGTCAGAGGTTGCAGGCAGGATTCCTCGCCCTATGGCTGGTGCCCAGCAGCAGGGATCCCTGAAGGCTGTGCTGTGCTGTGGTGCTCCCGGACCCCCTGTTAACCAGATGTGTGGATCCCAGGTCTGTGTCCCCTAAACCCTGGTGACCCACACTCCAGAGACTCACACACCTTGAGTCGGCAATATCACAGATTTCCCATCCCTGAATCCACCACACCCTGAGGTCTATCTGAGGTCATTGATTACCTAGCCCTCAGCATTTGTGTTTTTTTTTTTCTTTTTTCTTTTTTCTTTTTGTCTTGGTTGCTAATATTGCTTTGTCTCCTGGTCTTTTGTCCCATTTTATCCCCCAAGGTCCTTTTTCATTCATTTAGTTTTTTTCTCCTTTTCTTTTTCTTGCTTGTTTCCCTCCCTTTCTTTACCCACTCCCTTTTTATCTTCTCTTTTTTCTTTTTCTTATTTTATTTTATTTTATTTATATAATAGGTGCTGCAGGGAGCGCTTCACATTTGCTGTATTTCCTCATCCTCCATTTCCTCTTTTCTGTGTGAATTGATTTTGGCCACCTACAGTATCTACTTTCCCCCACATCTTGCTATCCTCCATCATCTACTGTCTCTCTTACATTCCACCTCCCTTTCTTTGGCCCCCAAATGGTCTGAATTTTTATTTCTAATACCTTTGTTCTGTTTTCTGTCTTTATCCACTCTTGATAATATTGCCTTTCTTTTCTCTTTCCCTCTCTCATGAAAACACTGGCTTTTTAATTCATACTATATTCTTCCCCATATTCAGTTGACTGTCTCATTATGGGTACTCTACTTACTGCTATAACTCTACACAACTTAAATGAGTCTAATATCCTTTCTCCCAGATCTCACATTGTTGCTCTGTTAACATTTATTACCAATACTACTTTACACATTTTCTTTTCTTCCTCATTTTGCTTTCCCTGGCCCTAATATTTTTCTTCAAAGTGAACATAGCCAGCAACAAGAAAATAGAGTAAGAAGAACAAAGTGGCAAAGAGAAGACATAACACTTACACAAGAACAACAACTAATTAATCCCCAAGACTAGACAAAGAAGCTAAGGAACTGATTAAACCCATCAAATAAAATGATGACCAGACACCAACAAAAAACTACAAACCAAACCAATAATCAGGAAAACATGGCTGAATCCAATGAACAAACTAAAAACCAGGATGAGGAGCAGAACACTGGACAAGTAATTAAAGATCTCAAAACATATATTAGACACCAACTTAATGAAGTAAAGGAAGAGATTAAAATTATGAAGAAAACACTTGGAGAGGAAATTGCAGACATACACTAAAAGATAACAGATATAATGGGGATGAACATCGCAGTTCAAGAAATAAAAAATACAATCTCAGCAAATAGCAGCAGATTAGAAGAGGCAGAGGAGAGAATTACAATGTGGAAGACAGTGCATCTGAAATCAAACAGATGGCAGAACTGATCGATAAAAAGATAGAAAAAATCCAGCTAGGACTTAGGGACCTGAAGGACAATGCAAAATGCACAAACTATGTATTATAGGCATCCCAGGAGGAGAAGAGAAAGGGAAGGGGACAGAAGGTGTGTTGCAGAAAATAATGGCTGAAAACTTCTCAAATCTACTGAGAGAGATGGATGTACATGCCCAGGAAGAACAACACACCCCAAACACCATAAATCCCAACAGGCCCACCCCAAGACATATACTTGTCAAATTATCCAATGCTCAAGACAAAGAGAAAATTCTAAAAGCAGCAAGAGAAAAGAAAACCATCGCATACAAGGGAAGCTCCATAAGATTAAGTGCTGATTTCTCATCTGAAACCATGGAAGCAAGAAGGCAGTGGTATGATATAGTCAAGGTACTAAAAGAAAAAAATTTCCAACCAAGAACACTCTACCCAGCTAAACTACCATTCAAAAATGATGGGGAGTTAAAGATATTCACAGATAAACAGAAATTGAAAGAGTATGCCAACAAGAAACCTCCCCTTCAAGAAATACTAAAGGGAGTTCTGCAAGAAGAAAGGAAAAAACAGGAGAGGTAGAGTTGGAGGAGAGTGTAAGAGCAACAAAATAGACAAAAAGAGGAGGACACAAACACAATATGACAAACACAAGTCCAAACAAAATATGGCTAACATAAATAATTCCTTGAAAGTAATAACACTGAATATCAACGGATTAAACTCACCTACCAAAAGATTCAGACTGGGAGATTGGATAAGGAAATATGACCAATCTATATGCTGTCTACAAGAAACACAACTTAGACCCAGGGATTCATGGAGGCTGAAAGTGAATGGTTGGAAAACAATCTTACAAGCAAACAATAATGAAAAAAAGGAAGGAGTAGCTATATTAATATCAGACAAAATAGACTTTAAATGTGAAACAATTGTGAGAGACAAAGAAGGATACTATATATTAGTGAAAGGGACAATCTCTCAAGAAGAATGAACAAACATAAATATTTCTGCTCCTAACAAGGGTGCCTCCAAATACAGGAGGCAAACACTGGAAAAACTAAGTGAAAGAATAGATGCCTCTAAAATTATAGTGGGAGATTTTAATACACCACTATCAACTTTGGACAGAACATCTCAAAAGAGAATCAATAAACAAAAACTTTGAACACTATATTAGAGGAGCTGGATCTAATAGATATATACAGGTCATTACACCCAAATACAGCAGGATATACATTTTTCTCAAGTGCACATGGATCACTCTCCAAAGTAGACCATATGCTAAGCCACAAAGGAAGGCTCAATGAATTCTGAAAGATTGATATCATACAAAATAATATCTTTGACCACAGTGGAGTGAAGCTGGAAATCTGCAAGGGCCAGAGGGCCAGATATCACACCAAGGTATGGAAATTAAACAACACACTCTTAGAAAAACTGTGGGTCAAAGAGGAAATCTCAAAAGAAATTAATAACTACCTTGAAACTAATGAAAATGATAACACAACACACCAAAACTTATGGGTTGCAGCAAAAACAGTACTGAGAAGGAAATTTATAGCCATAAACTCATACATCAAAAAAGAAGAAAGAGCAAAAATTGAAGAACTAATGGCACACTTGGAGGAATTAGTAAGTAAACAACAAAGTAACCCCACAGGAAGAAGAAAGAAAGAAAGAACAAACGTAAGAGTGAACTAAATGAAATAGAAAATAAGAAAGCACTTGAAAAGATAAACAAGAACAAGAGCTGGTTCTTTGAGAAGGTCAATAAAATTGACAAACCCTTAGTGAGACTAACAAAGAAAAAAAGAGAGAAGATGCAAATACACAAAATAAGAAATGAGAAAGGAGATATCACCACTGACCCCACAGAAATAAAGACTATAATAAGATGATACTTTGAAAAACTATATTCCAACAAAAATGATGATTCAGAGAATAATGGACAAATTTCTAGAAACATATAAGCAACCTGTTATTGACAAAAGAAGAAATTGATGATCTCAACAAATCAATCACAAGTAGAGAGAGAATCAGTCATTAAAAATCTCCCAACTAAGAAGAGCCCAGGGCTAGATGGCTTCACAGATGAATTCTACACAACATTCTGGAAAGAACTAACACCTATCCTGCTGAAACTCTTCCAAAGAATCGAAACAGAAGGAACATTACTGAACTCATTCTATGATGCCAACATTACCAACAAAGCCAAACAAAGACACCACAAGAAAGGAAAATTATAAACCAATTTCTCTAATGAACCTAGACGCAAAAATCCTCAACAAAATACTTGCTAACCATATTCAACAACACATTAAACGAATTATACACCATGACCAAGTGGGAATCATTCTGGTTATGCAAGGATGGATCAACATAAGAAAATTAATCAATGGAATACACCATATAAACAGATTGAAGGAAAAAAATCACATGATTATATCTATAGATGCAGAAAAAGCATTTGACAAAATACAGCACACTTTCTTGATAAAAACACTGCAAAAGATTGGAATACAAGGAAATTTTTTGAACATGAAAAAGAGTATATATGAAAAACCCACAGCCAACATCACTTACAATGGTAAAATCCTAAAATCCTTCCCTCTATGATCAGGAACAAAACAAGGATGCCCACTCTCACCCCTTCTATTTAACATTGTCTTAGAAGTACTTGCTTGAGCACTGAGTCAAGAACCAGATATAAAAGGCATTCAAATTGGAAAGGAAGAAGTCAAAATTTCATTATTTGTAGATGACATGATCCTATACATAGAAAACCCTGAGAGGTCTACAACAAAGCTTCAAGAACTCAAAAATGAGTTTAGTAAAGTCGCAAGTTATAAGATCGATGCGCAAAAATCAGTAGCATTTCTGTACACCAATAACGAACAAGCTCAGGAGGAAATCAACAAACAAATACCATTTACAATAGTCAATAAAAAATCAAATACCTAGGAAAAAATTTAACTAAAGATGTAAAAACTTCTACACAGAGAACTACACAAGACTGTTCAAGGAAATTAAAGAAGACCTAAATAATGGAAGAATATTCCCTGTTCATGGATAGGAAGACTAAATATTATTAAGATGTTTATCCTGCCAAAACTGATCTACACATTCAATGCAATCCCAATAAAAATCAACATAGCATTCTTTAAGGAACTAGAAAAACTAACTATGAAATTTATTTGGAAAGGAAAGAGGCCCTGAATAGCCAAAGAGCCAAAGACATATTGAAAGAGAAAAATGAAATTGGAGGAATCACACTACCTGACTTCAAAACATACTACAAAGCTACAGTAGTGAAAATAGCATGGTATTGGCACAAGGAGAGACACACAGATCAATGGAACTGAATTGAGAGTCCTGATATAGATCCTCATATATATAGCCATATAATATTTGATAAAGCCACCAAACCCTCTCAACGGGGAGAGAATGGTCTATTCAACAAATGGTGCCTGGAGAACTGGATATCCATATGTAAAAGAATGAAAGAGGACTACCATCTCACACCTTATACAAAAATCAACTCAAGATGGATCAAAGACCTAAATATAAGAGCAAAGACCATAAAGACTTTGGAAAACAGTGTAGAGGGAAGCATATACAAGATCTTGTAATAGGAAATGGCTTCATGAACTTCACACCAAAAGCACGAGCAGCAAAAAAACAAATAAATAAATGGGACCTCCTCAAAATTAAAGCCTTCTACACCTCAAATGAGTTTGTCAAGAAAGTGAAAAGAGAGCCTACACAATGGGAGAAAATAGTTGGTAACCATATGACGAATAGGAGACTTATAACCTGCATATATAAAGTACTCCTATATCTTGAAAATAAAAAGATAAACAACCCATTTAAAAAATGGGAAAAAGAATTAAACAGACACTTCTCCAAAGAAGAAATACACATGGCTAAAAAGCACATGAAAAAGTGCTCCAAACCTCTAGCTATTAGGGAAATGCAAATCAAAACTACAATGAGATACAACTTACTCCCATAAGATTGGCAGCTATGAAAAAAACAGAACACTACAAATGCTGGAGAGGATGTGGAGGAATGGGAACACTCATCCATTGCTGGTGAGAATGCAGAAGGATCCAACCATTCTGGAGGACAGTTTGGCAGTTTCTCAAAAAACTAGACATAGACTTGCCATATGACCCAGGAACTCCACTGCTGGGTATATACCCAATAGAACTGAAAATAGGGACACAAACTGATGTATGCACACCAATGTTCATAGCAGCATTGTTCACTATTGCCAAAAGTTGGAATCAACCCATATGCCCATCAACATATGAATGGATAAATAAAATGTGGTTATACATACAATGGAATACTACTCGGCTCTAAGAACAAATACACTACAAACACACATGATAACATGGATGAATCTTGAGAACCTTATGTTGAGTGAAGAAACCCAGGCATTGAAGTTCAAATACTACATGATCTCAATGATATGAAATAAGTAAACCAAGCTGCCTCAGAGAGCTAGAGACTGAATGATAGACTTACAGGAAATTAGGGGGTAGAGGAAGGATGTAAGCTGACACCTACATGGGTGAAATCTACGATAAGCTGGAGGTAAGTATGTGTACAAGGAAGGGATAAAATGGGGGCATAGCGTTACCTTTTGGTTGGGCTTTACAGACTTTAGGGAGGCTAGGGATGGGAGGATGGGTAATATTGCCAAAGAAATTGGGGGGAGGGTGGGGCAACATACGAACATAGGAGATTTTCAGGTATTTGGTTGAGAGTATAATGCTGAGAAAACCTTTTCAAAAATATAATAAGGAAAGTTACCTGTTTAAGATGCTTGAAGGGGATAATCTGATGCAGGACAGGTTCCTAGGGAATATGCGAATGCTCATTTTGCCATAGTGGGTTATATCATTGGATAGAGACCCATATAATGAAAGTGAAAGTATACCCACATCCTGGGGAGGACTGATGCCCTCATATAGAGGGAACTCTATCTCTCAAGAGAAATGGTGGCTCCCAGTGCATTAGGGCAGTTGAGCATGTCAAGCCCTCAACACTGTTGCAAGTATCTCTGAACATGGCCCTTCATGCAATGAAGACTGACTGTCTCTGTGGTCCCTTAGGGGAGGGGGAAAGAGGTATTGAAAAGATGGAACCAATGTAACTGTGTGGACAATAGAAGTGTTTCACAAGAGTAGGCAAGGAATGATATAAGACATGTACAATTACACAAAAAATATATAGGGGCTGATAGGCTAAAATGTAAATCATAATGTAAAACATAAGATAACTAAAAATTTAGAAAATTTAATAGTCTAAAATATAAGCTACAATGTAAACACAAATGTTACCTTGTTTGAAAGCTATTGTCTCAATATCTGTACATCAGTTTCAGTAAATACAGAATGAATATGTAAAAAGATTATTGCTGAGGAATGGAAAAGGTTTTATGTTGGATATGTGGGAATACTGTATATTGTATATATGAATTACTGTGATCTAAGACTCTTGTGAAGATAAGCTTAATAATTAGAAAAAAGAAAAGAAAAAGGACATAGACACTGAGGAAAAGATGGAAGTAGTTGTCTTGCCAATTTGCATACAGGGCAACAATTATTACAGTGATGGAAGGCAAAACATCAAAAACAAATCTTTTGCATTTTTAAATTTTTTGATATCCCAATTTATTTTTACCATAATTTTTCTAAATTAATGTGTTCTATATCTAACCTTTAAACTAATAGCTATATTCCATTTTACTGTTAATGGAACCTGGCAATATATTGGGCTTCATTTTGAAGAAGTTTTGGATCACAGAGAGGTTCAACAATGGCAGGGGAGAAATACTGGTGTGGAATGTTTTTGACAGGGGACATATGGTTGGCAGGGAGTTCTACAGGGCATATATCCAGGGTACATAAAAATGTTTGGATATTTTCATAGTGCATACAATTAAAAACAACTGAGGGAGTGCTGAGTTCCTAGATAGGGGAGCTCTATCACAGTCCCTAAATGAACAGCAACAATCTCCCAAGTGCAACAGCAAAGACCAAAAAAGAAGGAAGGTCCAACAATGAGCCCTTGATACTAATGACTCTGCTTGTGAGCCTGTGCACCTGAAAAAAACAAGGCCTAGAGCTGCAGGGTGACTAAGTCTCCTGAGAGCCTCCATGTTGCTCAAATGCAGACAGTCTTGAAGCCAAACTCAGCATGTAAATGCATTGTCTTCCCTCCAGCGTGGGACATGACTCCCAGGAATGGGCCTCCCTGGCACCAAGGGATCACTACCAAGTACCAGCTGATGATGTAACTAGAAAATGACATTGAATAAAAGGGTCAACTTGGACCAGTAGAATATCTCAGTCTACATATAATACCAGGAGTTAAAAATGCTTTTTGACCTGAATCAAGGAGGAAATGGAAAGGACAAATGAGTTATAAACTCAAAAAGAGCCAGGAGGTTATCAGAGGGGTTGCTCTTATGTACACCTCAGCAGAGTTCCAGAGACAGATAAAGTAGATACAACCCTGAGTACTGGTTCTCCTGAGGGCTACAGAGACCCACAGGTTCTATGGTCATGGCAGATGGAGTTCAGTGCCATGTCAGTTGGCCCTTCTTTGGAGTTTGTGTTTCTGTGTGATGGAGCTGGACTCAGATATGATCTTTTTTCACAAGCCTCTCCTGTTACTATTACCAGAACTGTAAGTGGTGCTAGGGTTTAATATATACCCAGGGGATCTGAATCTCTGGACTGACCATATTATAGCCAGGCCCTGATCCTCAACAGACTTCAGCTCCTACACTCTGGCTTATTGACTTACCCCACTCTGCTAACATGGAGTAGAAGGTCAACCACCACACCATGGAATCAAGAGTGCCTACAACTGAAAGGAGGAGGATTGCATACAGCATCCATGTGGAATCTAAGTCCCCACTTGATATAGAAGTGGAGTGGACACAACCATTCCAAGGTCCATAGGATGAAGAAATAGAATAGGGATTAGAGTGGACTTACTGATATTCTATTCATAAACTATTATGATTAGTAATCAAAGAAAATGTGGCATTGGTGTGGAGAAAGTGGCCATGGTGCCTTCTGGGTGTGGGGAATGTGAGGAAGACATGAGATGTAGAGGCACTTTTAGAACTTGGAGTTGTCCTGGGTGATGCTGCAGGGACAGTTACTGGACATTTTATGTCCTCCCATGGCCCACTGGTGGAAAGTGGGAGAGTGTGGGCTATGATGTGGACCATTGACCATGAGGTGCAGTGGTGCTCAGAGATGTATTCACCAAACGCAATGAATGTCTCATGATGATGGATGAGATTGTTGCTATGAGGGGAGGAATGGAGTTAGGGGGGATGGGGGGTATATGGGGACCTCATATTTTTTTATTGTAATATTAAAAAAATAAATAAAGACAAAATAGGGGTGAAGATATCCCTGGGTCTAAAGAACAGGAAAAACAGACAGATTACTGGACAATGTGTGTCCTGCCATGGCCCACAGGGTGGACTGGGGGAAAGTGCCCACTACAATGTAGGCCATTGCCCATGTGGTGCAGGAGTGGTCCAAAATGTATTCACCAGGTGCAGTGAATGTGCCACAAAGATGGAAGAGTTTGTTGATGTAGGAGGGGTGGGATGAAGGGGGTGGGGGTATATGGGGACCTCATACTTTTTGAATGTAACATTTAAAGGAAAATAAAGAAGAAAAATAGATAAATAAATAAAAATAAAAATAATAGAAAAGAGAATAAAGGAACACCTCCAGTAGTTTCCTACCACTGCCCTAACAAAGAACCATAAACTACATGATTTAAAACAATGGAAACTTATTCTCTTAGAGTTTCGTGTCTCAAAATCCTAAATCAAGGTATTGGCAGGGCCATGCTCTCTCTGACAGATCTAGGAGAAGATCCTTCTCTGCCTTTTCCCAGTTTCTAGTGGTCACTGGCAATCTGTTCCCTTAGCTTGAGGCAGCACAACTCTAACTTCTGCCTGTGTACTTTCTTCTGTGCCTGTTTCTGTGTCTTCTCTTCTAATAAGAATATCAGTAAAAACAGATGTGTTTCTACCCAAGTTCATTATGATTTCATCTTAACTCGATTATATCTGCAAATAACATTTTGCCAAATAAGATCATATTCATAAAAGCTGGAATAAGGAGATCAATATAATTTTTTTGTTCCAAAAATCAACCCATAATACCTACTTAGTCTTCAAAGCTTGTCTTACACTTCAGCTGAACAAAAACAAATGAGAGCAAGATGGCAGCAGAGTAAGAAGCTCCAAGAGTTAGCTCATCCTAACAGGGTAGTCAGTAATCATACAGAGCTATCTAAAGCATCTGTTTGGGGGACCCAGCAGACCAGGAGAGCTTCCTGCAACATCCTTGAAAGAACGGAAGGAGGAGACTGTCCATCTACAGTGAAGATTTGTGAGTAAAGCCTTCCGTGCTGTGAATGCCAATGGACATCCTCCACTGGTGGCACAAGCCTCCTCAGGAAATATTCAGTGGCTGGAGTTGGAAGCTACATTTTCTAAAAAAGGGAGAGGAAGAGATGATCAGGCACTGACTTCAGCTACTGATTAGTCAAATAGGCTGGCTAAAGTATAATCCTAAGAACAACTAAAGTTTGAACCTGTCCAAGTCAGAATGAGTCCAGTAGACACCATTTTAACTCCACCCCCAGCATGAGGGGAAGCAGGGCTGATTGAAAATCACAGTGAAACTAGGCACTGGCTTCTTTCTACCCAGATAGCATTGCATCCTAGCCTAGGCTACTGTCTCACCTCTGGCAGGCAAGAAGCTGAGGGACCCAACACCAGTCTCTCCAGGCAATGCAGGCAATTTTGGTCAGCATAGACTAGCTAGACATCTCAACTCCATTCCCACTCCCCAGTAAGATAGGCATGGAACTGTGATTCTTCAACTTTTCTGGACAACTGCAGTTGATTTCAGCCTGCACAGACTATTTTTTGAGTGCCTTCAACTTACCCCCAAGATAGGAGGGGCCTGGTGTTTCAACAGTATCTCTGGGCAACTGTAGTCATTTTCAACATGCACAGATTGGATACTCGGATACCTGTAACTCCATCCCCACCATGTCAATAGGAAAGGAGGGGAGATGTGTTCTCTCAGCTTCTCTGGGCAAGTGCAGGCACTCTTGGCCCATACAGACCAGTTTGATGAGCACCTGGGACTCCACTACAGCCCCACCATAAGACAGCAGGAGCTGGTGTTTCCTCAGTCCCTCTGGGCAACTGCACATGCTTTGGCGTGAATGAACTGGACTGTTGTGTGCTTGAGGCTACATATCCACTGCTGAAAGGACTAGAAGGGGGGTGGTGTCTTCCCCAACTCTGGGCAACTGCAGGTTCTTTTAGCCCACACAGACCTAATAATCAGACACCTGTTGTTCCATCCACACCTTCCAATAGGAAAAGAAGGGAGCTATGTTCAGCCTTTTTGGGCAGTGGCAGGCAATTTGAGCCTGCATGGACGGGACTGTTGGGTGGCTGTTGTTCCACCTTACCCCATAAAGGGCAGAGAGGGCAGTTTTTCCTTAGCCTATCAGGACAACTGCAGATGCTTTAGCTCCACACAAATTAGATTGTTGGACACTCCAGGGGTCCTATCCCTGCACTTGGCAGGGAAGGAAGGGGTCCTATGCTATGTTATTCCACCGGGGCAAACCTGGTCAGTTTTGACTCGCATGGCTTAGTTTGCTGCCCATACCTGCAGCTCCATCCCCATCCCAGGTAGGGGAGGAATAGTTGTGAAACTTCATCTGTCTCTGGGCAACTAATATGGTCTTGGCCTGCATGGCTTTGACTAATATACATTGTCATGACTCCATTCCAACACCTGGCAGAGGAGAAGGGTGGAAGAAGATTACTGGAGCAACGCATGCAGCATTAGGCTCCAAAGTTTACGGTATCAACTACACCTTCAGCTCCTACTAAACAACTAGCAAGTGTGAAAGGGCAAGAAATTACTAAACTAAAGAGCTAAGGTGCATTTGGATAAATGCACCTACTAAGCCAGATACCAAGATACCAACAAAATATTACAATCCATACCAAGAAAGAAGAAGGTAAGGCCCAGTCAGAGGAACAAGATTAATTTCCAGCTGATATAAGGGAGTTGAAACAAGTAATCATAGATGTTCAAACAAATCTCCTGAATAAATTCAATGAGATGGCTGAAGAGATTTAGGATATTAAGAAGACACTGAGGGACGGCGGACTGGGCCCAGTGGTTAGGGCATCCGTCTACCACATGGGAGGTCCATGGTTCAAACCCCAGGCCTCCTTGCCCCGTATGGAACTGGCCCATGCACAATGCTGATGCACACAAGGAGTGCCATACCACGCAGGGGTGCCCCATGCGCAAGGAGTACACCCCGTAAGGAGAGCCGCCCAGTGCAAAAGAAAGTATAGCCTGCCCAAGAATGGTGCTGCACACAGGGAGAGCTGACACAACAAGATGACGCAACAAAAAGAAACACAGATTCCCATCCCGCTGACAACAGAAGCAGACAAAGAAGACGCAGCAAATAGACACAGAGAACAGACAACCAGGGGGGTTGGGTGGAGAGAAATAAATAAATAAATCTAAAAAAAAAAAAGCCCTTATTATGTACCAGATAGTTTAAAAAAAAAAAAAAAGACACTGAGGGAAGCAGACTTGGCCCAGTGGTTAGGGCATCCATCTACCACATGGGAGGTCCACAGTTCAAACCCCAGGCTTCCCTGACCCATGTGGAGCTGGCCCATGTGCAGTGCTGATGCACACAAGGAGTGCCGTGCCATGTAGGGGTGTCCGCTCTGTAGGGGAGCACCACGTGCAAGGAGTGCACCCCATAAGGAGAGCCACCCAGTGCAAAAGAAAGTGCAGCCTGCCTAAGAATGGCACTGCCCACACAGAGAGCTGACACAAGATGACACAACAAAAAGAAACACAGATTCCTGTGCTGCTGACAACAACAGAAGCAGACAAAGAAGAAGATGCAGCAAATAGACACAGAGAACAGATAACGGGAGCAGGGGAGAGGGGAAGGGGAGAGAAATAAATAAATAAATCTTTAAAAAAAAAGAAGACACTGAGTGATCACAAAAAATTAAAAATCATATATAGAAAAACAATGGAATTTATGGGAATGAAAGGCAAAGTAAATGAAATTTAAAATACACTGGAGGCATATAAAAGCAGATTTGGAGAGGCAGAAGGAAAGATTGATGAGGTTGAAGACATGGCCTCTGAAAGTGAACTAATGGAAGAACAGATAAGGAAAGAATAGAAAAAGTGGAACAGGGCCTCATGGAACTAAATAACAGCAAGTGATGTATAAACATATGCCTCATGCATATCCCAGAAGGAAAAGAGAAGGCAAATAGGGCAGAAGGAATATTAGAAGAAACAAGGGTTGAAAATTTCCCAACTTTGTTGAAGGACGTATATGTACATGTACAACATGCACAACATACTCCTATCTGAACAAATCCAGATAAGCCTACTCTGAGACACTTACTAATAAGGCAAAGAAAGAATTCTGAAAGCAGCAAGGAAAAAGCAGTGCATCACATAGAAGGGACGTCCCAATAAGATTAAGTGCTATTTTCTTATCAGAAAACATGGAGGCCAGAAGGCAGTGGTATGGTATATTTAAGATACTGCAAGAGAAATATTGCCAGCCAAGAATCTTATGTCCAGCAAGATTGTCTTTGGCATATAGAGAATGAGATGTGATGAGTTTTGTTTCATTATTATTATTACTATTACTATTCTTGGAATAATTAAAATGCACTAAGAATGACTGAAGTGATGGAAATACAAACGTGATTACAACAAGTACCATTGATTGTACACTTTGGATTGATGTATGCTATATTAATATGCATCAATAAAATTGCTTTATTTAAAAAATCGTGTGTTTACAATATTCACAGATAGAAACTGAGAGATTTTGTAACAAAGAGACTGGATTTGTGGGAAATACTAAAGGGAGTTCTAAAGCATGTAAAGAAAAAGCAGGAGAGAGAGGCTTGGAAGAGAATCTAGAAATGGAAACTATATCAGTAAAAGTAAATAAAAGCACAAAAAGAAGGGGTGGAAATAAAATATTAGAGATAATGCCCAAAGGTCAAAATGTGTGAGGAACTGCCTTTACAGTAAAACTTTTGATGTTAATGTTAGTGGGTTAAACTTCTCAATCAAAATACACAGATTGGCAAAATGGATAAGAAAATATGAGCCATCTACATACTGTCTAAAAGAGTCTCCCCTTAGACCCAAGAATACCAATAAATTGAAAGACATGTTAAGTGAAATAAGCCAGACACAAAGGGACAAATACATCATGATCTCACTCATATATACTAAATATGAAGAATAAACACATGGAGTTAAAACCTATATATAGGTTATTAGGAGATAAGAGGAAGGCTAAGAAAGTATACTGGTACTTAACATGTGGAAATTTTAATTAATTTGTAAAAGTTTGGAAATGGATAGAGGTGATGGTAGTGTATCACAGTGAGTAGAACTAATGTAGCTGGTTTATAAGTAGGATATTGGCAGAAAAATGGTAGTCTAGGGATGTAAATGTCAATTGAAAGAAAGCTAAGGAGTAATCTTGGGACTGAATAACATAGTGAACCCAGAGTTGGATGAAAATTGTGATTAATAACCAAACACAGGAATGTCCTTATGTGAACTAGAACAAAGGTACATTACTATTGCAAGGAGTTAAGAATGTGGAGAATCATGGAGAAAATACAATTACTGTAACATATAGACTATAGTTAATAACAATATTGTAATATTCTTGCATCAAAGTCAAAGATGTACTGTTAATAGTGGGGGGTTAAGTAAGGGATATACTAAATGTATACTGTGGTCCACAGTTGGTGGTAATATTCTGATGATGCTGTCTCATGATCTGTAGCAAATGTTCCACCACAATGTGGTGTGTCCATGGAAAGGTGTTGTATGGGAATTCCACACATGTGCATGATGGTTTTGTAAGTTCACAACCTCTCTAATAAAAATATATTTTTAAAACATCAACAAAACTAAATCAGTCATTATGCTTTTCCTTCTGAGGAAGAATGAATAGTTCAGGAATAAATTGTCAGTTATTATTGGAATGTAACTCCTCCCCACTGAAACAGAAGACAATTAATCAAATGTTCTTTCCCCTGATCATTTAGCTGCTCTCCCTTATTTCTACTGCTACCCTGATATCTTTTGGGTAGAACTGGTAGGCTTTTTTCAATTTTACCCAAAGGAAAAAAATTAGGATAGACTGTCTCACCTTTAGAGGCTTCAGCCCATCAGTGAAAAAGAAAGGGTGAGCACTTACTCAGTATTTAGGGTTAAAGATACTTGATATTGTTGAATGCAGAAATGGTAATACATTTACCAAATTTGCATCCAAATGTAGGAAAGTAGATTGAGAAATAGTTCTGGAGTTTTGGGAAATGTAAAAGATAACTCTCCTATGATCAGATTTTATGCCTTAAGATTTCTTTTTCTTCCCTGCACAATCATAACCTCTTAAAACTCTTTCCTTCAAGACCTGTGTTTCAAACCTTGGCAAGGCAAGGTTTACACAAACTTCTGAATTATTCTGGCTTTTTTATTTCTTTGCTGTGGTCCCACTTCATTCACAAAAGCTCCTTAGAATTTTTCAGTTTTATCTTTTCTTTTCGGTGATCTGACAGGCTAGTACTGAATGTTTTAGTGCTTAGCATTCATTTCTGGCCCAGACATTTACTTCTTAAACTATAAATTCTGTCTCCTAGAATTTCCCCTTCTGAGATATATAACATCTAGGACCTGTGATTCTTGACAGCATGTAGTATTCAAGCAACCTTGTCCAATTTCCTCTCCCAATCCCCCACCATGGTGTTTGGCTGTGACCCTACAGGATAGGTTCTGCCAGAGTGTGATGGGCACTTAAGACTGAAAAATGAATCAGGCCACTTTATATAGTATAATAACAGTTTTTAGACCAGGAAATTGGTTCTGGGTGCCAGCAGGATTCTCTGAGTAACAGACATCACTGCCCAGAGTTTTACAGGATTTAATCTAGGGCAAGAACTAGAATGCACCAAGCTAAGGCAGGGTTTGTATGGTCATAAATATAACTGTTTGAAGTTACTGATTTTTTTAGTTTGATAAAGTCTGCCTAGAAATATACTAGAAATAGATTGGATTTTTAAATGGGAATTTATTAACTTATAAGCTTACAATTCTGAGACTTCTATAATGTGAAAATCAAGGTATCAACAGGAGATGCTTTCTCCCCTAGCTGCAAGTGTGTGTTTGACACAATTCAACATTATCAGAAGATTGTATTTATTTGTGTGTATAGCTATATTTATACCAGCACTACACTGTTTTTATTACTGTGGCATTGTATTAACATTTTTATTTGTTGTTACTTTTTTCACTTTTAAATTTTTTTTAAAGTTACTTCAATTATATAAATGTTACAGAGAATATATAGGGGATTCCCATATGCTCTGCTCCCCACACCTACCACATTCTCCAACATTAGCAAAATCTTTCGTCAGTGTGGTACCTTCATTGAATTGATAAACATATTTTGGAGCATTGCCACTAAACATGGATTATGGTTTACATTGTAGTTTACACCCCCTCCCATTTGACTCTGTAGGTTATGGTCTGATAAACTATAGCATGTACCTGCCACTGCAATGTCATTCAGGATGATTCCCAAGTCCCCAAAATGCCCCATATTATAACTACTTCTCCCTCTTCCTAACCTCAGAACATCTATGGGTCACTGCCTCCACAAAAATAGTATTTCTCATATTGCTAGGATCACAAGTCTATAGTAGAGTACTAGTAAGTTTATTTTAGTCCATAGTTCATTTCCCAATCAGTGGGAAAATAAAGGGTGAAAAGGAATGTAGCTTGAGAAAGTAGGTTCCCTATCAGTGGGAAAAGAAAGGGTGAAAAGGGAAGTAGATTGAGAAATAGTTCTGGACTATTTCAGGACTCTGGAATGGTGATGACGACTTTGCCATTAATTGAAGGGGCTTCAGTCACATATATCCAATGGATGAGGGTCTCTTGCTTGCAGTTGTAGGCAGTCTTGTTTCCTTGGTATGTTGTTTGCCCATCTTCTCCTCCCCATTAGTTGCCCTCAGTGAGTCCATTGAATTGGAGAATAGGTATTGCAACTCTGTTGAGATTCAGGGCTCAGTTGGTACATGAAAAGCCCAAAGATTTAAGTCTCTTGGATGTACACCTACCAACTCTAGTACTAATTATAGTTTCAAATGGAAGAACAGAAGAGTCATGAAGAGGGAAAAAACTGCTAAGTCTGACTGTTACACTGGGTAGCATAAATACAAGATTAGGGCCCATTGAGGGGCCAAATTCCTGAGCTATCTGCCCTGACTAGAGGGCTTGGATGTCCATATCCCTGAGGAGCTTTGCTAAATTGGAGTAGTACCAATTTAGCTGTCAATGAGATTCTGTTGAGATGTGCATAAGCACTACCTCTGGATGGCCTCGACTCATTTTGAAGTCTCCTTGCCATACAAACTCATTTGTCTATAGCTTTTCCCCCTTTTGGACTTCTTTTTTTCCAGACGCTTGCTTGTTGGTACATGGTAACAGTCCCTCAGTGCCAGGGAGGCTTATCCCTGGGAGTCATGTCCAATGTTGGATGGAAGTTATTGCTTTTATATGCTGAGTTTGGCTTGGAGAGAGGCCACATTTTGGAAACAAGTAGGCTCCCAGTAACTCCTAGGCACCCTACAACACTAGGCTAAGTTTTAATTTCATGAGCAAAGGTTCATAAGCATAATCATCAATATCAAAAGTCCTTCAATGGATCTTCCTCCTTCACAAGTCATTGTCCCTCATTTGGGACATTCTCGTTCATTAAAGAATGAGGCAGAACTTCGCCCAGAAGGGAATTTGATATTCTTTTGGTTATTGTGTGAATCTGCACCCACTGTAACAATGCCCCATTAATATATGAGCACATTTATATGTCTTATATGTATACTCAGATGAATTTCCTCCCATGGATCATCCTTCACTGACAACCCACACCAATGACCATCCCATGCCACAATTGTAACCCTTCTGTGATCTAAAACCTCTTAAATAATGAAGCCAAAAAATAGCCAAATACAATTCATAAGAAAATGAAATAATAATGAGTTTTACACAGCAAAAATTAATACAAAGTAAAATAATATTTTTTAAAATTGAGATATTAAAAAATAATGAAAAATACTTAAAGAAAAAACTTTGTCATTTTTGCCTTTCATCACTGTAAGACTGTTGTCCAGTATGTAATGACATTTTCTTCCATACACTGCCCACAATGTCTTACTTTTCTTTCCATTTTTTCTTCAAAGAAGTTTAAGGTCATATTGGAGTCATATACAGAATACACAGGATTCCCATAATCTCAACATCCCCTGCCCCCCTTTTTCTCTTTACCCCATCAATAACATCTTATGTGTGGATGTTACATTTGATATAATTGATGCAGAAATATTGAAACATAGCTACGAACCATCATGAATTGTTCACATTATGGCTTACATTCTGGACCATATACTTTTTTTTTCTTTGAGTTTGTTTCATTTTTGAATTTTTATTTTATTATCTTGTTTTTAAAGATACATAGATCATGCAAAATGAGTTTATATGGCTAAGAGACTTCAACATGACCATATACTTTTATAAGATTTGATAAAATTTAACATGGCCTGTAAACACCATTGCAAGATCATGCAAAGCACTTCCATCACACCAAAATGCTCCCTGTACCATCTATTTTATTCCTGCCCTCATTCTCCTTCAGGCCAACATCAACCATAATGCTTGACTCCTTGAAGGACAAGAATCATAGTTCCTTGCTTCAATAAGGGCTTGAAACACTGGTCTGTCCTCCCGTATTAAACACTGCAATGCTCTCAAGTGATTCCCACTCCTCTGTTTGAAAACATAGTGGGGCTCCCTAGGATAGGATTCTAACACCTTTCTGCAAATTTTGTGGGTTTCTACCTACTGATGCAACACACTATGCCAAAATGATCACTCACACACTCCTTAGAAGCCTGCCACAGGTGCCCTGGCCCGAATACCCCCACCCAAGCCCCTAAATCAGTAAGCTTTCCTTGTTATATTGCCAGATGAGTATTCCCAACATTGTAACTTCAAACACATACCTGCCAATCACCAGTGTTCACCTGCTCACTTCTCCAACCCTCCCCCCAGTTCCATGGACCTTCCAACCCACCCTACCCCCTGTAAAACCTGCACCACCCAACCCACATTATCACTATAACCCTGTCATGTCCCTTCAGTGCAGAACTACACACTCCCACCTTGTCATAGGTTTCTCTCATATGAGCATTATCTCACAATCTTCTTCTCCCTATTTCCTGTAAACCTATCTTCCAGATTCTGTCTCTGTGAGTCTTCTCAGTTTGCTTAACTTCTATCAGTGAGGTCATGTAGTATTTGTCCTTTATACCTGGCTTGCTTCACTCAACATAAGGTCCTCAAGATTCATCCATGTTATCCCATGTGTTAGTACTGTATTCCTTCTTACAGATGAGTAATATTCCATTGTAATACTACACATTATAATCCTCATCTTTCCTTTGGTGTGTTTTTTCCCCAACCCACCCTATTACTATTTTTTAAATATAAGTTTTATGACACAAGTTGTAAACTTTTAAAACAATCTAGCACATGTGCAGAATTATCAAACACACCCCTCTATCAATACACCACACTGTGGTGGAATATTTGTTAAAGGTGAGATAAAATCATCTGATTGTTATCATGTCCATAGTGTACATTTGTCTCACATTTTCCATACTGCCCCATTATCAACATAGTACACCTTTGGCATAGATGCAAGAATAGTATATTACTGCTAACCACAGTCCATAGGTCACTCCAGCTGTATTTTTCCAATGCTTCTCCACATTCCCACCACCCTGCAGTAGTGATGTACATTTGCTCTAGCTCACAAATGACACTCTTGAATCAGTACCATAAAGCACAATTCTCACTAACACACTTTCACAGTAAAGCTAATAAAGCATCTATATACATTTAACATCAGTAGTCCATCTCAGTCCTCCTCTTATCTCCTTTAAGAAGATACCACCTACCACCAGAGCTTGAAGATATTTTCCTACAACTTCTTCTAGAAGCTTCACGGTTCTTGCTTTTATTTTTAGGCTTTTGATCCATTTTGAGTTAATTTTGGATAAGGTGTGAGATAGGGATCCTCTTTCCTTCTTTTAGCTATGAATAACTCAGGCCCAAAGTGTATCGGGAATGAAACAAAGAGAAAGAAAGAGAGAGAGCTGGGATCAGGGTATTCTGTGAATAGAGACTCATCAGATAAATTTATTGCTTCAGAGGGGCTTCTATATATACCCCAACATTCGTGTGAACAAGCAGCTACATGTAGTTAAAATCAGATGATTTTAACTATACTTTTTACCTATAACCTACAGAATCAATAGACTATTGTCTGAAGTTACCCATCCATCCTAAGAAACTAAAAGATCTTATCTAGGAGTACAAAGTCTAGATGTTCTATATCACTACCAAGCGAATATGTTCATAATTCTCGTAGCCCATGACTGCTTCTTCCTGCTTGAGTGTTCTTTCCCAACACTCCCAACTGCCAAACTTCTTACGTTGCAAGCATTACCAGGGAAACAGCATGTCTTTCCATATAAGATCATTATGTCTTTGTTTCCCAAAGACAACCAGTTCTTTCAGCACCATTTGTTGAATAGACTGTTCTGCCTGAGCTGTATGGGTTTGGCAGGCTAGTCAAAAATCAGTTGACCATACATGTGAGAGTCTGTTTCTGAACCATCAGTTTGCTTCCATAGGTCTATGTGTCTGTCTTTAGTCCAGTACCATGCTGTTTTTACCACTATAGCTAGGTAATATGATTTAAAGTTTGGAGAACAGGGCTTGTTTTTCCTCTTTATTATATTTCTGGTTATTCAGGACCCCTGACACTTCCAAATAACTTTGATAATCATGTTTTCTATTTTTTTTTAATACTGGTGGAATTTTTATCAGGATTGATTTAAATCTGTATGGTAAATTGAGTAGAACTGACATCTTAGTGTTATTTAGTCTTCCAATCCATGAGCATGGAATGTACTTCCAGTTATTTAGGACTTTTTAAAAATTTCTTTTAATGTTGAGTTGCAGTTTTCTGAATACAAATGATTTACATTGTTGGTTAAGTTTATTCCTGATGATTTGAGTTTTATCTGTCATTTTTATTTTCACCATTCTTTTGACCATCCATCTCCTCCTCCCCTGTTTTTGGGAAATGAAGCTTCCAATTCCAGCCACAGAATAGCTCCTGGAGAGGCTTGTGCTGCCAAAGTAGCATAATCACTAGCACCTACTGCTTGTCTAGTAAGTTTCCACTGAGGCTGGTGTAGGTCCCCCCAGCTTCCTCCCTGCCTGAAGTGGGGCTGGGGCCTAGGCTAGAGCTGCAATATGATCTGGATGGAAAGATGCTGGTTCCTACTAGCACTGTATTTTCAGTCCATCCCACTTTCCTCATGCCAGGTTTGGCTTTAATGGTGGCTACCAGTCTCTTTCTGACTTGGACAGGCTCAATCCTTAGCTGTTCTTTTTTTTTTTTTTTTTTTTAATTTTTTTATTTTTTATTGACTTTGTAATAATATTACATTAAAAATATATATGTGAGGTCCCATTCAACCCCACCCCCCACCCCCCCCTCTCCCCCCCCCCCAACAACACTCGTTCCCATCATCATGACACATCCATTGGATTTGGTAAGTACATCTTTGGGCACCTCTGCACCTCATATACATTGGTTCACATCATGGCCCATACTCTCCTCTATTCCATCATGTAGGCCCTGTGAGGATTTACAATGTCCGGTGATTACCTCTGAAGCACCATCCAGGGCAGCTCCATGTCCCGAAGATGCCTCCACCTCTCATCTCTTCCTGCCTTTCCCCATACCCTTTGTCCATTATGTCCACTTTTCCCAATCCAATGCCACCTCTTCTATGTGGACACTGGATTGGTTGTGTCCATTGCACCTTTATGTCAAGAGGAGGCTCAGATTCCACCTGGATGCTGGATGCAATCCTCCCATTTTCAGTTGTAATCACTCTAGGCTCCATGGTGTGGTGGTTGTCCTTCTTCACCTCCATCTTAGCTGAGTGTGGTAAGTCCAATAAATCAGATTGTAGGTGCTGGAGTCTGTTGAGGCTCAGGATCTGGCTATCACATTGTCAGTCCAGAGATTCAAATCCCCTAAATATATCTTAAACCCCAACATTAACTGCACCTCCAGCACATTAGCATGAAAGTCTTATGAAGGGAGATCCCATCTGAGTCCAGATTCATCACACATAAACACCATTTCCAAAGAGGGGCCATCTGCCCTGGTAGTTAACCCCATCGGCCATGACCATAACTCCCATGGGTCTCTTTAGCCCTCAAAGGAACCAATATCTGGGGGTTGTATCTGCTTTATCTGTCTCTCTGACTCTGCTCAGTTGTGCATGAGGGCAAACCTTCTGCCAGCCTCCAGACTCTTTTTTAGAAACTCGTAGCCATATAAACTCATTTCTCCTTTCCATTTCCCCCTTACTTTAGGTCAAACAGCATTTTAAAGTCATGGTATTTTATGTAGACATGGATATTCTGCTGATCCGCATTGAACCTTCCGTATAAGGTCATTTTCCAGTTCTTAGCTGTTCTTAAGATAATATTTTATCCCACTGAATTTACTCATCAGTAGCTGAAGTTGGTGCCCAACCATCTCTCCCCCCTCCCATTTTTGGGAAGTGGATCCTTCAATTCCAGCCACAGAACAGCTCCCAAGATGGCTTGCACCTCCAGTGGAGGATGGACACTGGAAGTGCTCTCTACTTACTCTTCATAAGTAGAGAACTCTATTTCTGAATTTTCTCTGCAGATGGGGAGTCTCCTCCTCCCATTCCCTCAAGGATGTTGCAGGATGTTCTGGTCTCCTGGAGCCCCCAAACAGGTGCTTCAGATAGCTCCAGATAGCTCTGGGATTTCATCAGAGCCTTGTAGCAGGAACTGAATCTAGGAGCTCCTTTCTCCACCATCATCTTGCTGGTTGTCCTCTTTTGTTATGTTTTTATCAGGAAAGAGTGCTGTTTTTTGTTGGATGCTTTTTCTGCATCTATAGAGTTGATTATGTGATTTTTTTCTTTCAATCTGTTTTATGTTGTATAACATTCATTGATTTTCTTATATTGAACCATCTTTGCACAACAGGAATGAAGCCCACTTGATTATAGTTTATAATTCATTTGATGTGTGTTGGATATGATCTGCAAGTATTTTATTGAGGATTTTATCATCTAGGTTCACTAGGAAGATTGGCCTATAATTTTCCTTTCTTCTGTTGTCTTTGGCTTTGTGTTAGTGATGTTGGCATCATAGAATGAGTCAAGCAATGTTCCTACCAATTCTATTTTTCAGAAGATTTTAAGGAGGATTGGTATTAGTTCTGTCCTAAATATTTGGTAAAATTCACCTGTAAAGCTTTCTGGCTCCAGGCTCTTCTTAGTTGGGAGGTTTGTTATGACAAATTTTTTAAAAAATTTAATTTAATTAATTAATTTTATTTGTCTTTATTTTTTAATGTTACAGTAAAAAAAATGAGGTCCCCATATACCCCTTACCCCCCTCACCCCACTCCTGCCCCCTTAACAACAATCTCCTCCAACATCATAAGACATCCACTGCACTTGGTGAGCCCATCTCTGAGCACCACTGTACCTCATGGCCAATGGTCCACACCATAGCCCACACTCTCCCACAGTTCACCCAGTGGGCCATGGGAGGACATACAATGTCCTGTAACTGTCCCTGCAGCACAACCCAGGACAACCCCAAGTCCCCAAAATGTCCCCACACCACATCTCTTCCTCCCACTCCCTACCCCCAGCAGCCACCATGGCCACCATCTCTACAACAATGCCACATTTTCTTCAATTACTAATCGTAATAGTTCATGAATAGAATATCAGTAAGTCCACTCTAATCCACACTCTATTTCTCCATCCTGTGGACCCTGGAATGGCCGTGTCCACTCCACATCTATATCAAGAGGGGTCAGACTCCACATGGATGCTGAATGCAATTCCTCTGCCTTCAGGCACTGTTGGCTCCCTGGTGTGGCTGGCCCTCTTCACCTCCATGTTACCAGAGTGGGTTAAGTCAATAAACCAGAGTGTAGGAGCTGAAGTCTGTTGAGGCTCAGGGCCTGGCTATCATATGGTCAGTCCAGAGATTCAGATCCCCTGGGTATATATTAAACCCCAGCACCAACTATGGTTCTGGTAATAGTAACAGGAGAGGCTTGTGGAAAAAAAAAATCATATCTGAGTCCAGCTCCGTCACACAGAAACACAAACTCCAAAGAAGGGCAACTGACATGGCACTGAACTCCATCTGCCATGACCATAGAACCTGTGGGTCTCTGTAGCCCTCAGGAGAACCAGTACCCAAGGTTGTATCTACTTTATCTGTCTCTGGGACTCTGCTGAGGTGTGCATAAGGGCAACCCCTCTGATAACCTCCCAGCTTTTCTGGAGACTCATAGCCATAAAAACTCATTTGTCCTTTCCATTTCCTCCTTGATTCAGGTCAAAAAGCATTTTTAACTCCTGGTATTATATGTAGACTGAGATATTCTGCTAGTCCGAGTTGACCCTTTTATTCAATTTCATTTTCTAGTTACATCGTCAACTGGTACTTGGTAGTAATCCCTCGGTGCCAGGGAGGCTCATCCCCGGGAATCATGTCCCATGCTGGGAGGAAGGCAACACATTTACATGCTGAGTTTGGCTTTGAGATTGGCTACATTTGAGCAACACGGAGGCTCTCAGGAGGTAACTCTTAGGCACCCTGCAGTTCTAGGCCTTGTTCTTATTTCAGATGCACAGGCTCACAAGCATAGTCATTAATATCAAGGGTTCATTGTTGGACATTCCTTCTTTTTTGGTCTTTGCCTTGGCACTTGGGGGATTGTTCTTGTTCCTTTAGGGAACATGATAGATCTCTTCTGGCAAGGAAATCAGCACTCCCTCAGTTGTTGTTGTTGTTGTTGTTTTTGTAATCACCATGAAAATATCTAAACATTTTTATGTACCCTGGATATATGCCCTGTAGAACTCCCTGCCAATCATGTGTCCCCTGTCGATAACATTCCACACCAGTATTCCTCCCCTACCATTGTTGAAACTCTCTGTGATCCAAAACTTCTTCAAAAATGAAGCCCAATACATTGCCAGGTTCCATTAGTAGTAAAATGGAATATAGTGATGAGTTTAAAGGCTAGATATAGAATACATATTAATTTAGAAAAATTAAGGTAAAAATAAATTGGGGTATCAAAAAATTGAAAGATGCAAAAGCTTTGTTTTTGATGTTTGGCCTTCTATCACTGCCATAAGTGTTGCCCTGTATGCAAATTGGCAAGGCAACTTCTTCCATCTTTTCCTCAGTGTCTACATCCTTTGTTTTTCTTTTTTTCCCCTAATTATTACGCTTGTCTTCTCAAAAGTTTTAGATCACAGTAAATCACATATACAATACACAGTACTCCCACATATCAAACATAAAACCCTTTTTCCTTCCACAGCAATAATCTTTTTACATGTTCACACTATATTTACTGACACTGATGTACAGATACTGAGACAATAGCTTTCAAACAAGGTAACATTTGGGTTTACATTGTGGTTTATATTTTAGACTATACAATTTTCTAAATTTTTAGTTATCTTATGTTTTACATTATGAGTTACATTTTAGCCTATCAGCACCTATACATTTTTGGTGTAATTTAACATGTCCTATAAAAATACATGCATAATCTAGTGGAACACGTCCATTGTTCTGCAGTTACATTGATTCCATCTATTCAATACTCTTTCCCCTTCCCCTCAGGGCCCACAATGACAATCAATCTTCATTGCTTGAAGGGCCATGTTCGGAAATAATTGCAACAATGCTGAGGGCTTGACATGCTCAACTGCCCTAACACATTGGGAGCAAACATTTCTCTCGAGAGATACAATTCCCTCTTTTTGAGAACATCAGTCCTCCGCAGGATGTGGGTATACCTTCACTCTCATTGTATGGGTCTCCATGCAATGATATAACACATTATGACAAAATGAGCACTCACACACTCCCTGGAAACCAGTCCTGTGTCAGATTTTCCACTTTAAGCATCTTAAACTGGTAACCTTACTTATGATATTTTTGAAAAAGTTTTCTCAACATTATATTCTCAACCCAATACTTGACAATCTCCTATGTTCATATGTTCCCCCACTCTCCCTCCAATTTCTTGGGTAATATTACCCATTCTTCCATCCCTAGACCCCTCAAGCCCACAAAGCCCCACCCAAAGGTATTCCTGTGCCCCCATTTTATCCCTCCCTTGAACAAATACCTCCAGTTTATCATAGATTTCACCCATGTAGGTGTCAGCTTACATCCTTCCTCTACCCCCCAAATTCCTTTAAGCCTATCATCCAGTCTCTAGCTCTCTGAGGCAGCTTGGTTTATTTATTTCATATCAGAGAGTTCATGTACTATTTGTCCTTCAATGCCTGGGTTGCTTCACTCAACATAAGCTTCTCAAGATTCATCCATGTTATCACATGTGTTTGTACTGTGTTCATTCTTAAAGCTGAGTAGTCTTCCATTGTATGTATATACCACATTTTATTTATCCATTCATCTGTTGATGGGCATTTGGGTTGATTCCAACTTTTGGCAATAGTGAACAATGCTGCTATGAACATTGGTGTGCATATATCGGTTTGTGTCCTTGTTTTCAGTTCTACTGGGTGTATACCCAGCAGTGGAATTTCTGGGTCATATGGCAAATCTATGGCTAGTTTTTTGAGAAACCACCAAACTGTCCTCTAGAATGGTTGGATCCTTCTGCATTTCCACCAGCAGTGGATGAGTGTTCCCATTCCTCCACATCCTCTCCAGCATTTGTAGTCTTCTGTTTTTTTCATAGCTGCCAATCTTATGGGAGTAAGATGGTATCTCATGGTAGTTTTTTTTAAAGATTTATTTATTTATTTCCCCTCCACCCCTGCCCCAGTTGTCTGTTCTCTGTGTCTATTTGCTGCATCTTCTTCTTTGTCCGCTTCTTTTGTTGTCAGTGGCATGGGAATCTCTGTTTCTTTTTGTTGCATCATCTTGTTGTGTCAGCTCTCCGTGTGGGTGGTGCCATTCTTAGGCAGGCTGCACTTTCTTTTGTTCTGGGTAGCTCTCCTTATGGAGCACACTCCTTGCGTGTGGGGTTCCCCTATGTGGGGCACCCCTGTGTGGCACAGCACCTCTTGTGCATATCAGCACTGTGCATGGGTCAGCTCCACATGGGTCAAGGAGGCCCAGGATTTGAACTGTGGACCTCCCATGTGGTAGACAGATGCCCTAAACACTGGGCCAATTCTTCTTCCCTCATTCTAGTTTTGATTTGCATTTCCATAATAGCTAGAGATTTGGAGCATTTTTTCATGTGTGTTTCAGCCATTTGTATTTCTTCTTGGGAGAATAGTGTGTTTAAATCTTTTTGCCTTTTTTTTAGTGGGTTTTTTTTTTATTTTCAAGATATAGGAGTACTGTATATATGTAGGATATAAGTCTCCTATCAGATATATAGTTGCCAAATATTTTCTCCCATTGTATCATCTCTCTTTTCACATTCTTGACAAACTCTTTTGAGGTGCAGAAGGCTTTAATTTTCAAGAAGTCCAATTTACCTATTTGTTCTTTTGCTGCTCATGCTTTTGGTGTGAAGTTCATGAAGCCATTACAAGGTCCTGTAGATGCTTCCCTACACTGCTTTCCAAAGTCTTTATGGTCTTGGCTCTTACATTTAGGTCTTTGATCCATCTTGAGTTGATTTTTATATAAGGTGTGAGTTGGTAATCCTCTTTCATTCTTTTACATTGGATATCCAGTTCTCCAGACACCATTTGCTGAAGAGGCCATTCTCTCCCAGTTGAGAGGGTTTGGTGGCTTTATCAAATATTATATGATTGTATATATGAGAATCTATATCAGGACTCTCAATTACATTCCATTGGTCTGTGTATCTCTTCTTGTGCCAATATCATTCTGTTTCAGTACTGTAGCTTTGTAGCATGTTTTGAAGTCAGGTAGTGTGATTCCTCCAATTTCGTTTTTCTTTTTCAAAATGTCTTTGACTATTTGGAGCCTCTTTCCTTTCCAAATAAATTTCATAGCTAGTTTTTCTAGTTCCTTAAAGAATGTTGTGTTGATTTTTATTGGGATTGCATTGAATCTGTAGATCAGTTTTGGTAGGATAGACATCTTAATAGTATTTAGTCTTCCTATCCATGAACAGGGAATATTCTTCCATTTAGTTAGGTCTTCTTTAATTTCCTTGAACAGTGTTTGTAGTTCTCTGTGTATAAGTTCTTTACATCTTTAGGTAAATTTATTCCTAAGTATTTGATTTTTTATTTACTATTGTAAATGGTATTTGTTTCTTGATTTCCTCTGAGATTGCTCATTACTGGTGTACAGAAATGCTACTGATTTTTGCACATTGATCTTATAACCTGTGACTTTACTAAACTCATTTATGAGTTCTTGAAGCTTTGTTGTAGACCTCTCAGGGTTTTCTATGTATAGGATCATGTCATCTGCAAATAATGAAATTTTGACTTCTTACTGATTCTATCTCTTTACTTGTGATTGGTTTGTTGAGATCATCAATTTCTTCTTTCATCAACATAGGCTGCTTATGTGTTTCTAGGAATTTGTCCATTTCCTCCAAATTGTCATTTTTGTTGGAATATAATTTTTCAAAGTATCCTCTTATGATAGCCTTTATTTCTGTGGTGTCAGTGGTGATATCTCCTTTCTCATTTCTTATTTTGTGTATTTGCATCTTCTCTCTTTTTTTCTTTGTTAGTCTCACTAAGGGTTTGTCAATTTTATTGATCTTCTCAAAGATCCAGCTCTTGGTCTTGTTTATCTTTTCAAGTGCTTTCTTATTTTCTATTTCATTTAGTTCTGCTCTTATCTTGTTATTTCTTTCTCTCTTCTTCTTGTGGCTTACTTTGTTGTTCTTTTACTAATTCCTCCAAAATGCAATTAGTTCTTCAATTTTTGCTCTTTCTTCCTTTGTGATGTATGAATTTATGGCTAGAAATTTCCCTCTCAGTACTATTTTTGCTGCATCCCATAAGTTTTGGTATATTGTATTATCATTTTCATTAGTTTCAAGGTAGTTGCTAATTTCTTTTGATATTTCCTCTTTGACCCACTGTTTTTCTAAGAGTGTGCTGTTTAATTTCCATATCTTGGTGTGAAATCTGGCCCTCTGGCCCTTGCAGATTTCCAGCTTCACTCCACTGTGGTCAAAGATATTATTTTGTATGATTTTGATCTTTCTGAATTTTATTGAGCCTTTCTTTGTGGCCTAGCATATGGTCTATCTTGGAGAATGATCCATGTGCACTTGAGAAAAGTGTATATCCTGCTGTATTTGGGTGTAGTGATCTGTATAAGTCTATTAGGTCCAGCTCCTCTAATATACTGTTCAATGTTTTTGTTTCTTTATTGATTCTCTTTTGAGATGTTCTGTCCAAAGTTGATAGTGGTGTATTAACCTCCCCCACTATAATGTAGAAGCATCTATTCTTTCACTTAGTTATTTCAATGTTTGCCTCATGTATTTGGAGGCATCCTTGTTAGGAGCATAAATATTTAAGATTGTTTGTTCTTCTTGAAAGGTTTTTCTTTCCACTAATATGTAGTATCCAACTTTGTCTCTTACAATTGTTTTGCATTTAAAGTCTATTTTGTCTGATATTAATATAGCTACTTCTGCCTTTTTTTTTTTTTTTGGTTATTGTTTGCTTGTAAGATTATTTTCCAGCCATTCACTTTCAACCTAATTAAATCCCTGGGTCTAAGATGTGTTTCTTGTAGACAGCATATAGATGGATCATATTTCCTTATCCAAGCTTCCAGTCTGAATCTTTTGACAGGTGAGTTTAATCCATTGACATTCAGTGTCATTATTTTCAAGGAATTATTTGTGTTAGCCATATTTTGTTTGGACTTGTGTTTGTCATATTTTGTTTTTTTTCCTTCTCTTTTTGTCTTTTTTGTTGCTCTTACACTCTTCTCCATCTCTGCCTCTCCTGTTTTTTTTTTCTTCCTGCAGAACTCTGTTTAGTGTTTCTTGAAGGGCAGGGTCTTCTTGGCATAGTCTTTTAATTTCTGTTTATCTGTGAATATTTTGAACTCTCCATCATTTTTGAATGCTAGTTTAGCTGGGTAGAGTATTCTTGGTTGGAATTTTTTTTTCTTTTACTACCTTGACTATATCATACCACTGCCTTCTTGCCTCCATGGTTTCAGATGAGAAATCAGCATTTAATCTTATGGAGCCTCCCTTGTATGTGATGGTTTTCTTTTCCCTTGCTGCATTTAGAATTTTCTCTTTGTCTTGAGCATTGGATAATTGACAAGTATATGTCTTGGGTTAGGCCTGTTGGGATTTATGGTGTTGGGGTACATTGTGCTTCCTGGACATGTACATCCATCTCCCTCAGTATTTGGTATTTTTTCAGCCATTATTTTCTTTAACACCCCTTCTGTCCCCTTTTCCTTCTCTTCTCCTTCTGGGATGCTTATAATACATATGTTTGTGCGTTTTGCATTGTCCTTCAGGACCCTAAGTTCCAGGTGGATTTTTTCTATCTTTTTATCAGTCAGTTCTACTATATGTTTGATTCCAGATGTACTGTCTTCCATGTCACTAATTCTCTCCTCTGCCTCTTCTAATCTGCTGCTATTTGCTGAGAGTGTATTTTTTATTTCTTGACCTGTGGTGTTCATCACCATCATATCTGTTATCTTTTTGTGTATGACTGCAATTCTTCTTTATTCTCTCCAAGTGTTTTCTTCATATTGTTAATCTCTTCCTTTACTTCATTAAGTTGGTATCTAATATGTGTTTTGAGAGCTTTAATAACTTGTCTGATGTTCTACTCCTCTTCCTGGTTTTTAGTTTGTTCATTGGATTTGGCCATGTTTTCCTGATTATTGGTTTGGTTTGTAGTTTTTTGTTGCTGTCTCATCATCATTTTATCTTGATGGGTTTAATCAGTTCCTTAGCTTCTTTGTCTAGTTTTGGGGATTAATCAGTTGTTGTTCATGTGTAAATGTTATATCTTCTCTTTGTGACTTTATTCTTATTACTCTGTTTTCTTGTTGCTGGCTAAGTTCACTTTGAAGGAAAATATTAGGGCCAGGGAAAGCAAAATGCATATGAAAAGAAAATGTATAAAGTAGTATTGGTAATAAATGTTAACAGAGCAACAATGTGAGATCTAGGAGAATGGATATTAGACTCATGTAACTTGTGTAGAGTTATGACAGTAAGTAGACTACCTATAATGAGACAGTCAACTGAATATGGGGAGGAATATAGTATGAATTAAAAGGCCAGTGTTTTCATGAGAGAGGGAAAGACAAAAGAAAGAGAATAATATCAAGAGTGGATAAAAGACAGAAAACAGAACAAAGGTATTAGAAATAAAATGTCAGACAAATGGGGGCCAAAGAAAGGGAGGTAGATTGTGAGAGAAACAGTAGATGATGGAGGATTGAAAGGTGGAGAGTAAAGGGAAAAGTGTAGGTGGCCAAAATCAATACACACAGAAAAGAGGAAATGGAGAATGAGGGTACACAGCAAGTTTGAAGTGCTCCCTGCAGCACATATTATATAAAGAAAATAAAATAAAAAAGAAGAAAAAGAGAGAAATAAAAGAAAAAAAGGGGGTCAAAAAATGGGGGAAACAAGCAAGAAAAGAAAAAGAAAAAGAGAAAAAAACTAAATAAATGAATAAGGACCTTGGGGGATAAAATGGGAGGAAAGACCAGGGGACAATGCAATAGTAGCAACTATGACAAAAAAAAAAAAAAGAACCAAAGTTTCAAGCTAGTAATTCTCTTTGCAGTTAAATAAAATGCTTAGTGATCTGACATTCCCCCATCCTCCCTTCCTAACCTCTCTCTCCCAGGGCAGCAGGAAAGCTGCCTGAGAGGTCCGGTAGGAGATACAAGTAGATCCTTTTTGAACCAACTCAACACAGAAGACAATGTCTCTTTATTTCCAGTGTGAGAACAGCTACACCTCAGCAGAAACCCCAAATATGCTATTGGAAGCTTGGATAGCATGTCCTACAGTCCACCCCACCCCCCCTTAAGTGTGCTAGGGGACGTCTAATTGATTTTCTGACTCCACATTCTCCTAGACCAAGTTTCTTATCCCAGGACATTTAGGTAAATTGTGTTTTCTCAGCGGATTCATCTCTCCTTTCTTCCCAGACTCTCCCCAAGTCAGCTTGTATGCTCCTCCAAGCTCAAAGGAAAAAATGCAGAGGGCTAGGGTAACCAAGGACCTCAGACAGATCTCAGGGTGCACTGGATTTGGGAATGGGAAGTCCATGATATTGCAGACTCAAGGTATGTGAGTCTCTGGAGTGTGGGCTACCAGGATTTAGGGGATACAGACCTGGGAACCATGCATCAGGTAAACACAGGGTTTGGGAACACCACAGCACAGCAAAGTTTTCAGGGATCACTGCGGCTGGGCCACCAGCCCTAGGGGGAGGCGTCCTGCCCACAACTTCTCACCTCAGTGTCAGAAACCCAAAATTCCACCTCTCACAAGAATCTCTTCTGTCACTGTCTCATGAAATAGACATCCAGACACCTCCTGCCCTGCAAACCCCCAAAACAGCCCACTCAGGGTCTGGGAACACCTCAGCACAACAAAGTTTTCAGGGATTGCCATAGCCAGGCCACCAGTCCTAGGGGGAAGGGTCCCATCCACAATTTCTGACCTCTGTGTCAGAAACCCAAAATTTGACCTCCTGCAAGAATCTCTTCTGTCACTGTCTCACCAAATCGACGTCTGGACACCTCCTGCCCTGCAAGCCCCCAAAATAGCCCAGTCCAGCAGGACTCCAACCCTACTCAGCTGCTTCTTTGCAGGAGAGATTATGAGGTGCACTCACTCAGAAGCCATCTTGCCCCACCTCCTGACAAATTCTATCTCACTACTTGTGATTGGTATGTTGATTGCATGCATTTTTTCTTTCATCATGTAGGCTGATTGTTTGTGTCTAGGAATTTGTTCATTTTCTCTAAATTATCCATTTTTTTGGCATATAGTTTTTCAAAGTATCCTCTTATGATACTCTTTATTTCTGTGGGATCAGTTGTGATAGCCTCTTCCTCATTTCTTATTTTGTGTTTTGCCTCTTCTCTCTTTTTTTCTTTGTTAGCATATCTAGGGGTTTATCAATTTTATTGATCTTCTCTAAGAATCAGCCTTTGGTGTTGCTTATTTTTTCTATTGTTTTCTTATTAATTTTCAATTTCATTTAGTTATGTTCTAATCTTTGCTATTTTCTTCTTTCTACTTTCATTGGAGTTAGTTTTTCTTTTTCTAATTCTTCCAGGTGTGTATTAGGTCTTTGATTTTAGCTCTTTCTTTTTTAATACATGCATTTATGGCTATGAAATTCCCTCTCAGTACCTCTTTTCCTGTGTCCCAAAGGTTTTGCTATGTTGTGTTGTCATTTTCATTCATTTCAAGGTAATTACTAATTTCTTTTGTGATTTCCTCCTTGACCCACTCTTTTTCTAAGAATGCATTAACTTCCATATCTTTGTGCTTATCTGGTTCTCTGGCCTTACTGATTTCTGGCTTCATTCCATTGTGGTCAGAGAAATTACTTTGTATAAGTTCAATCTTTCTGAATTCATTGGGGTTTGTTCTGTAGCCTAGCATGTGATCTATCTTGGACAATTAGCCATTTGTGCTCCAGAAGAATGTATATCCTGCTGTATTTGGGTAAAGTGTTCTTTGTATATCTATTAGGTCCAGCTCTTCTAACATATTATTCAAAGTCTTTGTTTCTTTAATAATTCTCTGGTGAGATGTTCTAATGGTGTTAATGGTACATTAAGTTCCCCACAATAATTGTAGAGGCATCTATTTCTCCACTTAATTTTTTCAGTGTTTTCCTCATGTATTTTGAGGTGCCCTGTTTAGGTGCATAATTATTTATGATTGTTCTTTCTTCTTGAGTTATTACCCATTTTATTAATATATAGTGTCCATCTTTGTCTCTTACAATAGTTTTGCATTTAAAGTCTATTTTCTCCTATATTAGTATAGCTACTCCTGCCCTTTTTTTTTTTTTTTGGTTATTGTTTACTTATAAAGTTGTTTTCCAACCATTCGCTTTCAGCCTTCTTGAATCCCTGGGTCTAAGGTGGGTTGCTTGGAGAAAGCATATAGGTGGGTTATATTTCCTTATCCTTTCTACAAATCTGTGTCTCCTGACTGGTGAGTTTAGTCTATTAGCATTCAATGTTATTATTCTCATGGAATTATTTAGATTGGCAACATTTTGGGGGTGTTTATGTATATCATATGATTTTTTTATTGATCTTTTTGTCTTTTTAGTTGTTCTAAACCTTTCCTCCAACTTTCTCCATTTTTTTTCAACCTGAACACCCTTTAGTATTTCTTGAAGTGCAGGTTTCTTATGAACATACTCTCTTAGATTTTGTTTGTCTGTGACTATTTTGAACTCTCCCTCATTTTTGAATACCTGTTTTACTGGATAGAAAATTCTTGGCTGGAAGTTTTTCCTTTTAGCCCCTTGACTATATCATGCCACTGCCTTCCCTCCTTCATTGTTTCAGATGAGAATTCAGCACTTAATCACCTTGAACTTCCCTTGTATGTGATGTTTCTCTTTTCACTTGCTGCTTTCATTATTTTCTCTTTGTCTTGAACATTGGACAATTTGGCAAGTATATTTCTTGGAGAAGGCCAGTTGGGATTTATACTGTTTGGGGTGCACTGCACTTCTTGAATATGTATATTCATCTCCTTAAATAGTGTTACCAGATTTTGTTTAGGTTTTTGACTATGCTGCAGAAATGAATTTCAAGAGCACATCAGGTAAGTTAGGCCAGTAATTTATTCAGGTAGGGAAGGAAGAGAAATGGGAGAAAATAACTGATTATGGGTCTCAGGTAGTGAGGAAGTGACTGAAAAGTGATAAAGCAGGCTGATTTGCAGGCTATAATTTCCCATTATAGATTATAAATGTCCAGGTGTTACTTGCATGGTTGCATGGCAGAGGATAAAATGGTGACAGCATGGTGCAGAGGGCAGCAACAGGCACATGGACCACCAGGACTGGCACCAGGACATGGTGAAGGCAAGAGTGGGGTTCAAAAGCAAAAGAGCAAATTCAGGTCTTGTGTCTGGTTTTTGAACTGTTAATTATTCTACCCCTTTGCTACTGGCATAAGAGGAGTCCCAGCTGTTTACTGTTTTGATTGATTACCTCACCCATCAATTCCCCATGAAGACCCAATGATAAAGTCCTTGGGGAATATCTGGGACTTTCCCTGGCTTCCAGAGGAAATTTTGTTCTGAATGGCAGAATCTTGGGGAGGGTCTTCCAGCAGTCATCTTGGGGTTAGTAATGTCCACATGGATTCTTTGCAAGGTTCCAGATCCATCTATTGATTCCCTATCTTACTAGCCAGCTTAAATAGGGTTGGGATGTTTTCAGCCATTTTTTTCCTCCAACTCTCCTGCTGTCCCCTTTCCTTTCTCTTCTTCCTCTGAGATGCCTATAATGCATATGTTTGTGCATTGCATGTTGTCATTCAAGTCTTTGAGTCACTACTGGATTTTTAAAATATTTTTGTCTATCTGTTTTATTATCTGTTTTTATTTCAGATGTACTGTCTCCCACATTGCTATTTCTTTCCTCTGCCTGTTCAAGTCTGCTCTTGTGTGCTTCCATTGTATTTTTGATTTCCTGGATTTTGTCATTCATTACCATCTATCCATTATCTCTTTATGTATGTTTACAATTTCTTCAGTATGTTCTCCCAGTGTCTTCGTAATATCTTTAATCTCTCCCTTCATTTTATTATCTTGATTCATGATATTTGTTTGGACATCTCTGATTAGTTGTTCCATGTTCTGCATCATCTCTGGGTTTTTAGTTTGTTCATTGGACAGGGCCATGTCTTCCTGTTTCTTAGTATGGCTTGTATTTTTGTTGGTATTTTGTCACCAGTTTATCTTTGTGTGTTAATTCAGTTAATTGGCTTATCTCTTTGTTTTATGACTTTATTTTGTTGTTTTTTGAATGTGTTAAGGTTTAACTTTGACAATTCCTTCTGTTCTATTTCCTTACTGCTGTCTATGTTCCCTTGAAAAAAACATTAGTGCCAGAGAAATGGAAGAGATAGGAAGAGAAAATGAGTAATTATAGTGATAATAGTAAAAGGTAGGAGCGGGACCATACAAGACCTAGGCAATTGAATAATTAACTTGAGTAAGAAGTACAGAAGAATAAGATTAGAAAAGTGGAGTAGAAACAATGGGACATGAAATAGGATGGAGAAAAATATAGAATGAATTAAAAGTCCAAATCATGAGAAAAGGAGAAAAGAAAAAGTAGAAGGAAAGAGAAAAAAGAAAGTAAAAAAAGTAAAACATGGAGAAGTAAGAGAGAGAGAAATGAGTACAAGAAAAATTGAAGATCAAGCACAAAGAGGTGAAATGAAATAACAACAATAGAAAACAGAAAATATAAGGATGAAGGTAGGAAGAAGATATAGCATAGATGGAGAAAATTGGGAAACAAAAGAAAGAGAAAAAAGTAACAGGAAAACAGAGAAACAAAGGAAGGGGGGATACAACAAGAAATCAAGACAGCAGCTACTCATTTTTGTTTTGTTTTGCTTTAAAGAAAAAGAGAAGGAAGGCAGGAAAAGAATCTATGAGCCAAGATAAACCCAGAAAAACAGCCTTTTTTCTTGGTCCCCTGGTGATCTTCTCAGGCTTTTGCTTTTCAAAAATCAATCACCCTGAAGCCCGTCCTCAGCAGGTTTTAAGCCAAGTTTTAGTGAGTAAAATAAGGAAAATAAAAAAGGAAATTAAAAAAAAAAGAGAGAGAGATACAATAAAAGCTAATGCAAAGAGGATGTCATAAAGTTTCACTGGTTGTTTGATAACTTTGTATCGCTTCTCAGAGGAGCTGGGGATCAAACTGGAGTCCCTGTATATACTAGGCAGGAGCTCCTCCACTGAGCTAATTTGCCTTCTTATATTAATATAGCCTGTGTAAGAATTCAAAATTATCTAATTCTGTATCCAAGTGTGCCTAGTTTCTAGAAAGCCAATTAAATAACATAGGCCCTATAGGCTTTAAATATTGAGAAAGAAAGTAGACTGAATATGTATTCAAAGTTAAATCCAGACAGAAGGTGGGCAATATGTTAATTCTAGCTTACCTGGAGGATAGGTGATATGTTAATTCAAGGTTACATGGAATGAGGGGAGTATTTTAATTCAATAGCTATCTGGTACTCAAATACTTAAAACTCTAAGAAACTAACAAAGAAAAGTCCTTTTTGCACAAAAGCACCATTTGACTCCCTGCTCCTACATCCTCTGTATAAAAGGGACCCAGAAATCCTTTTCAGGGCTCAGCTTTTTGGATAGGAGTCCCAGGACCTGGCCAGTCATAATAAACTTTTTCCTTCTCAAAAATATTCCTGATTCCTGGCCTTCAATATGTGATCATTGAATCTCTGCTTCCACAACATTTCCCAGTGGCTCATCTGAGATCACAATGAAGGCCAGAGACAGCAGCATTTCACTGCCCCTGTTGGATGCTCTGAGGAAACCAAGAGGGTTCAGGTGAACCTCAGCTCTGGGCAGCCCTGGACCTCTTTTAGTCCAGAAAGAGGCTGTGGTCTCCACTGGAGGCCCCCAAGGGGGAAAAAATGAATGCACTGAAACTTCTAAAAGGAAATCCTGAGAATGAAAAAATAAATAACTCCACATGTCAGACAGGTAAGACCTCTGGGGACATTGTGTAAGAAAAGTCTAACTGTAAATGCTAGAAGGGGGGCCTGATTAGCTCCCAAAGAGGACCCTAATACTCCCAAAAGTTCAGGGGGAAGCCATCTTTTCCAGGTCTGTAAAGAAAATTTTAAAAACCCTGATGTTTTATTTTAGCTAACTGCTGGTTGGCATCTGGTTTTGCCTTCACTAAGATAGTGAAGGTTTGGTTACAGTGGGAGAGGCATTGATAGGTTTAAGTCCCACTTGCTACCTCATTTTAAAAAAAGAGGCCTGCTGTCTCTTGTGCCTTTATTTTGGCTGCTCTCTCTCTCTCTTTCTGCCACCATAGGAAATGATGCATCAGTATCCCAATGTTTTCACTGGGATGCATTCTAAAAAATTGGTCTGGATTTGGAAGATCTTGGTTACAGAAAAATGGGTTGGTTTTTGTAATGAAGCTTGGTCTGAATATGAGTTCAGTAGTGGAAAGGTTTGGCCAGAAATAGGTCTGTGTTTTGGTACTGGACTGCAAATAAGCTTGTTTTGTAAACAGCAAGTGTAGGCAAAAGGTTCTGTTAAAAGTTCCCCCTCACTAAGGTTGCAATGATTAACAAATTGTAGCTCAAAAATAGCCATACAAGAGAAATGGAAATTATGAGTCGAATTGATGCACTTTGTGTTTCTGTGTACTGTGTCTCTTTAGTGTTTGTCAGTTTATTCAATGCCAGTGTAGTTTTCATGCCTCAAGATGGTGGTATTGAATTTTATGAAATGGTGAACTTTGGTTAGGCTGGAACTCTTGGATTCCAGGTCATTTGACTACAATGGTATCTTTTCATTCTTTCTAGAATGATAAGCACAGCTTCTGGCATGCCAGCAGGCTCCCCATGGGAGTCCTTTCTGAGGAATTGGGAAGTTCTGCCCACTGCCGGTCCACATGGCCAAGAGAAGCCTTGCTGTGAAACCCTGAAATACAGTTAAACTGGTGTAAAAAAAAGAGGGAACAAATAAATCTGAAACCTAGAAACCTCATATTGTGTCTCCATTTAAAAAATGAGGAAATAAACATCAAACTTCTCAGTTTAAACTCAATTGTGCCTATAAGAGGTGTGAACAGTATTCAAAATTTTTTAAAAACCTCATATGTCATCACTTAAGGTCAAAGAATACCTAGAAATGCTAAATATATATAATTCTTCTGTTTTAATCTGTGAATAACCTTGTGTTCAACATTGAAATCTGTGTTTCACTTTGTCAGTTTGCTTGTGCCTAGGAAATCAGATTTAAGGTTCACCTGTTACAAGTTGGATAACAGTGAAAGGTAACCTAAAAATGAATCTTTAAATGCCAATATTGTCTTACAAGTGGATTTAATGCATAACTCATGAGTGAAATTTATTTAATTGCCAGAAAGGTGGAAGAACTGCACACAGTTGTTACTAATAAAATTGTTTTAATTGCATAGTTAATAAAGGTACCCAAATTAATTTTAAGTAAAAACTTTCTAGAAACTAAGAGTTGAAATCATTTTATAAGTATCTTCATATATATAAAACAGTAAAAAAATAATAACTGAAATTATTATAGCAGAGTAGATGTAGCCTAGATTTCAGCTATTATAATGGTAATCTTAAACTAATTTACCTTTGTTTATGGTTACTTCAAGTCTAGTGCTTACTACAGTAATGGTAATTATAACTTAAACTTACCTTTAATTATGGTTATTTTATACCTAACTTCACCTACCTCTAGACTTCAACTATTGTGAAGGTAATTACTTCTTCCAGAATGGGCATCTTGTTGGCCATATGAAAACTTCATCTAGCCTCATTCAGGAAGACAGATCCATCTCCTCCAATCAAAATAGAATAATTAGGTTTTTTACACCTTGTTAGGTAGGGACTACAACCCATAAACAGCAGGAAGTAGCTACAGAAGAAAGATCATCTCCCTTCAGCCTTTAAAATTAAAGGTGTAAACTCTGTGAGGGGGGAATAAAGCAGGCTTGTAAGATAGATGGATCTGGAACCTGGCAGAAAGTCCATGTGGACATCAGTAACCCCAAAAATTCTGCTGTCCAGAGCAAAGACTTCTTCTGAGAGCAAGGAAACGCCTCAGATATTCTTTATCATTGGGCTCTCAAGGACTTTATCATTGGGCCCTCACTGGAGGATTGATAGGTGGAGTAATCAATCAAGACAGCATATAGCCAAAACTCCTCTCATGGTCTCATCATATTTCCCTGCTTCCTCCCCTTAATCATAACTAGAGTACATGCTTTAACAAATAATGCAGTACAAACACAGACAGTGACCTACCTCATAACTCCAGATATAGTGATGCCAAAGCTTAATAAACTTAAGCTTGGCCTCAAAGGAAGGACTATAATATAGCCTGTGCAAGAATTCAAAATTATCTAATTGTTTCCAAGAATGCCTAGTTTCTAGAAAGCCAATTAAATAATATAGGCCCTATAGGCTTTAAATAGTCAGGATACAGACTGAATGTGTATTCAATGTTACATCCAGATGGAATGTGGGTGATGTGTTAATTCAAGCTTACCTGGAGGGTAGGCAATATGCTAATTCAAGCTTACCTGGAATGTGGGCAATATGTTAATTTAAAACCTATCTGGTACTCAAACACTTAAAACTCTAAGAAACTAACAAAGAAAAGTCATTTTTTTCCTAAAAGCACTGTTTAACATCTGCATCCTCTATATAAAAGGGACCCAGAAAACCTACTCAGGGTTCAGCTTTTTGGACAGGAGTACCTAGGTCCAGCCAGTCATAATACTTTTTCCTTCTCAAGAATATTCCTGAGTCCTGGCTGTCAAAACACAATCATTAAATCTCTCTGCTTCCACAAAAGCATCACCAGAAGCACCTTCGACAATTTTAACAATATTCTGCTTTTGATGATCTATGTATTCTCTTAGGTGGTAGACACTTTCTCTAACTCTCTCCTCACTTCCTCCAGAGCCCTCAACAGGCATTGTAAGGCAATCAAGGATTTTACCATCAAGCACCTCAGAACTTCCAAGAATATTCAGTGGGAAAAGAAGGTACTTCTCAAGAAGTGTTCCTGGAACACTTGGGTATCCACATTCAAGAAAGGAAGTTGGATTTTTCTAGGCCTGTAATCTCATCATAAACAAAATTTACCTGAAATGAACTTAAGACATAAATAAGAGCTATAACTAAAAATCTATCAGAAGAGAAAGCTTATGCTTTCCTTATGTTTTCTGAGCATTCATCCCTTAATAGCTCTGGGTATTTGTGTTTCTTTCAACATTTCCTGTAATACAAGGAAGCTTCTAAAAGTTCTTATCACCCAAAGTGACTCCTCAGTTTTTCTTTCTAGGCTTTATGATTGCTCCTCATTTCTCCCTAACTAATAGTTTGTTCCATTCAGCAGTGGCTTGTTTACTTGTCTGTCAATGTTTCTGAGGAATGCCCTCTGCTTAGTCACTTTTTCACTCTACAAGAGATATGAGTCAGGCAAAACAAAGGCAAGCATTTTGCCTGTGAACTTTGAGGAACCCCCAGATAAATCAAAACAGGCAAGCACAATTCATTGCTAGCACAGCTCCCTCTGTTCCCTTGAACCAGGTTAAGACAGTGAAAATTTGGGATGTCATCTTCAAGACCACTGCCACACTGGGGAGGTGGATAGGGTGAGGCTAACTTAAAATGCCACAATGCTCCCTTATAATATTTAAAAAACATATCTATATATCTATATATATATACATATATATATACATATATACACACATATATGTGCAGTTGTGAGCTTACAAAACAATCATGCATAATGTTCAGAATTCTCAAACATCAGCCTTCCACCAACACCTTATATTGTTGTGGAATACTTGTTACAGATTATGAAAGAACATGAGTAGAATATTGCAACTAACTATGGCCCATAGCACACACTTAGTATATTTTCCATACATCCCTTGTTATTAAAACTATGTATTAGTATTTTATATTTGTGTCTCTGTCCCTAGGGCAGGAGGGGTGTAGGGGTCCCCAGCCCATCTGGACAGCTGCAAGTACTTTCAGACCACATGGACAAGATTGTTGGATACATCTCTGGCTCCATTTTCACCTTGACAGAGTGGGAGGGGGAAGGGTGTTCTCACAGCTTCTCTAGACAACTGCAATCACTTTGGCCTGCATGGACTACATTGGTGGGGGGACTTGTCTGCCTCCAATAGCATAGGAGAGGACTGTGTTTCCTCAACCTCCAACCTGGCAATTGCAAGTGCTTTCAGCCCACATGGACTATGTTGCTGGGCACTCCTGTGGTTCTATCCCTGCCACTGACAAGGCAGAAGGGACAGTGACCCTCAGCACCTCCAGGCAACTGCAGTAGCTTTCAGTCTGCAGAGACTAAACTGTTGGACACACTTCTGATTCCATTCACACCCTGATGGGGCAGGAGGAGAGACAGTGCACCCTCAGCCTCTCTGAGCAACTATAAGTGACCTTTTGTTGAATATTTGCTGGGTTGATTTAAATTTTTGACTCTTTCTTGTTTTTTTTAAGTTGATTCTGACAGGTTTTGCTCATATTTCCAGAGTTTCTGTGGAGTAACAGACTTTGGAAGGACCCTAATCTGCCTTTTTATATTTCTCCCTAACCTAGTCTCTAATCAGAATTTTGACTTATGATTCAATCTCTTTTCTTGTTATAGTTCTGTTCATATTTTCTAGTTTTTTATTTTTTTATTTTTAAAGATGCTTTCATTTACATTAAAATATAGGGGATTCATGAATGCTTCCAATGAGGTTAGTTTGAGTATGTATGTGTGTTTTTAAGTTTTAATATACTTTAAAGTACATCTGGAATTTTCTTCTGGGATATTCCTGTCTACATTCTTATGACATGTATGTTTCCCCAGTTTGTTACATAAAATTTTGAGTTTTTTCTAAATCCTTGGAGGAACAGACATTCTCAATTCAAAAATAATCAATATTTTCCTTTGTAGTTTGTACTTTACTTCGTATATGATAGGTATCCTGAAGATATTATCCAATGTTAGTATTCTAAACCATTATAGTTTTTACTTTTGTGTGTTGTCCTTATACTACATCATTTGTGCAGAGTGAAAGACAGGAATGAAATTTATTTTATTGTCAATGAATATCCAGCTGCCCAACCACCATTAACTGAAAGTACATATACTACCACTCACTAAATTTATGATATAGTGTGTTCCTAAATGAGTTTTTCTGTAGCTGTGAACTTTATCCTGTTGCATTGATTTCTTTGTTTATTTTCTGCACTCATACCACATATATGAAAACAAATTAAATGTCACTTACATTTGGGGAAATGATAATTAATATGTGAAAAAATGTGTTTTTTCTTGACTTGATATTCTTTCTTCAAGGAAAGCATGTGGAAGTGGTTGAATTTTTGGTATGGATTTTTTAAAAATTGGATAGTATATTTTATAAAAATTAAAAGGAATAGACAATGTTGTAGGCAAATGATTGTTGGAAGGATACTATATATTCATTAAATACTGAATAGTATTACATTAATAGATTTATGATTTTAGGAGGATTAATGTCAAGTGATATGTTTGCCTTAAAGTTTGGTTTTCAACTAAGGAGGTGAATATAAGTGATAGATGTTTATGGTTGTTTTGTATGATGGAAATTTGTACCTTTTAGGTAACCAATATTGATATAATTAGAACCAATATATTTCAGGAGTCATGCCCAATTTCAATTCAAGTTTTTAATAGTAACTCCAAGGAAATGAATAAATATTAATGATTAGTAGGCCACTTTGTTGAAGAAACCTTAGCAGTCTATATTTAATCAATAGTCATTAGGGTACTCTATATTGTTAATTGTATATGGTAGAACTTAAAATATTCCAATTGACATTTAGAATTCATTTAGTAATTATATAAAAATAGTCTTAATGAAGGACTAGTGAAGGACTATGAAGGTAAAAACTGAAGAATACCAGAGTTTACCATGTTTCTTCCTCTAATTTTGGGTTTCAGAGCCAACATATGAGAACTTCTTCATAACATCTTGTAATTTTGCCATGAGAACAAATAACATCCCATGTGCAGGCTGCTACAATATCCTGAGCAAAGAATGGATAATATGTGGGCAAAGAATGTGGGCACTGACTGTGGATCAAACTCATAGCCAACAAATTCATTGATATATGAAGGACTATTTAGCTTAGGATTGATTTCTGTAAAATGCTAGGATAACATACTGTTGCCTCTGAATTTCTTAGTTATTCTTTACAAGCTAGTTCAAGTAATATTTAATACATAGAGTTTGTACTATTAATAGTTCAATTTCTTGGTAATTTCTGTATCATCATATTTTGGTATTTTGAATATAACCTATGTATCACATATATATTATCAGGTACCATTTTAAAAACTGATAAACTATAATAAAACCAAAAATAGAAATATTCAGACTTTCTAGGAGTATCAATTTATAACTTGGGGCAGACATAATTAAGTATGCTAACAATACTGGACATATCCACAGCTATGTAAGTGCATTTATGACATTTCCAAAGCTTTCCAAACTACCTTTTTCACCAATTCTGCACAGATTAACCTTCAACTTTCCATTCTCTACCCTTATTCTAATTTCTGGTGACCTATATTCTAATTATTAACTTCATGAGATTATACAATATATTTACTTCATAATAGTTCACTCATGTAGTATCTGTCCTTTTTGCCTCTCTTACTTCACTCAACATAATGTCCTCCAGGTTCTTCCATGTTGTCATATGTTTCACGACTTCATTTCTTCTTACAATTGCATAATAGTTCATTCTGTGTAAGCCAACAATTTGTTTATCCATTTAGTCATTGATGGACACCTGGGATGTTTCCATCTTTTTACAATTGTGAATAATAACACTATGATCAACTGTGTGCAGATTTCTGTTAATGTCATTGCTCTCAGTTCTGTGTATATACCTAGTAGTGGTATTGTTGGGTCACATGGTAAGTCTATAGTCAACTTCCTTAGGATATGCCAAAAGTCCTCCAGAGTGTCTGTACCATTCTACATGCCCACTAACAATGAATAAGCTTTCCTATCTAGCCAATATCTTTAGTTTTCTAACTTTTTAATAGTGGCCATTCTAATAGGTGTGAAATGATATCTCATTGTAGTTTTGATATCCATTATCCTAATCACTAGTGTATTAGTCAGCCAAAGGGGTGCTGATGCAAAATACAAGAAATCTGCTGGCTTTTATAAAGGGTATTTATGTTGAGTAGGAACTTACAGATACCAGGCCATAAAGCATAAGTTACTTCCCTTACCAAAGTCTATTTCCACATGTTGGAGCAAGACGGCTGCTGACGGCTGCCAGGGTTCAGGCTTCCTGGGTTCCTCTCTTCCCAGGGCTTACTTCTTTCTGGGCTCAGGGTTCCTCTCTTCCTGGGGCTTGCTTCTCTTTCCTCTGTGTGCTTACTTCCCAGGGCTCCCGGTTAAGACTTCAACATCAAACTCCAACATCAAAACTCCAACATTAAAACCACAACATCAAAATGCTCCAACTCTGTCCTTTGTCATGCCTTTTATCTCTGAGTCCCCACACACCAAGGGGTGGGAACTCAACACACTACTAATGTGGTCCAGTCAAAGCCCCAATCATAATTTAATCATGCCCAGGTACAGAGCAGTTTACAAACATAATCTAATTTTGGAATTCATAACTATATCAAACTGCTACAACTAGTGATGTTGAACATTTTTTCATGTGTTTTTTCACCATTTGTGGTTCTTTTTTGTACAATTGTCTATTCAGATCTTTCACCCATTTTTTAATCAGCTAGTTTGTCTTTCTAATGTTGTATTGTAGTGTCTCTTTATATATCATGGATATTAAACCCTATTGGATATGTTATTTCCAAATATTTTCTCCCATTAAGTCGATGGCTTTTTCAACATTTTGACAAAGTTCTTTGAGGTGCAAAACTGCTTAGTTTGGAAGAAGACCCATTTATCTATTTTTTATTTTGTTGCTCATGCTTTGGTCATAAGGTTAAGTAACTTACTGACTACCACAAAATCTTGAAGATGTTTTCCTACACTTTCATCTGGAAGTTTTATGATTATCAATTTTATTTTAGGTCCTTGATCCATTTTGACTTAATTTTTGTAAAGATGTGTGATAGGGGTCTTTCTTTCTTTTGCTTACAGATATCCAGTTCTCCTGGAATCATTTATTGAATAGACTGTTCTGACTCAACTGGGATAGCTTGACAGCCTTTATAAAAATCACTTGACTGTAGATATGAGGGTGATTTCCGAGTTCTCAGATTGGTTCCATTGGTCAATCTGTCTGCCTTTATGCCAGTAAAATGCTGTTTTACCACTGTAGTAAAGTAAAATGTTTTAAAGTAAGAACGTGAGAATCTTCCAACTTCATTATTCTTTTTTAAAAAGACCTATATGACTATTTGGGGCCCCTTAACCTTCCAAATGAGTTTAATACTTGATTTTTCATTTCTGCAAACAAGGCTATTAGGATTTTTATTGAGATTACATTGAATCTGTAAATATGTTTGGGTAGAATTGACATCTTAATATTTAGTCTTCCAGTCCATGAACATGGAATCTCCATTTATTTAAGTTTTCTTCTGTTTCTTTTAGCAATGTTTTGTAATTTTCTGAATATAGGTCCTTTATGTACTTGTGTAGTTTACTCCTAAATATTTGTTCTCTTAGCTGCTATTGTAAATAGAAAAATTTTTTTGATTTTCTCCTCAGTTTGCCCATTAGTATTGTATAGAAATTCTATTGATTTTTACATATTAATCCTGTATCCCACAACTTTGCTGAACTCATCTATTAATTCTAGTCACTTTGTTGTGGATTTTTAAGGATTTTCTAAATATCGGATCATATCATCAGTGAATAGGGAAACTTTAACTTCTTCTTTTTCTATTTGGGAGACTACCATTTCTTTATCTAGCCTAATTGCTTTAGCTAGAGCTTCTAGCACAATATTGACTAACAGTTGTGACATTAGGCATCCCTGTCTTGCTCCTGATCTCAGTAAGAAAGCCTTCAGTCTTCCATCATTGAGTTCAATGCTAGCTGTAGCTTTACTATATATGTATTTTACAATATTGAAAAAATTTCTTTCTATTCCTATCTTGTGGCACATTTTTATCAAGGAAGGATGCTGTATTTGGTCTACTGCCTTTTCTATATCAATTAAGATTATCGTGCGATTTTTCTTCTCCAGTTTATCAATGTGGTTTATTACATTAATTGATTTTCTTGTGTTGAACCACCCTGCATCCCTGGGATAAAACCTACTTGATCGTGGTGTATAATTCTTTAGTGTGCTTTTGATTTCTGCTTGCAAGTATTTTGTTGAGGATTTTGCATCTATGTTCATTAGAGATATGGGTCTGTAAATTTTTTCTCTTGTAGTATCTTTATCTGGTTTTGGTATTAAAATGATATTGGCTTCATAAAACAACATTGGTAATATTCTTTCCTGTTCTTAGAAGATATCACCACCCTGGAGTCTCATATGGAATAAACTGACTTAAGCCATGTAAAGTTAGAGTTGAAGGGGGTGCTCCCAAAAGATGGATATATGGCAATTCAAAGAGGAAAAAAACAACAACATAAGACAAAAAGAAGCCAAGAAGTGAAGATGTACACTTTATAATAAAAAGGATGCAATCTATAATGGTATCTAATTGAATATTCCAAATAACACAAAAGACATGTAGTAATATAAATAAACATGTAATAAAAATAAAGATAAAAAGAGTAATAGAAAACTCAATAATTATACACTCTTAAGTAAACCCAGGAGTGTAATAGGGAATTACTGGAAGCATTTGCTTTAAAATCAGGAATAAGACATATCTGTCATATAGCACATGGAGGCACTAATTAATATAGATAACACAAATAAAAAATGGTATCTTTCTTATTGGAAGAAAAGGACTTGATAACTAAAGCCAAGATAATTCTTTTACTATGTTAAACAATACTGAGACCAAACCAAAGTAGTGTAAATAGATGGTCCATGAAAACTTGCTCTTGGAAAGTAAAACTGTGAAAGCTCTAAATGACTTATGAATGAAGACAAAGAGCTTGCCCTGCAAGACTCTCTTCAATAAAGTGTCCTTGCTAGATTCATCAATCTAAATAAATTCTGCCCACACCCACACACTCCTCTGCCTTGGAAGAGCTGTCTTAAAATCATTCAACCCATGCCCTATAATTCTATAAATATTTTTCTACCAAATACCTTATGTTGTATTATTTTTTCATATTAATTGCCCATAAGAGGCAGAGTTATAGGGATAGAAAGCACTAATATTTACATAGGACTAGGGGACTTGGAGAGAAATGGGGATGGACTACTAATTTATAGAGTTTCCTTTTTTAGTAATGAGAATGTTCTAAAATTAACTGTGGTAATGGCTGCACAACTCTGTGACTATTTTTAAAAAAGAGTGAATTTTACAATTTAAATGAATCGTATGATATGTGTCTTAGTTTCCACAGTTGCTATGACAAATACCACAAAATAGTTTGGCTTAACAATAGGAATTTACTGACTGAATATTTCAGAGGCTAGAAGGCTTGCCTCCTCCCAGAGTTTGTACCATTCTGGCTGGCTGGTAATCTGAAAATTCTTGGGTTCCTTGGCTTTCCAAGCCCATAGGTATATCCTCTCTTTTCACATCTGGGTGTTCCTGCTGACTTCCTGCTTCTCCTCATGACTTTCTCTTTATAAGGGCTTCAAAAATAGGATTAAGACCCATCCTGATTCAGTTGTCCACACCTTTATTAAAAATAACATCTTCAAAAGGTGCTATTTACAATGGGTTCATGCCAATTGGACTGGTAACAAGAATGTGTTTTTGTTTTTCTGGGGTAGATAATTCAATCTACCACAGTATGTGAATCATACCCCAATAAAGCTGTTATACATATTTTAAAGAAAGGAAATGAATGAGTTTGGAAGGATGAGTGAAAGTATTGCACATTTGAAAAACTGATTCATGTCATTTGCTTAACAATTATTCATGGGTTCTTGCACCTATCCAAAACTACTCTTGATGTTGGGTATACAGGGATAAAAAAGGCAGGTGGTTCCCTGAGATTATGGGACCTAAGTACAGGACAAAACATGTGGTCTATATAGAAGCATTTTACATTTGCCTGATAGACTTCTTCCAGAATCCTTTTTTAAAAATGCAGACATACATAAATATGACAAATAAAAAAGGTCACCACATGATCAATTACTGTTCAGAAAATATAGGCCTTTCTAGTAAGTAAAATGGATTAAATTGTACATTGATAAACACTTCCCATGTCCTGATGTTTAATCAAAACAGCACATAGACCCTATCTGAACTTTATTAATTATTCAAATTTTATAATGGTAAATTTCATTAATGTTATAATCAGAGGGTATTGACCCCTTGATATATAGAAATAAACATTCTTATATGAAACTCTACTACAGCTGATGTTACAAATGACATGCTAAACCTACCTAGAAATATAATTAAAACTTAATAGAATAAATAAATAGAATAAACAATAATTAAATAGGATAAAATATAGATTCATATTATATAATCTACAGTTATGAAATATACCAACTGTTATAACTTATCAAATATCCAATTAAGCCATTTTTATGATTTCCTAGTAGAATAAGATGAAACAAGAAAAAAAATACAATATCATTTGAAACAAAAATATTTGCTGTTGTTGTGGGTCTTCAAAGTAGACTCATTAGAAGCAGGATCCACACAGCAGGTGCTACATTTGTTTCCAGGTTATATAAACAGAAGCTGGAGTCATGAGTTGGTGTTAATACATTCTTGTTACCAGTGGAGAGTAGTGTTGGGCCAGGGAAATCCCTTAGCAAATGGACTCTTGGGGAGCTCCCTCCTCACTTTCTGGAATAGGGGGAAGCACAGCATGTTCTCTTCTCAGAACATTCCTCCTGGGACTCCTTCTTAACATCTTACTTTTGACAGGAGGGCAAAGTGGAGGACCAGAGCCTGGGTTGGCTGCTCCCCTATCAGGTGAGAGAGTTGAATAAGAAAATTCTATTGAGCTGCTTCTGCTTGCAAGAGGACCTCCAAGAAAAGATCTGTCTTGATCTCCTGTGGCACCTGCTGACTCTGGATGTGGTTGACCCAGCTGCAGGGACCCCAGTGTGTGGTAATTGGTTGATACAGGACATGGCTTTACCATCTCAGCCTGATGTTCTTCCTTCTTTGGGGAACTGTTGGTCCAGAGGGTTCCTGGTTGTGCTTCCAGGATTCTGTGGAACACGAGTAGTGGAATGTTAATTTTCAGAAGCTATATTCTTTCTCAATTCGTTTTTGTGCCATTGATGTGTTTTCTTTTCTCAGTTCAAATAGGTTTCTCTCAGCTATCAGAGCTCTTATCCCCATATCATGAGCTTTATGCTACTGGGAAAGAAGGCTTTTGTAATACTCAGTGATTCTATCAACATTTCCTGCAATGATTTCTGCTTGAATTTTATAAGTTTTCAGCTTTTCACATCCATTCCTGATGTCTTTATTTGCTTTGGAAAAATCCTCCATCTTTATGGGGTAAATTCTCTTTAAATTGAACATTGGATCAAAACTTGTTTCCTTCTCTCAATGGTGATGGACTTGATGTTTCTGCTGGAGCTTTTCCCTCTCCCTTTCCAGTTGGGAGATTTCTAACTGGAGCAAAGCCTTTTCAGTTTGGAATCTTTCTATGTGATTTTCAAGTTCACTGATTATTTTAGTTTCTTCTAATTTTGTGTGCATTTCTTTTCTTTTTTTCCTTAAGACTTTGTAAGTAAATATTTAACTCACACCATTGATCAACACTCCTTTGGATTCTCTCACTACGAGGTCTCCATTTTCTGATGTTTTCAGTATATCCAATTCCATGTTCCCAAGATCTATATTATCTTCCTCAAGAACAGCAGCTGAATCACAAATCTTAAGCAAATGCTCACATGGAGGTTTGATCTGACCCACTTTATTACTAAGAACTAGCTCCATAGTTCATTTAGAATTTTCTGAGATTTTTCTCTCTTTAGTAAATGTGCCCAGCATTCCCTTCCAGTTTTGAGAATCCTGTGAAGAGAGTTTTATGCTTCTTTCAAGCCTGGAATTTTCCTCCAAAACCCCTGTCACTGGTATGGGGAGATGTTCTATATTTGCCTGCGAGAGTTTTGAAGAATGATTTGGTTGGAACTACTTAATGTTGGATTTGCCTTGTTGAGTCTTCTAAGGTCAGAATTTTGCTTGTAGTGTCAGCCATTAGGTGAACTTCTTGTAAATATTTAGATGTCTCTCTTTTACATGATTTTCTATACTCATCTACTTTAAGTCCAAGTAAAGAGTTGTAGCTTTAGAGTCCTTTATTCATGGGCTTCACATGTACAATTTCTGATACTTCATTCTTGAGTTTGGCTTTTGTTATAGTTGATTTAAGCCCTCCAAATTCTTTTTTGATGTGGTGTAACTTATCAACAATTTTTTGTTCTCTCTAGAAGAGCAGAAATGTCAATGGCCAGTTTTTGTCTCTCCTTCCATCATAATAAGATTTAATAATAAAAATCCCCAGTATAACTATTCAAGCCACCATTGTCCACAGCATTCTTTGGGCTTTGTATAAAGTCCTCTGGCAGAATTGCCAACACCTGGCACAAGGTCACCAAGATCAGGATTGCACAGAGCATGATGACTATTGTCAGGCCATACAAGGCTCCCAAGACCTCTGCTGACTTATCTCAGGTTGCTAGGAACCTGTTGCCACAACACAAGATAGAACCCCCTGGTGAGCATCCTGCCTGGAACCTCCCACTGCCTGGCAACCAAGGCAGACCTCAGTGGACATGGAGGAGGGGTCTAGAAAAACTGCTTCCATTTTTCCCCACACTTTGACCCACACATCAGTGATCACATCTGATGATCCTGGAAATATGGACAAAGCTCTGTAGGCTGACAGGAAAGGCCACCCTCGATTTTTCCCGAGTACCTTAGGAAAGAAAGAGATCAATGTCTTCCCACACCTGTAACCATCTGGATTACTTGTTGGGAGGTTTTATGGTAGAGGACTTGAAGACCCCCAATGCTGGCCACATAAACTTCATTCTGTGGCTTGAGACACCTAAGCCAGGTCATGGTGATCAGGTAGGACTCCAGCTGCCAGTGCCCTCCTTGATTTGTGTCTGCCCGGCCTTGAATGTGTGTTATGAGTATGGGAGGGGTTATTACAGGCCCTGCATAGAGATTCAACTCACTTTACTAATTTCATCTTTAAAAACTAAGAGAGAAATATTGGAATTTTCAAGTCTTTAGATTTCAAGCACATACATCCTGTCTGTATAATCTTTGGATTCACTCTCATTTTTCTCTATTGACTGTTCACACAAGGGCTTCATTGACCACATGGATTGCTAGCTGGCATCTGACTCTTTAGCAACATATTGGTTTTTTTTTCAACTTTTTATTTTGAAATAATTTCAAGTCTACAGGATAGTTGCAGAAATAATACAAACCGCATACAGAGAAATCCAACATAATCCCACACTCAAGGTACCCAGACACCCAGATCCACAAATTTTAACATTTTTCCATTTTAGCTATATCATTATATTATCTATCTATCTATCATCTATCTATCTATCTTTCTATCTATCTACCTACCTATCTATCTATCTATTTATCTATCTATCTACCTATCTTCTGAACATTTGCAAGCAGATTGTACCTATAATCCTTAAACCCAATGTTCTTTGTATGTTTCTTAGGAAGGATATTCACTTATTTAATCACCTTAAGTGCAGTTATCAGGCTCAGGAAATTTAACATTAAATAAACCTCATACTCTAAATCTAAATGCTTACAATGAAGAAGAAAATATACTTCAAATCAGTGACTTAACGTCAGAACTAGAAGAACTAAGGTAAAAAGAGCAAACTAAAGCCAAAGCCAGCAGAAGAAAGGAACTAAACATGAGAACAAAGATAAATGAAACAGAAAACAATAAAAGATAGAATCAACAAAATCAAAAGTTGGTTCTTCAAAACAAAGTAGCTTCAAAAGAATGACCAGTGGCCCTCTGTTCCCTTAAGAATAAGAGCAAGAACACTCTGAGGGAGAAGTTGAGGCAGGTTAGTATAGTGAAAGGGGCAGGCAGCAGGCCTGGCAGATAACTTGGCAGACAGACAACATGGCAATGAGAACCCACCAAGACCTTGACCTTGGCCTTACAGTCCCAGAATTGAGGGGGTCTTGGATATACCAAACAGGCCACTCCATTGGCCCTCACCATTGGTTGGGTAGTTGGTAACATCTGGCACCCCTCCCCTTAGCATTAGCCAGGGGAGGAATAATTAATAGCTTAAAAGGTGACCACACAAGCCAAAACCCACTCTCTCTGCCTAGAAGATCCCACATCAAATCTTGATGTGTATTTCCATCCTTCTCTTCCATTTCTTAGCAAGCTCCATTCTTTTCCACCATTTCCCAATAAATTCTTTTTACTAACAAAAAAAATGTTGTTTCTTTGAAAATATCAATAAAATCAATAAACATTTAAGTAGACTGACAAAGAAAAAAAGGGAGAGAATACAAATAACAAAATCATAAATGAAAAGGGGAACAGTACTACCAACCCCACTGACATATAAAAAGGACTATAAGTGGATATTATAAATAACTGTATGCCAGTAAATTAGATAAAATAGATGAGATGGAAAATTCTTAAAAAAATACAAACTACCTACATTGACTTAAGAAGAAATAGAAGATCTCAACAAATCAATTATTAGTAAAGTGACTGAAACAGTAAACCTCCCAACAAAGAGAAGCCCAGGACCAGACGACTTCACAGGGGAATTCTACCAAACATTCCAAGAAGACTTAATTCATATTCTGCACAAATTCTTTCAAAAAATTAAAGAGATAACACTCCTTAACTCATTCTATGAGGCAAGCCTCACCCTCATACTGAAGCCAGATAAAGATATCACAAGAAAACTAAAGAATGTCTTATGACTATAGATGCAAAAATCCTCAAGAATATACTAGCAAACTGAATGCAACCACGTATTAAAAAGAATTATACACCATGATCAAGTAGGATTTATGCCTGATAAGCAAGGTTGGTTCAACATAAGAAAATTAAATAATGTAATACACCACATTAATAGGCTGAAGAGAAAAACACTATCTCAATCGATGCAGAAAAGGCATTTGACAAAAATCCTGCATCTTTTCTTCATAAAAACATTTAGAACAATAAAAATAGAAGGAAACTCCCCCAACATGATACAGAGCATACATGAAAGGCCTACAACCAACATCCTACTTAATGGTTTGAAAGCCTGATAACTTTCCCTTTAAGATAAAGAACAAAACAAGGATGACCACTGTTACCATTATTATTTAACATAGTACTGGAAGTTCTTGCCAGAGCAATTAGACAAGAAAAAGGAATAAAAGTCATCCAAACTGGAAATGAAGGAGTAAGTCTTTCCCTATACACTGATGCTGTGATCCTATGTACAGAAATTCCTGGAAAAATCCACAGTGAATTCCTAGTGCTAATAAATGAATCCAACAAGGTGGTGGGGTACAAGATCAACACTCAAAATCAGTAGTGTTTCCATACACTAGCAATGAAAAATCAGAAGAAATCAAGAAAAAAATCCCATCCCTAATAGCAACTAAAAGAATTAAATATCTAGGAATTAAGAAGGACATAAAGGACTTGTACACAGAAAACTATAAAGACTAAAAGAAACCCTAAATAAATGGAAGTATATTTCCTGCTCCTGGATTTGAAGACTCAATAAGTTATGTTGTCAAGACTACCCATAGCAATTTATGGGTTCTGTGAAATCCCAATAAACTTCCTATACCTTTATTTGCAGAAATGGAAAAGCCAATCATCAAATTTATATGGAAGAATAGATGGATAATGCCCTCTTGAAAACGAAGAATGAAGTTGGAGGACTCCCATTCCCTGACCTTGAAATGTATTACAAAGCCACAGTAATCAAAATGTCCTGGTACTGGCATAAGGACAGGCATATGAACCAATGGAATAGAATTGAGAGCTCAGAAATCAACCCTCATATTTATGGCCAACTGATTTTTGACATGGGAGAAAAACCACTCAATTGAGAAAGAATACTCTCTTAAAAAATGAAAAAAATAAAATAAAAAAGGAGGAGAACCCCTACCTCACATCATATACAAAAATCAACTTAAAATGGATCAAAGACCTAAACATAAGAGCTCCAGCTATGAAACCCCTAGAAGAAAATGTAGGATAGCATCTTTAGAATCTTGTGTTAGGCAATGTTTTCTTAGACTTTGTACCAAAGCACAAGCAATAAAAAGAAAAAATAGATATATAGGACTCATTAAAATAAAAAAAAAACGTTTGGTCCTTGAAGAACTTTATCATAAAAGAAGACAACCTACACAATGGGAGAAAGTATTTGGAAACCACATATTAAATAAAAGATTAATAAACAATATATAAAAAGAAATCCATCAAGTTAACAACAAAAAGACAACCTAATTTAAAAATGGGCAAAATACTTGAATATATACCTCTCTAAAGAAGATGTAAAAATGATAGAAAGCATATGACAAGATGTTCAATATCATAAGCCCTCAGAGAAATGCAAATCAAAACCATGAGATACTATTTCAACAATACTAGCATGATCGCTTTATTAAAAAATGGGAATAAGTATTGAAGGGGATGCAGAGGAATAGGAACAGGCATTCATGACTGGTAGCAATGAAAATTGGTGCTGCTGTGCAAGACAATTTGACAGTTCCTCATAAAGCTAAATATAGAACTATCACAGGAACTGGCAACCCCACTACTACATATACATCTGAAAGAATTGAAAACTGGGACTTGAACAGATATTTGTAAGCACATGTTCATAGGGGTATTATTCACAATTGCCAAAAGATGAAGCAACACAAGTGACCATCTACAGATGAACGGATAAATAAAATGTAGTATATACATGCAATGTAATATAATTCAGCTGTTAAAAGGAATGAAGTCCTGATACATGTGTTGACATGGGTTAGCCTTGAAGATTTTATACTGAATGAAATAAGTCAGAGTTAAAGGCCAAAATACTGTATGATCTCTCTGATTTGAAACCACTAGAATAAGAAAGCTCAGAGTCAGAATCTAGAACATAGTTTACCAGGGGACAGAATGGTAATAAGGAATGGGAAGTTAAGGCTTAAACTGTACAGGGTTCCTATTTGGAATGATGGTAATGTTTTGGTAGTGGATAGTGGAGATGGTAATGCAATGATGTGAATACAATTAGCAGCACTGATATATGTATATGAATATGATTAAAAATGGAAATGTTAGATTGTACATATGGTAACAGAAAAAAATTATTTTAAAAAATCTAAGGAACTACACTACACAGTGAACCCTAAGTTAAACCATGGTCTTAAATTAATAGTGCAATTGTAAAAGTGTACAACCATTTCAAGTTGGTGGTGGGGTGGTATAAGAGAATCCTGCATTTTATGCATGATTGTTCTGTGTACCCATAACTTCTCTAATAAAGAAAATAAGTCATTATACAAATAAAATTATAGTAAAAAGAACAAGAAGAGGTAGGAAAAATAGAACAAATACCAAAAGAACAGATTTAAGCCCAACCATATCAATAATTGTATTAAAGATAAATTGTCTAAACAATTCTAGTAAAAGGAAGAAGTTGATTTTATTTTAAAGAGCAGACCAATTATATTCTTTCCACAAGAAACCCACTTTAAATTTATAAACACAGGTTATGACATAAAGTACTATAAACAGAAATTTGGAATGACTGTGTTAACATTAGAAAAATTATATTTTGGAACAAAGAAAATTACAAGGGATAAGGAGCAACATTTCAATATAATAAAGAATTCAATTCACCAAGACTAAATTTTGTTTAATTCAAACTGCATGAAAAAAATGTTGTTACTACTGAATGGAAAAAGAGAAAAATCAATAGTTTTATTTGGATATTTCAAAACCCACCCTAAAAAATCATAGAAAGTAAGCAGAAAGTCATTAAAAATATAGAGAAGACTTGACCCACACAATCACCAGCATAACCAAAGATATTTATAGAACACTCTATTACTCTATTAAAGAACTGCAAAATAAAATGTCTTTGCATGTGTGTATGAAACATTCCACAAGATAGAGTACATTCCAAGTCATAAGACAAGTTTCAAAAATTACAAGTGATTGAAATCATGTAAAATATATTATTTTAACCAACAGAATTAAACAAGAAAACCATATAGACCTACTTCAGATTAGCAGGAAACTCAGATCATAGACGGTGGTTTGATTTCATTCTTGTACTTCTTGATTTCTTGTATACCAGTAGTACATAGCAGCAAGGTCACTTTAGAAAAATTATTATAATGGGCAGCAGGGGAAGGATGATAATAATAATTGTTCCATCATCATATTTTGCAACAAATGCTTAAATGTAGTTTTCCCTGGGACTGAAATAAATTGACAGCCTATTAAAGATTTGGTTAAACTGTATATTGAAAAAATATTGATATAAAAACAGCTATCTTGATAGACTACACATTCTCCCCACAATTGTCAAACTCAGCGTGTTTACAAATTAGGAATTCTGAATAAAGTGATACCTTTATCCCTTTGTGGACACTGGTACAGGTATGTGCTGTAAATCTTTCTCATAGCTTCTATCAGATTAGTGGTCATTACCAGTGTATCTTTAAATTGTGAAAGGAATATATCAAGACTTTGAAATACTCTACTAATTAACGATCTGAAAAAATCACTTAATTAGAATTAAGGCTGAGAAATTATGGTAATCAGTTGATAAGTGAAGTTTTGACCAGAAGCTGTGTATGGTCAAAAGTATGGATTGATAGCAATGTATTTTGGAGGTGGGTAATGGTTTAGTCAAATTCTCATGGACTTGAAAGGAATGTGATTAGAACATTGGTGATAAGCAGGTCCAGGAGAGTTATGCTGATGAATTTCTTGGAATAGTTACAGAATGTGAGGATATTTGCATCTCTTGGAAATGATCATTAAATGAACCCACTTCTGAGAATGTTCTCAATGACCAGGTGGACAAAGTGAATATTTCTGTTGATATTAGACTTCTTCTTGTGCACAGTTCTTACCCAATAGGCTTACAAACAATGTAGCAATGGACTCAAGGATGAAGGTTATGAATTGACTCAACAATGTAGAACTATCCTCATGAAGATTCACCTGGATAGCAAGTGGCCAGCTGAGTGCCCAACTTGTCAGGAGCAGAGATCATTGTTGAGCCCTCCAGCTCATTCCTCATAAAATGAAACAATCATTTGTGGTGGGTTGATTACAGAGAGGCACTATTGATTTGTTCTCAAATATATCCTCACTCTGGATATGGATTTGCTTCCTTAACTGCAATATTTTTTATCAATATCACTATCTATGGAGTTACTGAATGCCTTATTTGCCATTATGGGATCTCACACAGCATTCGTACTGAGGAATTCCTTTTATAGCAAAATATATTAACAAAGGCTGACACACATGACAATCAGGTGGCTTGATGAAATAGTGAATTAACCTAATGATGAGTCAGCTGGAAAATAACAAACATATATACATCAGTAAAGCACTCTCTTGAAAAGATATTTCTCTCTTTCCATTTAGATTCTGAGTTCATTCCCAGTATTTAAGCAGCATTGTAATCATGGTATGAATCTACTAAATGTTTGTAGAATTTATATCTGAATTTATACCTGAAAAATATAAAAAAGTATTTATTGAATTACCTTTTAAGATTCTCCTTAGGAAAAATAACACTGTGACTAACTAAAGATACATACATTAATTTAATTATAAAATTGAATTATGTTTCATAAACCCAACTAATTTGAGATATGTAGAAGACAAGGTATTAATTTAATAAGCAAGTAGTGAGCATACACATCATGGAGCAGATAACACAGAAAATGCACCCCCCTTGTGTGTAGGTGGGATCTGCGACTTGCTTGTAGCCACTAGAACATGTCAACAGTGATGGGCTGTCATTTTTGTGATTACATTATATTGTATGACTGTCTTGATAGATAACTTGTTCTAGAGACCCTTTTTGCTGGATAAAGTAGTGGCCATGTTTGAAAAGACCACATGGCCACAAACAGTGGGCAGACTGTAGGAAAAGAGGCAAGCAGCCTCACTGCATTGCATTGTATTACACTGCATTGCCCAGTGATAGTGAGCAAGCAGATGGGACCCCCAATTCTATAACTGGAAGGGAGTGTGAATTTTCTCTAAGACTAACGAATGTGGAAGCAGGTTCTTCCCCAGAAGAGACCTCAAGTGAGAAGGAACTTCTTGAGGTATCAAGGTGTCAAATCAACAACTTGATTGTGAGGCCGTAAGCAGAGGATTCAGCTAACCAGTTCCTGAACTACTGATTCACAAAAACTATGAGGTAATATTGTGTGCTGTATAAAGCCACTACATTTTTGGTGATTTTTTAATGCAAAAGAAAATGAATACATCCCTAAATTTAATAACCCAAAATAATTTGCAGTTCACTGAAGTCTGAGGTGCTTTTTTCTTTACCCTGTTTAACTGATTTTAATTGAATGCATTTAACAATTACTTGGATGAAGAAGAAATGAGAGAAGAGAAAGGAGAAGTACACAGCAGAGAAAAGATGACAAGATAGGAGGAAGGCAGGAGCACAGGGTTAAAAAGCACAGAGAAGGATGATTTAAGTAGGTAAAATTTTGGCAACTATTCACATTTCAAAAGTATAAGTCTTATTAACTTGGTACCATTTAAACATTTTTAAAAATCCCTCCTTCTCTGTGCTGTGGTGCTGTGTTCTTAAAGTTGTACCTGTTAAATGAGGACTTTTGGTTAGTTTGGGGGCTTCCTCTTTCTCCTGGATACACCAGACCTAGGTTGGTTCATGGGGACACACTAACTATAAAAATCCCTCCCCATCCAGAAATCCTGAAAGGGGAAAGGGGAATAGGGATGGGTGAGGTCAAGGAGAGGGGGCCTCCCCTGAACTGAAATCTGCACTTCAAGCTTATTCAAATTATCTCAGGCACTTTGTGACAACTGGAATGTTTTACACATATGATTTCCCCTTTAATATGAACCAAGAGTGGACTTACTGGTATTCTACTATAGATTTATTGTAATTGTAGCAATGGAAGAAATTATATCATGATGTGGAGATAGTGGACACTGGAGGTGATGAAGTCAGGGAGAGGGACAAAGAGGTGTAATACAGTGGCATTTTCAGGACTAGGAATTGTCCTGGGTGCCATTGCAATGACGGATACGGGTCATTATATATACAATCATAACCTACAGAATGGAGTGGGAAAGAGTATAAACTACAAGGTAAACTATAATCCATGCTTAGTGGCAATGTTCTAAAATGTGTTTATCAATTGCAATGAATGTACCACACTAATGAAACAAGTTGTTAATGTAGGGAAGGGTGGGAGGTGTGGGGAGTAGGGTATAAGGGAATCCCACATGTATTTTTAATGTAACATTTTTTGTAATCTAAGTATCTTTTAAAAATACATTAAAAATAAAAAAATTTAAGCATAAATATTCCTTAAATCAATGCCTGTATTTTTCTCACTGTCTTATACAATTCCCTAAGTAACTACCAGTCAACCTAAATGATCTTTAGTTGAAATAATTTTTTCCCCTATTCTTTATACTGAAAAGTATTTCTGGGTTCTCAGGACAAGATTTTTTTTTTTTTATTGTTGGACCAAGATGAGGAAAAACAGGAGGAGAAACAAATTGCTCATCAAAAGTCTATTTTTCTCTAAATGTGGGCAGTACCTGAAACATAAATGTTCTATAAGTTTTATAATTTCATTTTTCATTATGAAAAAGGTTGTCAATCTTTTCGAATGCATATTTTTAGGAGATAAAGAACATACTGAAAATTGTGGAGTATAAATTGTAGAGTATAAGGTTTAATTATGAGCATATATTTATGTTTTCTAATCCTGATATTCCTGTATTCCTGATACAGGAAACTCTCAAGTATAGGTACTTGGATGTGAATCTTCCTATTAGATGTCTTCTCCATTATGAAGGCATCTGTTTTGAAGTGCAGAAAGCTGCACAGCTTAGAAGTAAACAGGGTATGTATGCTCTGAAATTATTTGGCTTCAGAGATAAAGTATATACTTAAATGACCACAGGATGCACACATGGAGTTCCAGGAAGTATGAACAGTCTGAGATACTGACAAATTTATTTTAAACTTTTAAAAAGACCTGTTAAAGCAGACATGGTAATAAAAGTTTTTCTGCCAGGACTTCAACTCCTTTCTGCCAAACATTAAATTCATTCCTTAAGGTTGACGGTAAAACATATTGACCTGAGAGTGTCTACAACTGCAAGCAGGAGAATCACATCCATCAGCCATGTGGAATCTAAGCCCCCTTTCAATTAGAGGTGGAGTGGACATCACCATCCCAAAGTCCACAGGATGGAGAAATAAAATATGGATTAGAATGGACTTACTGGTATTCTACTATGGAACTATTGTGACTCTAGCAATGGAAGAAATGGTATCACTGATGCAGAGACAGTGGCCACAGGAGTTGCTGAAGGCAGGGAGAGGGAAGATGTGTGATATGGGGGCATTTTTGGGACTTGGCATTATCCTGAATGGTATCGCAGAGACAGATGTAGGACATTATATATCCTGCCATAACCCACTGAATGGTCTGGGGGAGAGTGTAAACTACTATATAAACTACAATCCATGTGGTGTAGTAGTGCTCCAAAATGTATTCACCAAATGCAATGAATGTGCCACAGTGATAAAAGAGGTTGCTGATGTGGGAGGAGTGGGGGTGGGGTACAAGGTGGGGTATATGGGAAACTCTTATATTTTTTAATGTAACATTTATTGTGATCTATGTATCTTTTCAAAAAAAGACAAAAAATTCCAGTATAAAAATATTGAGAAAGTAGTTAATGCAAGAAAAAAAAATGTAAAATAATATTTATAAAGTAGATAATACAAGAAAAACATCTCATACAAATACATGAAAAATAAGATTTTAATGAAAAAGACATTTTCTATCATCCGGTGAAATTCTATAGAATCTATTTCTATAGAATAGTGATTAGCAAACAATGCATAGTACATACTCTTGCCTTGTTTGTTTGACTATTAAAAATGTAGAAGTTTATTTCCACTGCCAATAGACTGTTTCTCCCATCTGTGAACATGATATTTTCCAAATGTCAAGGTGAATTTTTCTCTGTGCAGTTTCCCACTAGAGAAACACTGACATATTTACCTCTTAGACTATGCCATCTGCATCCATCAAACTTTCTTGAACATTGCTGAGCTATGTGCCTTGGTTAGTTCTCTCCCCAGTGGAGAGAGTTGAAGGCCCCTAAGTCCCGGAAGTTTGAGGGAGTCTCAAGTAGGGGTTTATGGTGTATAACACTGCTCTGTAGTCTGTTTTTCAAAGGCACATGACCCAGTTTCTGAATCATCCAAGTCCCTTTCTCTTGATTTCCCTTGGTCCTGATGGCTTTTTAGTACTTTTTAGGAACCATGATGAGAGGAGGAAAACAAAGAAAGAAAAGAAAAGAAATACAAATTTTTCAGCTATGATGCTTCTAAGCATATCTGATTTTATTTTTGTGTGTAAACTAAATTATAGTTAAATATATTTTTCTTAAAATTGTAATAAACAATGACGACTTTAACTCAGACATATGTTTGTGATTGTAATGGTGGTTAGGAAGTGGAAGGGATGGCAAGGTAGAGGAGGTGTGGATGAAGGATTCATTTCATTTTTTCACTAAATTCCTCATTTGATATTGATGAATGTTCCCATTAGGCAATAGCAGCTGCTCTGCACTGCACCCCAGTGCAACCTTAGGATCCAGAACTATGTACCATTCTTTTACCAGCATTATAACTATAACAAAAATGTCTGTTCAAAGGAGATGACTAAGTTTCCAAGGAAATTCACCTCCTCCACTCCACAGAACAGACCCATTGCTCTTAGATGCTGTGAGTGACAGCATGGTAGGTTGAATTATGTACCTAAAGGAAAAATCATATTCTTATTCTTAATCCATCCCTGTGGATATGAACCCATTTTGAAGAGGCCCTTTGACAAAGGTACTTTAGTTGTGATTCAACTGAATGAGGTTGGGCCCTAATCCTTTACTAGAGACTTTAGGAAAAGCTAGCCCCATGGCAGAGAAGCTGCTGGAAGTCAGCAGAATGCAGAAGAAAAAGGAGAGGACATTGCCAAATGATGGGAAAGCCAAGGAACCCCAAGGACTGCCAGCCAGCCAGAATGATACTGACCCTGGGGAGGAAACAAGCCTCCTAGCTTCTGAAAGTCATGCACCAACAAATTCCTGTTGTTAAGCCAATTCTTGTGTGGTACCTGTCATAGCAGCTGGGAAATTAAGACAGTCCAGATTTTAGGAACAGAAGGAAATTTGCACCCAGATGAGCAAACAGGAGCTTTAGTTATCAACTCTTTGGAAGTTAGTCTTAGAAATTTGGATTTCTGGATCATGTACTAAGCCTAGGTTTAACACTTTTAGAAGAAACATCCAAACTGTTTTCCGCAGTGGCCATATCATGTTGTATTCCTAGCAGTAGCTAATGAGAGTTTCTGTTGCTCCACAGCCTCACCAGCACTCGGTAGTACTGGTGTACTGGATTTTAGTCATTCTTACAGGTATTTAATGGTATCTCATTGTTGTTTTAATTTGCAATTTCCTAGTGGTATATGATGTTGAGCAACTTTTCATATACTTATTTGCCATCTTATTTGGTGAGATATCTATTTAGCTTTTTTGCCCATTTTAAAATTGGGTTATTTATTTCCTTATTATTGGTTTTCAAGCACTCTTTTAAAATTTTGTATGTAAGTCTTTATCAGTTATGTATTTTGCAAATATTTTCTTCAGTTCATGTCTTTTCATTTACTTTATTGTGGTCTTTTCATTTCCTATATCCTGCGCAGAGCAGAAGTTTTTAATTTTTTAAAAAGATTTATTTCTTTATCTCCACCCCCCCCCCCATTATCTGCTTTCTGTGTCCATTTGCTGTGTGTTCTTCTGTGTCTGCTTGTATTCTCATTAGGTGACTCCAGGAACCATCCTGGGATCTTCTGGAGTCAGAGAGAGACAATCATTCTCTTGTGCCACTTCAGCTCTCTGATCTGCTGCACCTCTTATTGTCTCTCCTCTATGTCTTTTTGTTGTGTCATCTTGCTATGCCAGCTCTCTGCATGGATCAGCATTGCTGCAAGTGGCAGCACTCCTGTGCAGGGCAGTACTCCATGTGGGCCATCTTCCTACATGGGCCAGCTTGCCTTCACCAGGAGGCCCTGGACCTCCTAGATTGTAGTTGGGAGCTCAATTGCTTGATTCACATCAGCTTCCCAGTTTTTAATTTTAATGAAGTCCAACTTATCAATATTTTCTTTCACAGATGCTGCTTTTTAGGTTGTATCTAAGAATTATTGTTTGTTTTTCTCTTTTTGAATCTTAGAAATTTCTATATATTTCGAGATCAAGGTCCTTGTTGGATATGTGGTTTTCAAATATTTCACTCCAGTCTGCAGTTTATTTTTTAAATCTTCTTAATAAGTTTTTCACAAGGAGAACATATTTTATTTTATTTTATTCTTTGTTTTGTTTTCTTAATTTTGAAGAGGTCCAATTTGTTACTTTTTTCCTTTACAGATGATGTTTTTGGTGTCAGGTCCAAGAGTTTTCACTTAAACCCAGAGCCCTGATATTTTCTCTATTTTTTTTCTAAAAATGTACAATTTTTCATTTAACTCAATGGTGTCTTTTTTTTTTTAAAGCCAATAGAAAGAACTTCTTGGAAAATGGGGGGAAAGAATGGAAATACACACTGAGATTTGATGCAGGCTCCTCTAGGTAAGAGAGCAGGTTTGGGCTTGTGTGGTCACCTTTAATTATTCCTTCCCTTGCTAATGCTAAGGGGAGGGCACCCAGCTGCTACTGGTTACCCCACAGGAGTGGGGCCTGTTTGGAATATCCAGGGCCTACCCTCAGCCCCAGAAAGAATCCCACCTGGGACCTCAAGGTCAAGGTCTTGGTGGGGTCTCATGACCATGTTGTCTGTCAGTTTGACCACTGTAGTTTTGTAGTAAGTTTTAAAGTCAGGTAGTGTGACACCGCTGATTTCATTTTTCTTTTTCAATATATCTTTGGCTATCTGGGGCTTCTTGCCCTTACAAATACATTTCATAGTTTTTCCAATTCAGAAAAAATGCTGTGGTCATTTTTTATTGGGATTGTGTTAAATCTGTATATCAGTTTGGGTAGGACAGACATCTTAATGATGTTGATTCTTCCTATCCATGAACAGGCAATATTCTTCCATTTATTTAAGTCTTTTTTGATTTCCTTTGAAAGTGTTATATAGTTTTCTGCATAAAAGTTATTTACATCTTTAGTTAAATTTATTCCTAGGTATTTGATTGTTTTAGTTGCTATTGTAAATAGTATTTTTATCTTGACTTCTTCCTCAGATTCCTAATTATTGGTGTACAAAAATGCTACTGATTTTTGCACATTGATCTTATAACATGCCACTTTACTGAACTCTTTCATAAGCTCTAGAAGCTTTGTTGTAGATTTCTCAGGGTTTTCTATGTATAGGATCATGTCACCTGCAAATAGTTAATATTTTACTTCTTCTTTTCCAGTTTAGATGCCTTTTATATCTTTTTTTTGCCCAAGTACTTAAGCAAGTACTTCAAATATGATACTAAATAGGAGCAGTGTAAGTGGGCATCCTTATCTTCTTCCCAATCTTAGAGGGAAAGCTTTTAGGATTTCACTATTGAATATGATGTTAATAAAGGTTTTTCATATATACCCCTTATCATTTTGAGGAAGTTTCTTTCTATTCCTATCTTTGTATTGTTTTTATTAGGAAAGGGTACTATATTTTGTCATTTTTTTTTTTTTGCATCTATAGAGGTGATCATGTGACTTTTTTTCTTTTGATCTGTTTATGTGGTTTATTACATTGATTTTCTTATGTTGAGCCTTCCTTGCATACCAAGGATGAAGCCCATGGTGTATAATTCATTTGATGTGTTGTTGAATAAATTAGCAAGTATTTTGTTCAGGATTTTAGCATCTAGGTTCAATAGAGAGATTGCTCTATGGTTTTCCTTTCTTGTGGCATCTATGTTTTGCTTTGCTATTAGGGTGATGTTGGCATTGTAGAATGAGTTAGGCAACGTTCCCTCCACTTCTGTTTTTTGGAAGAGGTTAAGCAGGATTAGTGTTATTTCTTTCCAGAATATTTGGTAGAATTCACCTGTGAAGCCATCTGGTCCTGGGCTCTTCTTAGTTGGGAGGGTTTGATGACTAATTCAGTCTGGTTACTTGTGATTGGTCTGGTGAGTTCATCAATTTCTTTTTTGTCAATGTAGGCTGCTTGTGTGTTTTTAGGAATTTGTCCATTTCCTCTAAATTACCCATCCCTCTGGCATAGAATTTTTCAAAATATCCTCTTATGATGCTCTTTATTTCTGTGGGGACAGTGGTATTATCCCCTTCTTCATTTCTTATTTTATGTATTTGCATCTTCCTTTGTTTTTTCTTTGTTAGTCTAGGTAAGGGTTTGTCAATATTATTAATCTTCTCAAAGAACCAGCTTTTGATTTTGTTTTCTAGTGTTTTCTTATTTTCAATTTCATTTAGCTCTGCTCTGATCTTTGTTATTTCCTTCTTTCTACTTCCTTCAGGGTTAGTTAGTTATTCTTCTTCTAGTTCCTGCAGGAGTGCAGTTGTGTCTTTACATTTAGCTCGTTATTCTTTTTTAATATAGGTATTTATGGCTATGATTTCCCTCTCAGCACTATGTTTGTTGCACACCATAGGTTTTGAGATGTTGTTTTGTAATTTTCATTTGTTTTAAGTTAGTTACTGCTTTCAATTTGCAATTTCCTCCTTGACTCATTGATTGTCTAAGAGTGTGTTGTTTAACTTCCATATATTTGTGCCTAATCTGGTTATCCCCTTACTGATTTCAAGTTTCATTCCATTGTTGTCAGGGAAATTACTTTGTATAATTTCAAACTTTCTGAATTCATTGTGAGTTGTTCTGCGGCTTAGCATGTGTTCTATAATGGAGAATGATCCATGTGCACTTGAGAAGAATGTATTTCCCATTGTATTTGGGTTTAATGTCCTGTTTTATGTATATTAGGTCCAGTTCCTCTAATGCATTATTCAAGTCTTTGTTTCTTAAGTGATTCTCTGTTGAGATGTTCTGTCTAATGGTGATAATGGTGTATTAAAATCCCCCACTATAATTGTAGAGACATCTATTTCTCCACTTAGTTTTTCCAGTGTTTGCCTTACATATTTTGAGATGCCCTGGTTAGGTGCATAAAATTTTATGGTTTTTCTTTCTTCTTGATAGATTACCCCTTTTATTAATATATGGTGTCCTTCTTTGTCTCTTACAATAATTTTGCATTTAAAGTCTATTTTTTTCTGATATTAGTATAGATACTCTCACCCTTTTTTGATTATTGTTTGCATGTAAAAGGGCTTTCCAACCATTCACTTTCAGCCTCCTTGCATCCCTGGGTCTGAGGTGGGTTTCTAGAAGACAGAATATAGACGGGTGATATTTCCTCATCCATTCTTCTAATCTGCATCTCTTGACTGGTGAATTTAATCCATTAACATTCAATGTTATTATGGTAAAGGAATTACTTATATTAGCCATACTTTCTTTAGGTTCATGTATGCCATATATTGTTTTTATTTCCCTTTTTTTTTCTAGTTTTATTTGCACTCTCCTCCAACTCTCTCTCTCCTATTTTGTCCTTTCAAACTGCAGAACTCCTTTTAGTATTTATTGAAGGGCAGGTTTCTTATTAACATACTCTTTTGCATACTTTTTATCTGTGAATATTTTGAACTCTTCTTCAATTTTGAATATCAGCTTTGATGGATAGAGAATTCTTGGCTGGAAGTTTTTTTCTTTTAGCACTTTATGTTATACCACTGTCTTCTTGCCTCCATGGTTTCAGATGATAAATCAGCACTTAATCTTATCAAGCTTCCCTTGTATATGATGGATCTCTTTTCCATATTTTCTCTTTGTCTTGAGTATTGGATAATTTGACAGGTATATGTCTTGGAGTTGGCCTGTTAGGATTTATACTGTTTGGAGTGTGCTGAACATGTATGTTCTTGTCCCTCAGTAGGGTTGGTAATTTTTCAGCCATTATTTCCTACAATAAACCTTGTACCCTTTTCCCTTCTCTTCTCCCTCTGGGATGCCTATAATGTGTATGTTTGTTCATTTCATGTTGTCATTCAAATCCTTGAGTCCCTGATGAATTTTTTTAGCTTTTTATCTATCTGTTCTACTATCTAATTTCAGATGTGCTGTCTTCCACATCGCTGATTCCTTCCTTTGCCTGTTCAAATATGCTGCTATGTGCTTCCAGTGTATTTCTTATTTCTTGCATTGTGACATTCTCCACCATAATATCCATTCTTTTTAAGTGTGTTTACAATTTTTTCAGTATGTTCTCCCAGTGTCTTCTTAATATCCTTAATCTCTTCCTTCACTTCATTAAGTTGATTCATGATATTTGTTTGAACAACTCTAATTGGTTGTTCCATGTTCTGCATCCCATCTTGATTTTTAGTTTCTTCACTGGACTGGGCCATGTCTTCCTGTTTCTTAGTATGGCTTATAAATTTTTGTTGGTGTCTAGGCAAATATTTATCTTGCTGAGCATATTCAGTTGATTAGATTCTCTACTCTAGGGTTTTATTTTGTTGTTGTTGTTGTGTGTGTGGTACCCCTACAGAATATTAACATAATTATAAAATTCAGCCAGAAAGCTTGGAGAGTGGAATTAAGAAGTCAAATATTTGGAAGCAGAAATCCACTTTTACATTTTGAAAACCTCTTTAGTATCTGGATTAATAGAACAGAGCTGGATTCTAATTTTTTTTTCTTTCAAACCTTGCAACATGATTTTTTGGTTGAAGGAAATGAAAAAAACTGTGACTTCACGCAAAAGGAAAGTTTACAAAAATGTAGTTACAAAAGGAAAGGAGAAAAAAAAATAGCACTTTCAAATAGCCATCATTATTCTTTTGGGATTCTACACCAAAATTCAAAAAATGGTAGTTTCTTAAAGACTCACAATTTGTAATCTTCAACCATATTAATGAATTTTTCATACTCTGCTATATTATAATCATTGATAATTTAGGCATTTGAGTGAGTCCTTCAAATATGCCTGATTTCATACATGAAGTTTCTCCTAGAAAATATTGGTTCACAGAGCATTGCATGTCATCCAAATTTTATATAATTCAAATATATCAAATTTATATATAATTATACAATACCAAAATAATTCAAATTTAATAATATCACCAAGAATCCTATCATAAAAGTCTTTAAGTTTTTGGAAACTTTCAAGCTCATGTGGAGATTGCAAGTTCCCTAAAATCCTAATTCATGTGAATTTCAATTTCTTACATAAGTAAATGATTTTATTAGGATTTTTTTTACTATATTTTTTTCATTTTTTAGAAGTTGTGTTTATAGAACAATCATGCATAAAATACAGGATTCCCATATATTCCCCTTGTATTAATGCCTTGCACTGGTGTAGAACATTTATTGCAATTGATGATAGTACATTTTTATAATTGTACTCTTAACTATAGTCCATGGTTTATGGTAGGTTCACTATGTAGTAAAGTTCCTTGGACATATATTTTTAATTTTTATTCTGTTGCCATACATAATATCTAACATTTCCTCTTTTAATCAAAATCAAATATATATTGCAGTACTGGTAAATACTTTCACAAAGTTGTGATTTTGTCACCTCAATCCAGTACCAAACATTTTCATCATTCCAAATAGGACCTTGTGCAGTTTAAGCCTTAACTTCACATTCCCTCCCCATACCTCATCACATAATAACCTATTTTCTAGATTCTGTCTCTATGAGTTTGCTTATTTTAATTGTTTCAAAGCAATGAAATCATACATTATGAGTTATTTTGTGCCTGGCTTGTTTCCTTCAACATGTCTTCCACGTTCATCCTGTTGTCATGTGTATCAAGGTTTTATTCCCTCCTACAGCTGAATAATATTCCATTGTGTGTGTGTGTATATATATATATATATATATATATATACACACACCACATTTTGTTTAAGCATTCATCAGTTGATAAATGCTTAGGTTGCTTTAGTCTTTTGGAAATCGTGAATAATGCTGCTGTCAATATTGATGAGCAAATATCCAAATATTTTCTCCCATTGTGTAGGCTGTCATTTTATTTTCATGATAAAGTCCTTTGAGGCACAAAGGTTTTAATTTTTATGAGGTCCCATTCATCTAGGTTTTTTCTTTGCTTGTGCTCTATGTAGAAAGTCCAAGAAACAATTGTCTAGCATATTGTTCTGAAGATTTTTCCCTACATTTTATTCTTAGAGGAGTTTAATAGTTCTGGCTCTTATATTTAATTCTTTCATTCTTTTGAGCTGTTAATATTATAAATACTGAGATGGGGATCATTCTTTTTTCAGTAAATGAAAATGCAGTTTTCCTAGCACCGTCTGTTGAACATACATTTCTTTACCAATTGAGTGTTTTTTTGCCCCATTGTCAAAAATCAGTTGGCCATAAAATTGAGGCTAGATTTCTGATGTCTCAATTCCATTCCATTGGTCTGTATGTCTATCCTGTGCCAGTATCATACTGTTTTGCTTACTGAGCTTTGTAATAACTTTATTACTACTATTATTATTATTTTTAATTAGAAGAGTTGCAGTTTTAGAAAACAATCATGCATAATATACAGGACTCCCATACATCACCACATTACCAGTACCTTGCTTATTGTGGAAAGTTTGTTACAAATCATGAAAGAATATCATCCAAATGATGGATAAATAGCAAATATTATTACCTATTTTCTATACATTTGGTGTATTCTTTCCATAAGTTGCCCTACATTTAACTACATATAACACATTTGTTATAATTCATGAGAGCACATTCTCACGTTTGTACTGTAAACCATAGTCCATCAACCATCACAGGGTTCTCTCTATGTTATACAGTCCCATACCATGAATAATTCATCCAAAGTTTACAGCCAGTAGCTCTCAGTTTCATCACTGAGTTTTACTGTCATTTCTAGAATGCTTTCATCACTGCAAAAGGAAAAATACCATATACTATTTACTCCTTTAATATTGATACCGTGCCTTCTTTGCCCCTGCTGCAAGAATATTAAAATATTACCATAACCTATAGTCCATAAGTTATATTAGTTGTATTTTTCCTTGTATCACCATATTTTTAACACCTTGTAAGAATTCATTTGTACTAGTTCACAAAAGAACATTCTTTAATCTGCACTATTAACCACAGTCATCACCCACCGCTGAGTAAATTATAAGGCCCTAGGTTATTCTATAGCTTTCTTTCAATTGGTATTTATATCTCTAGCCTACCCTTTCACTCACAATTATATTTATAGATCAGTAATATTAGTTATACTCACTATAATGTGTTAACATCCACTCTATCTAATTTGCAAACCTTTAAAATAACCTTATTAAATATTCTATGTATATTAAACATAAGTTCCCCTTCTCAACCCTCATTCTATCTCTCAGCAACCTATATTCTAGATTTTAAGTCCATAAGTTTACTCATCATAATTAGTTCATATATCTGATACCAAATAATATTGTCCTTTTGTTTTTGGCTTATTTTATTTACCATAAAGTCCTCAAGTTTCATTCATGTTATCATTTGCATCATGACTTCATGTCATCCTATAGCTGAATAGTTTTCTATCTTATGTATAGACCACATTTTGTTTTTCCATTCATTGATTGACAGACACTTGGGTTTTTTATATCTTTTAGCAACTGTGAATAATGATACTATGAAAATTGGTGTGCAAATGTCAATTCACATGCTTGCTTTCAGTTTATCTGAATGTATTGCTAGTAGTGGGATTGTTGGATCAAATAGCAGTTCTTTGTTGGATCACACAACAGCTCTATATTTAGCTTCCTGAGGAACCAGCAAACTGGATTCCACAAAGGTTTCATCATTTTACATTCCCACCAACAGTGAAGGAGTGTTCATTTTCTCCACATCCTCTACAGCACTTATAGTTTTCTGTTTGTTTGTTTCAGACATGACCAATTTATTCAAAGAATTCACATTTCAGTTTGGTAAACTATATCCATGGGCAGAGAGTTTGGGATAGTCATTTCATGGAGGCAATCACATTTGCTAGAGCTAAGTGGTCATAGTGTATTACCTGAATGAAAGATGGTAAAAATTCTTCAAATGATTTAGTGAGAGCATTAGGAGATAATCATAATTGAAATATTTGCAAAAGAAACAAAGGAAACAACAAGCTTACACAAGTAAGGCCTGAAACATGCTAGTGTTAGTAGTAACCATTTAGTCAAGTTAATTCAACATACATTAAGCAATTTATTTGTGCAAGACACTGGGCTAGATGCTGGAGTTGAGGTGGAAACACAAAATCAACAAGAAGTTAATCCCTGTCCTTAAGAAGTTTACATTAGTAACAGCATGTATCAAAATGACTGCTACAAGTGAGCTGCAGACTGCTCCAAAAAAGGGGGGGAGAGTTTCCTCCCTGGTAGAGGCTAAAATTGGGAACTGGGTACATTCGACAGTGCAGGTGAGAGGCAGGGCAGGAGCATGAGTAAGCAAAACTGTTGTCTAAGCCTGTCTTAGGACCAGAAAATGCTCCAGTTCTTCTACACCTTTAAATGTGCTTAAGGGAAAAGGAAGGTCAAAGGAAAAGTAGTTATTTTATTTCAATTCTTCTCATCATTAAAATAGGTCAATGTAAGAAATGGATTAACAGGAAGTGGGGATGACAAAAATTAAAATCTGAAGAGGCAGGGACGTGGACATGGCTTTAGGGTGGACTCAACCCCTTTGAGTCACCTGTCTAGCTGCTTCAGTAACACTACCAAATGGGAAACACACACACTAGTGGCACCATTGTTTTTCCCTGTTAGAGGGGCTTTAAAAAGTTGGCTACTGTTGGTAGTGGAGACAAATGGTACACAAAATTACAGTCTGTATTTACATGTAAATTAAAGCCCAAAAATGTTTCCATCTTAACTCAACATGACAGAGAAGGCTAGGAGAATTTGGGGAGATGAGAACTTAATTGACCTAATGACTTTGGCTATGCTGTACTTTAAAAAATACAGAATGAGCATGTCTTTCCTGAATTAAAATTTACTACGTGTATAACAAGCACCTTACAGGGAAATTTAAGGGAGCATATTACTACTTAAACATCACAGTTTCTGCTTTTGCAATTTACATGAAGTATGTGAATTATAATACTTTAGGGAACCCTTACAAACACAATATATAACAAGTTGTTTTATTATTCATCATCCTGAACTTCTGACAGTTTGGAATATATTACCTCAATGGAAAAATACTAACAAATCACATATCCCACCAAACTAAGTCACCATGCAACTTAAAAAATATATAAATAAAGAAAAGCTTTCCTGTGAGTCTTTACCAATGGGACACAGGAATGCATATACCTCCAGGTGATAATGAAATAAAAATGAACAAACACAAACAAGCACCTCACAAAACTAAATCTCCTTTTAATGTATAAAGTTCATTTCTTCTACCCCAATCAGTAAACTGCTAATCAGAATCAACCCCTTTCCCCACTGTCATAAAACACACAGTATTTTAACATTAATAAATGACTGATATGCTACCTCAATAAATACCTATTTTTGACCAAAATTATTCTAGAGGACTAGGAGAACAGATATAATAGAATATTGAAAATATTTATTTACAAGTAAAATAAAAATATGTGATCTACCCTGGCCTGATATTAATTTAAATTAAAAACCTAAAGATGAAGTATTAGCTGTAATGTTAGGTTATGCAAAAATAATTTTATATCAACTTTATTTAATTTTAATGAATTCCCCCAAATCTAATATTAAAAACATCCAAAAACATCCAAAGGGTGCACACAACAAACTGGAAGAAATTGCACAACTATTACGGAAAAGCACACAAACCAAAATGTGTATGTTACGTCATTATTCAACCACAAACAACTTGTCTGAATATTATTGACTTAAGCAAAAAAGAAACATTTAAACTGGGGGAGAGGCAATTGGAAAACATAACAAAGGCAAATAGGACCCTTCATATAGACACCTAAAATCTCAACTCTGACAGAGATCCAAGCATGACGCTCTGTCACTAACACGCCTAGCCACCCAACTCCCTGGTACTTTCTACATTTACATCTTTGAGGGATGGGTTGGAAGATATGCTTTGAAAAGGGAGAAGTACCAGATTAGACCTCACAATTTAAAGCTTGTGGATTTGAAGGTGATTTTCCTTTCCTTTCTCGCAGTCTTTGAGAGAAATGGGTACTTAGGGAAGTTGGGGGCAGGTGTCCAAGAGTAGAATATGCTGGCTTTTTAAAAAAGAGGAGCAGAAAAGAAGATAAAAGGAGAAAATTAATAGGCAAGGGAACTAGCTAATAGGGTAGAGGAGATAAATATGTTAACTGGATTTTATTAGGTTCTTGGCTGCAGAAATGAGTTTCAAGAGCATGCCGGGTGAGTTAAGTCAGTAATTTATTCAAGTAAAGGAGGAAAGAGAAATGGGAGAAAATAATCGAGCAAGGATCCCAGGTAGAGAGGAAGGGGGTGAAAAGGGATACAGAGGGCTGATTTACAAGCTACCATTCCCCATCATAGATTATAAATCCCCAGGTTTACTTGCATGGCCACATGGCAGGGGAAAAATGGTGAGGGCAGCACACAGAGGGCAGGAACGGGTCCAGAGGCAAGAGAGGAGGGCGAGAGAGCACTCAGGCCTCCCATGCTGCTTTATAAACTCTTAATTATCCACCCCTTTGCTAACAGCAGGGGAGGGATTTCAGCTGTTTGCTGTCTTGGTTGATTATCCCACCTATCAAGTCCTTAGCGAGGACCCAATGATAAGTCCCTAGGGAACATCCAGAGCTTTTCTTTGCATTCAGAAGTCTTTGTCCTGGAGAGCAGAATCCTGGGGCGGGGTCTTCCAGCAGCCCTCTTAGGGTTACCCTGTCCACGTGGACTCTGCCAGGTTCCAGCTCTGCCTGTTAATTCCCGATCTTACTAGCCGGCTTCGAAGCGGGCAGAGGAGGGAACAGCTGATGGATACTGAGGCCACTGATGTCTCTGCTGCTACGAATGTGATGCAGGAAACTCGACTGTAAGGGAAAGTTACCCCTAAATAAGGGCAAAGATGAAGGAAAGGGAAACCGAGAACTGGGGAGGTGGGGGTCACTACAAGTCAACTAGGCCCTCAGTTATTTTGCACTGATTTGGATGTAATTTCAATTAAAATACCTGATTCTACCACAGGACTCTAGCATGGATAAAGGGGTTTCCTCATCTTCCTGCAAAGTAAAAGATAAGGCCCTGAGACTCCTTTTAGAGTTCCAAGTCCTGTCAAAAACCAAGCGTTCTAACCAATCAAAATTTGAATGTATTTTCACTGAACAAAGGCCTATTGATGAGGTCCATCACCTTATCGGATTGTGATCTTCTGCTAGAGACTGGATGGAAACTTGTGCGCTGTACCAGACTCAGCTCACGAAGGAGGAATTAAAGGGCGTTGGACAGTGTGACATGCAAACTTCAAGGTCAGACATAGTCCACCAGGCTAGAATGTCCCATGTTTTAATCAGTTTTTATCTCCAAGTTAGGTAAATAAATAAAAACTGGAAGAAAAAAAAAAAGGGAAAAGAGAAGCCCCTTTCCTTATCAGTGAGTTGTGGAACACAAGGACATAAAAGCCACATGAACTAGTGGTGCTGACTGTTTCCATGAAGCATCCAGACACCACACTGAGAGAAACCAGACATCCCAAGAAAGGGAGTTCACAAAGCAAGTTCTGGCTACAGTGGCACAAGCCACTATGTCCCAACCTTTTTTTCCAAGATCCTCCTGACTGATCAGGAAAAAATTCATCAAAAAGCAACTTTTAACCCTCATAGTTTTAATCTGAAGAGAAATGATACAACCTTTCAGAAGTTATTACTCTGAGAGTTTGGTTAAACTAGATCCATTTGTAAATGGTGAAAGCAACCATAACACATTCTTGGTAGTGAACTGTTCAGACTTTTTTTTAAAGAACTAAAACAAATTCAAAATTTTGTGATTTTGAAAACAGGGCAAGTTAGTTCAATTCATGTAGTGCCAAACAACTTTCAATTATTAAAAAAATCATTTATCAGTTTATATTTCCTAATAGCATATCATCTCTAATAAGAAAAGGTGCCAAAATCTTAAGGCCAGCCCTAAAACCTTAAACCAAATCTCACCAGTTAGGGATAAACGTTGGTCAAGAGCCAGGCAAGGCAGCAGCTGGCGGGGCCACAGCGCCCCCGGCAGTCCTGGGCGCCCGCTCACACCCAGGCCAGAGGCTGAAGCGGCCCCAGGAAGCCCGCGTGGAGGGCGGAGCCCGCCGAGCCCCGCGGGCAGAGCAGGCCACCCCCGGGGCAGCCCGTGGAGCCCGCTCCCCGGCAGCCCGCTCCCGCCGCACACCCAGGCTTCCTCCAGCCCTAGGCCGAGCCTGGACCTGGAGCCCTCGGGCAGCGCGAAGCGGGCTCCTCCACCTGCGTTTACCCAAGTCCATTCTGTAAGAGTGACATGCTGTCCAGTCGTAGTTTGTTGTAGTTTGAATCTGCATTTCCCTAATAGCTACTGTGTTGAACATTTTCTCATGTGATTTTTGGTCATTTCTCTTTCCTCTTTGAAAAAATGTCTATTCAAGTGTTTTGCCCATTTTTTAAATTGAGTTTCATGTCTTTTTATTGAGTTGTATGATCTCTTTATATAACATGGAAATCAAACCCTTTTTGGATATGTAATTTCCAAAAATTTTCTTTGCATTGAGTGGTCTGCATTTTTACCTTCCTGCAACAGCCACTTGAAGTGCAAAAGTATTTAATTTTGAGGAGGTCCCAATTGTCTATTTTTTTCTTGCATTGCTGGTACTTTGGGTGTAAGGTTTATATCATGAGATCTTGAGATTGTTTCCCTACATTTTCTTCTAAGATTTCTTTGTTTCTAACTTTCATGTTTAGGTCTTTGATCCATTTTGAGTTCATTTTTTGTATGCAGTGTGAAACAGAAATCCTCTTTCTTTTGGATCTGGATGTACAGTTCTCCCAGCACCATTTGTTGAATAGATGTTCTGGCCCATCTGGGTGGGCTTGACAACTTTGTCAAAAATCACTTCAACATAAATGTGAGGGTCTATTTCTTTTTTTTTTTTTAAGATTTATTTATTTATCTCCCCTTCTCCCCCCCACCCTGATTGTCTGTTCTCTGTGTCTATTTGCCACGTTTTTTCTTTGTCCGCTTCTGTTGTTGTCAGCGGCCTGGGAATCTGTGTTTCTTTTTGTTGCATCATCTTGTGTCATTTCTCCGTGTGAGCAACACCATTTCTGGGCAGGCCACACTTTCTTTCACACTGAGCTGCTCTCCTTACCGGGCGCACTCCTTGCGCGTGGGGCTCCCCTACGTGGGGGACACCCCTGCGTGGCAGGGCACTCCTTGTGCTCATCAGCATTGTGCATGGGCCAGCTGCACACAGGTCAAGGAAGCCTGGGGTTTGAACCGCGGACCTCCCATGTGGTAGACAGATGCCCTAACCACTGGGCCAAGTCCAACGCCGAGGGTCTATTTCTGAACTCTCTATTCAATTCCATTTGAGAGCACATATCTCTTCATAGCTGCACCATGTTGTTTTTAGCCATTATACTAAGTAATGTAATAAAAGTCAGGATGTGAATGCCCTCCAACTTTGATTTTTCTTTTCAAAGATTTTTTTGGCTGTTCAATTCCCTTATCCTTCCAAATAAACTTGACAATAATGTTTCCATTTCCAAAAAATAAAAGGCTTTTGGAAATTTTAATGGGATTGTGTTGAATCTGAAAATCAATTTGCATGGACTTGACATCCTAATAATATTTAGTCTTCTAGTCCATGAATGCAGAATGTCACTCCATTTATTTAGATCCTCTTTGGTATTTCAGAAAGTTTTGTAGTTTTTGAATAGAAGTCCTTTATGTGCTTGGTTAAGTTTATTCCTATATCCCTGATCTCTAGTCACCATTGTAAATGGAAATTTTTCTTGACTTAATCCTCAGATTGCGCATAACTATTGTACACAAACACTTTTTGATTGACTTTTATGTATTAATCTTGTGTCCTGTCACGTTGCAGTATTCATTTATTAACTCTAGTAGCAGTATTGCAAAATTTTCAGGATTTACTAGCTGTAGGATCACATGATCAATGAAACACAGAAGTTTTACTTGTTCTTTCTCTATATGGATGCTTCTTATTTCTTTTTCTTCTCAAATTTCTCTAACTAGAACTTCAGGCACAATAATGAATGGCAGTGAAGAGAGTGAGTATCTTTATCTTGTTCCTGATATCAGCGGGAAAGCTTTCAGTCTTTCACCATCGGATACATTAACTGTGGGTTTTTCACATAATGCACTTTATGTGTTGAGAAGTTTCCTTCTATTCCTATCTTTTAAAGTGTTTTTCTCAAGAAAGGATGCTGGATTTTGTCAAATGCCTTTTCTGCCTCAATCGAAATGATCATGTGATTTTTCCTCCTAAAAATATTAACATGATGTACTATATTAATTTTCTAATGTTGAACTATACTTGCATACCTGGGATAACACTCTTTTGATAATGATGTATAATTCTTTTAATATGATATTGTATTCAGTTAGCAAGCATTTTGTTGAGGATTGTTTCATCTGTATTCATTAGAGTACTTGGTCTTAATTTCCTTTTTTGTAGGATTTCTAGCTGAATTTGGTATTAGGGTGATGTTGACTACATAAAATGTATTTGTTAGCATCCCCTCCTATTCAAACTTTTGGAAAGTTTTGAGGAAGATTAGTATTAAATCTTTGTATGTTTGGTAGAATTCCCCTTTGAAGCCAGCTGGTACCGAGCTTTTCTTTTTGGGGAGGTTTATGATGAATATTTCAATCTCATTACTTTTGATTGTTTTGGTGAGTTCTCTATTTCTTTTAGGGTCTGTGTAATTTGTTCATGTTTTTCTAAGGAATTTGTGCATTTCATCTTTGTTGTCTGAATTGTTCTGGTTGTTTATATTACTGTTACATTATCTTTTATTCCTGTGGGATCAGTAGTAATGAACTTCCTCTCATTTTTTATTTTATTTATTTGCCGTTTCTCTCTTTTTTTTCCCCTTGTTGGTCAAACTAAGGGTTTATCAATTTTGTTGATCTTTTTGAAGAAATATCTTTGGTTTCATTGATTATCTCTCTTATTATTTTGTTCTCAATTTCATTTATTTCTCTTCTGCTCTTTCTTATTTCTTTCTATTTGCTTTTGGATTAGCTTTCTGTTCATCTTCTATTTCCTCCAGGTATTCACTCAGGTCCTTTATTTGAACTCGTTCTTCTTTTTTAATGTAGGCATTAAGGACAATAAGTATTACTCTCAGCACTGTCTTCACAGTATCCCATATATTTTGATATGTTGTTTTCTCCTTTTATTCACCTGGAGATATTTATTGTTTTCTCTTGTAATTTCTGTTTCACTCACTGATTGTTTAAGCATGTGTTGTTTAACATCTGTATTATGTGTTTTCCCTTTATCTGCCTATTATTGCTTTCTACATTCATTCTATTATGATCAAAGAAAGTGCTTTGTTTAGTTTCAATCCTTTAAATTCATTGATAAGTGTGGGAAACAAAGGCATGCTCTTTCCATGGTAGCAAGTTACTTTCTGACCACTGGGTCATGCTGTCCCTAGAGATACACGTGCAGGTAGCTAATCTAAACATAACATTCCAGCAGAACCCAGACTTGATATCTCAAGTAACCTGGGCAACAAGATTTATGAGTATATTTGTTTCAATAACATAATAGAACATGTTGGGCTTTAGTTACTATCTTATCCACTGTGCAGTGTGTTTTCATTAATGAAGTTATGGGAATAGTTAGCTAGGATAGTTGCTGGTTCTCATGATTGCTTGGGATATATAAAGAAGCCCCTGATATTAATAAATTTATCTGATGAGCTTGAGGAATCAATGCTTGCAGATCCCCTGATCCCAATCTCTCTTTGTCTTTCATTCCTGATACCCTTTGGGTCCATGACTCTGACATCTGGTGCCCAACATGGGGCCCGAAGTAGTGACTGCAGCAGAGATTCTTCCACAACAGTATCAGGAACGCAGAACTGAAAACCCTCCTGCAAGTTTGAGGCGTCCATCAAAGGGTGACTCGAGTCTGACCATACAATGGTAAGAATTTTAATTAATCCTGTTTTCCGCTAGCATCAGGGTATGGGTAATCAACCAGGATGGCTGGAAGAATATCCACAGGTACTAAAAACTCTCTTAAATTCTGTCGGATTCTCAGTAAAAACTGCTGATTTACTTGAACTTTTTGCTCTAGTACAAAAACACTGTTATTGGTTTCAGCTGCAAGGGAAAAATCTTTTAAATCTTAAACAGTGGAAACAGGTAATGAAGGTGCTATGTGGAGCATATCAAAAAGGAGAAACCATGCCGTTATCAGTATGGACACCGGGGCAACAGATTGCAGCAGCTTTAGATCCGCCGCAGTCTGAAGAGGAGGAGGAAGAAATTGCCATCTTTTCCAAGGAGTTCCATGACACGGGTCATCAGAGTGAGGAGAGGGAGGAAATAGAGGACAAGGAGGAGGATGAGCCTTCTAATGAAAAAGAAACTAATCCTTTTCTGCATAAACAGATGGCTAAATTGAATATTTCTAAAGCTAACATTTATCCTAATTTATGCAATACTGCCCCTACAGCTCCATCAGTTACTATGCCTATAGCCCCGGGGATATTTACTGACCCCATTGACACCCAACCATATATTAAAAGCATATTCATACCTAATCCGGCTCCTACAACTCCAATGATGCGTTGCTTATTACAAGGATCCCGACAAGGGGATACTGAGGCAACGCAATTATTGTCGACTTTCCCAGTAAATATTCAACAAATTCCCCCCAATGCCAGTAAGCCCCAAGGAGGAATATATGCTCATCATAAACCATTGCCATTTAAAATTTTGAAAGGGCTTAAACAAGCGTGTGCACAATTTGGAACTAATAACCCTTATACTTTTGGTTGGTACAAGGATTGGCTCAAACTGATTGCCTTATTCCATGGGACTGGGAAATGTTAACTAGAACAGTTTTAAGTCCAGCTGAATTCTTACAATTTAAAACCTGGTGGGCGGCTGAAGCCCATATGATTGTGTGCCATAATGCTGTGCAAATCCTCCTGTTCTTATCTCTGCTGAACAGTTAGTAGGTACTGGTGAATGGTCTGGCATTCAACGGCAGCTTCACTATGATGATCAGGCCATAAACCAGGTGCACAATTCATGTCTGGCTGCTTGGAAGTGGATTTGTGCTCCTGGAAAGCCAATGCAGTCTTTTGCTAAAGTAATGCAGGGAGTTAATGAACCTTATGTAGAATTTGTAGCCCAATTAACTGACATTCTGATGAAAACAATCGAGATACCAGAAGCAAGAGAGTTAATTTTGTTAACACTCGCAGCTGATCAGGCTAATAGTGAATGTAAAAAGGCAATTTGACCCTTAAAAGCAGCAGGAGGCTCAGTCCAGGATTATGCTAAAGCTTGTCAGGATATTGGCTCTACCACCCACCAGACAGCAGTCTTGGCCGCAGCTTTTAAAGGTAGTAACAAGGAGAAAAACAAAAATTGTTTTAAATGTGGAAAACTTGGCCATTATCGGAAAGAATGTCGATCTTATCTGGCTCTTCCCGCTCAGAATAGAAGTAAGCCATCTCCATCCAAGATATGTCCAGTATGTAGGAAAGGATATCATTGGGCCAATGAGTGCAGGTCTAAGTTTCAGAAAAATGGAGCTCCAATTGGGTTGGGAAACTGCCTTGTGGACCTATCTCAGGGCTCTCAGACAAACAATATGAGCCTGGCCAAACAATATCCAGTCAGTAACGGCCAACTACATGTATCCCAGTTTCAGAATTAAGAGCTACCACGAGAGGCAGTGCTGCAGTAGATCTCCCATCTACTGAAACTAAGCTTATAACACCGGCAATGGGTATGCAAACTATATCTACTGGAGTAAAAGGACCGTTGCCCTCTGATACTGTTGTTTTGATAATAGGAAGAAGTAATCTGACTATGAAGGGATTATTGGTTCAAACTGGTATTATTGATAGTGACTTTAAAGAAGACATAAAAGTAATGGTACAAGCAGTGAGTCAAGTTCAAATTAATATCGGACAAAGGATTGCTCAATTATTATTGCTTCCTTATCATAAACCAAGTATCCTCCCCTTTAATAGAAAAGGTGGATTTGGTTCTACAGGAGAAAGAATTTATTGGCAGACTTTTGTAGGTGACGACAGGCCCGAGACAACAATTACCATCAATGGAAAGGTATTTTTTGGACTAGTAGATACTGGTGCTGATGTATCTATTATTGCTAAGCAACATTGGCCTCAATCTTGGACACTGCAAAAGTACCCACTATGTTTACTGGCATAGGTACAATGAATGATGTATATTAGAGTACTATTATATTTGATGTTTTAGGTTTGGATGGACAAAAATCTACTTTACAACCTTATGTAGCAGATGTGGGTATCAACTTGTGGGGATGTGATTTGCTTGGTCAATGGGGAGCTTTTATTCACATTCCTACTTTGTCAGAACAAGCAAAGTCTTTATATATGGATATATAATATAATACTAGAAGAAAAGGGGATTACAGAAAACTTGGATATCATTCAGGTCAACAGGATTCTGGGCAGGAAAAATTTACCATAGGGGCCATTGAACAAAAGGGCAGCCCAATGCCTATAAATTGGCTAACAGATACACCTGTATGGGTTGATCAATGGCCCCTCACAGTTGAAAAACTTAATGCCCTTCATATTCTTGTAACAGAACAGTTAATTCAAAAACATATTGAGCCTTCTAATAGTTTATGGAATTCTCCTGTGTTTGTTATTAAGAAAAAATCAGGAAATTGGAGACTGTTAACTGATTTAAGAGCCATTAACAAAGTCATGAGCCCTATGGGACCTTTGCAACCTGGGGTTCCACAACTATCCATGATTCCAAAAGATTGGCACATAATTATTATTGATTTAAAAGATGCTTTTTTTCATGATTCCTTTGCATCCTGCTGACAAAGAAAAATTTGCTTTTTCAGTACCTGTTCTTAATAATCAGGCACCTATGCAAAGATATCAATGGTGTGTATTACTGCAAGGTATAATGAATAGTCCTACCATGTGTCAATTGTGCATCAACCTTTAGAAATATTAAGAGCAAAATTTCCAAAAGCAATGATTATTTATTATATGGATAATATATTGTTTGCTCATGCTTCAAATGACAAACTGCAACAGTTATTTCAGTATGCTGAACAAATTCTTCCTGAGTATGGCTTGCTAATTGCCCCTGAAAAAATTCAAAGGAATGTTCCATATTGTTATGTAGGTATGAAATTGGCTAATGGATGTATTACACCACAAAAGGTGCAAATACACCGAGACAAGTTAAACACCTTAAATTATTTTTAAAAATTGCTAGAAGATATTACTTGGATTTGACCAACATTAGGAATCCCTAATTATATATTAACTCATTTGTTTCAAACATTAACAGGAGATTCTGATCTATCTAGCCCTAGAATTTTGTCTAAAGAGGCTGAAAAAAGAATTGGCATTGATAGAGGGTCGAATCTCTCAAGGGCAATTAACACAAATAGACCCTGATAAAGCTGTTGATTTAATTATTTTCTCAACCCCTCAATCTCCTATGGCTTTATTTTGGCAAGAAGGTATATTGGAATGGGTTTTTTTTACCTAATAATAAACAAAAGAGATTGCAAACATATCTTCAAAAAATTATTTCCATATTAACAAAAGGCCATGTGAGGTTGCTACAATTAAAGGGGTCTGATCCAGATAGAATTATCTGTAATCTTTCTCATGAAGAAATTCAACATTTATATATAACTAATCCTCAATGGCAAATTGCTATCAGTGATTTTCAAGGCATTATTAATAATCATTATCCTACTTCCAAACTGTTAACATTCTTAAAAAGAACCACTTGGATTTTACCAAAAATTGTGAAAACTGTTCCTATTGAAAATGCATATACAGTATTTACTGATGGTAGTAGTAATGGAAAAGTAGCATGTTACCTCTCAAAAAGAACAAGTTTGGCAGACTCCTTATTTGTCTGCTCAACACACAGAGCTTTCAGCCATCATTAAGGTTTCACAAACGTTTCAAGAGCCCTTGAATATTGTCTCTGACTCCAAATGTTTGTTTAACTGTAAGCCATATTGAAACAGCTCATATTTTTATTACTGATGAATTGTCTTAACTTTTTGCTGACTTTCAAGCCCTCATTTGGCAAAGGAGTCAGCCCATATATATTACTCATATCCGGTCTCCTTCTTCCCTTCCTGGTCCTCTAGCTACCCAAAATGCAAGAGCTGATTTATTAGTAGGATGCTTGCAGGATGCCAATAAATATCATGCATTAACTCATATTAATACTAAGGGACTTAGCCATAAATTTCCTCAATTAACAAAACATCAAGCTCAAGAAATTATTCACACCTGTCCCACCTGTGGACCCTTAACTACAGCGCCTTTTCAGGCTGGGACTAATCCCAGAGGCCTGGCTCCTAATTAACTGTGGCAGATGGGTGTTACTCACATACCATCATTTGGTAAATTATGATATTTCCATGTTTGCATTGATACTTACTCTCATTTTTTGTGGGCTACTGCACAAAGTGGTGAACGTTTTCATCATGTTCGCTCCCATTTATGGTCTACTTTTGCAGTGATGGGATGCCCCTTGGAAATTAAAACTGATAATGGCCCTTCTTATACTAGTAAGTCTTTTACTTCCTTTTGTTCTATGTATGCTATTGTGCATGTTACGAGCATTCCTTACAATCCTACAGGTCAAGCCATAGTTGAACGCAGCCATTATACCTAAAAACTATGCTTTTAAAACAAAAAGGGAGAGATGATGGTATTATAACACCAAAAGATCAATTGGCAAAAGCTTTATTTACTTTAAATTTTCTTAATGTTTATAATTCATTGACACCTGTGGAACATCACTTTGGAAAAAGTCAAACATCTATAGTGGACACAGGAAATGAAGATCAACCAATATTCTGGAAAGATATTTTAAGCAATGAATGGAAAAAAGGCAGGATTAAAGTATGGGGGTGAGGTTATGCTCTTGTCATTTCAGAAAATGGAGAACAAATTTGGTTACCTGTGAAGAGGATTAAACCCTGGAATGAAGAGATGGGGTCTCCTGCAACTTCTGATGATGGTAATTGTAAGTAATGAGGAAGCTGCCGGTAATTATACTTATTGGGCCTATATACCTAACCCCCCATTACTTAAGAATGTTAACCTGGAAAGATCCATTCTTTCATATATATCTGAATAAGACCCATATATTCCCTGGACCAACTTATGATTGATTGCCAATTAAACCCTATGAGGAAGGACAAAGAATCTATAATCTCATATTACCATTTGATTATCGATCCTTATGCATCGGTAACCATCCTGCCTGTATGTATGTTAAAAATCAGGCCATAATTATCTTCAAAAAATAATAATACCCAGTTTATTGTGACTTTATTTCCCTCTTACAATTTAATCATGACCAAAAATCCTACTTATGATTGTCCACAAAAAAGACAGTAGGGATAAAGAAGGATGGCAAGAGTGCCATATAGGAAGAGGATCTGTTGTTTTTAATGATTCCTATGGAATAGTGTGGGAGAGTGCCCCTATGGGGAGTCCCATTGAATATAATGACATTTATTTGGCATGGTCTAAAAAGTAAAGGCAACAAAAAAATAATTTTTACTAAAAATAATAGTGTTTGGAAACAGAAAGGGAAATGGATCCCTTCTCCTTGGTATAATATTACATCTATACACAAGAAGAATCTGTGGAAAGTTTTTCTAGGAATAGCTCCTACTATAGAATGGATTGGGAATAATAGTAAGAAGGGTCAATATCTGCATTTAAATCAAATTCATCATCTTCAGGCGTGTGTAAGAAATCCTTAGGTATTTGTGGTTAGAAAATTAACTATAACTGAGAATGCTCTATTTTATAAAAGTGGGACTTTGCATACCTGTTTGAGAACATTTTACAGAATGGAGATTTCATTACAATGGCTTGAAGGCAGTGGGGAGTGTGGATTCCAGTGTGACTGAACTGAATTTGGCAATCATCACCTGAGAGTCAACTGCTGTTCCATATGGCTCGAGAAATCCTGAAGTGCTCGAAGCAATTTGTGGGACTGCTAATAGCTGGCATATTAGGATTGATTGGTGTCATTGCAGCTGCCGCTACAGCTACCGCGGCCTTGCATGAGATGGTGCAGACTCAACAATATGTGCATGAATGGTATAAGAATGCTACTGACTTATGGCATAGTCAAGAACATATTGATGGAGAATTAAATAGTAGAGTTAATGATTTAGAATCAGCAGTTTTACATCTCGGAGATCAAGTATATAACTTAAACTTACTTAGGGGATTGAAATGTGATTGGAATGAAAGTAACTTTTGCATTACTCCAGTTGCTTATAATAATTCTGTTTGATTGGGAAAAGATTAAAAATCATTTGATAGGTCATAAAGGTAATATGTCATTAGAAATAGAAGAATTACAAAAAAGTATTAGAAATGTCTCATAATCAAATTTATGTAGCTGATGATAAAGCTATCTTTAATGATTTAATTTCTCATTTTAATAAATTTAATCCAGTAGATTGGTGGAGTCTCAATATTTTTTTATCAGCATTAGGAATAGGATTTTGTGTATTAATCTTGTTGCTCATTGTTGTTGCTTGCCTGGGACGAGAAGTCTGTCAAAGACTGCACCATGTTGACACGATGGGACAAGCTAATAATTTGGTACTTGATAAAACCAATATAATTCCCCATGGTCAGAGTGCTTGGCTGGTAGCCAATGATGGGTAAGACTCTCAGAGGAGGGCAACCTAAGACAGGCACAGCCACCCTGACTAAAACAAAAAGGGGGAAATGCAGGAAACAAAGGCATGCTGTTTCCATGGTAGCAAGTTACTTTCTGACCACTGGGTCATGCTGTCCCTAGAGATATATGTGCAGGTGGCTAATCTCTCTGGGAAACATAACATTCCAGCAGAACCCAGACTTGAAATCTCAAGTAACCTGGGCAACAAGATTTGTGAGTATATTTGTTTCAATAACATAATAGAACATCTTGGGCTTTAGTTACTCTTATCCACTGTGCACTGTGTTTTCATTAATGAAGTTATGGGAATAGTTAGCTAGATAGTTGCTGGTTTTCACGATTACTTGGGGGTATATAAAGAAGCCCCTGATATTAATAAATTTGTCTGATGAGCTTGAGGCTTCAATGCTCTCAGATCCCCTGATCCCAATCTCTCTCTTTCATTCCCAATACCCTTCAGGTCCGCAACTCCGACACTAACCTTACTTAATATTGTCTTAAATATCCCAAAGAAGATACATAACTAGTACCAGTCCAAATGCACATGAGATAAAGTAAGTCATTGCCTAAAATGTATTCCTTAGGACATCAGTGCTTGCTTCTCTCATGAAATCAATTTGATAAAGGCTACTGAGCGAGAATCATCCAGCAGCTTAGATAATATGTAAACTTTCTCACAGGCTGCTTACTTCACAGCTAAAACAAACAAAACAACAACAAAAAACACAAGAGTATATGCTGAAAACACAAATAATATATAGGGAATGTGAGCAGAAGTACCTTCTATGTTGCCATAACTTATACTAGACTCCAGTAACTAGGGGATTCCTTTGGTTAAGAACTTGCTGTGAGGTAATATGACCCTAATGAGCAGGCCCACTTCAGATCATTTATTTATGCAATAAACTGGAGGCTAAGGCACTCTATTGCATGGAGTTTGCAGTATTTTGTGGCTTTGGTAAGACTCTGAGTGGAATTACTCATTGAAGAGCCTTCCGGTTTGTGTTTCTTAGGACAAGTGGTTGAAAGTGAGGGTGAGACCATAACAGGGTGATATATCTACTACCCCTAGGCCCATTCACTCTTCATCCCAGGCCAGGCTTCTTATGCCCTACAGCCCTCTTCTCTTGCACAGCAGCCAGAACCAGACTGTATGCTAGGACACCCCACTCCCCCCACTTCTGGAAAAATCTTTGGGATGCCCAACCCGAAACAATATCCTTAAGACTCTCCCCTCATACCTGGATTTCCAGGCCATGACCTGGTCAAGACCACTAGTGGTCATTCCATTGGTTCTCCAGGCCAGCCCCATCCTCAGAACTCCAGGCATTCATGCCTGGCTGCCTGTGTGATGCTTCCAGTCTGACATCTCAGAAATACCAGGTCAAAAATCCAACTTCTGAGTCCTCTGAATTAGGCTAAATGCTTCAACTTTCCCAACTCCATTCACTAAGATATTCAGGGAAAATGAGCCTTCACTCCCTACTCTGACTAATAGCCACATCTGATACAGCAGGAAATGCTGTTGATCCTATTAAAGATCTGATACCTTCTCCCCTATCCTTTGCCACTCTGTGGTCCAGCCACCACCAGAACACCCCTGGAATGTGTAGAAAGAGCCTTCTCACTGCCTTCAGCCTCATCATTCTCACCCATTCTATTCTGTTCTGCCCCAAGCAAGCTATGGAATACCTTTAAAATCCCCGCTGACATCATGCTGCTTTTTTGTTCAAAATCCTTCATGGCTCCCAACGTCCTTGCTATGAAGGTACGACTCCTCAGCATGCCATTCCAGGCATGACTCCTTACTCTGATGCCTACAGATGCCAAAGGACTCCAGGTCTCCCGAGTGCCCTGGGTTCAGTCACACATTCAAGGCTTTGCTCTCTGGTCCCGTATCTAATGCTCTTCTCCCACCACATGGCCATGGCTGTCAGAACGCAGAACCCATCCACCAACAGCCTATCATCCCTGGACACAGGAGCCTGGGCTGCACTGACCTGAGCAGGCTTTCAGATTGGGAGTGGGGTCGAGCCGGGTGAGGGCCCTGGGGACAACGCACCCTCCTGTGCTAAGCCCATCCCCAGAACTGCCGCTATTGGGTCCTGGGGATGGCACCCAGGTGGGAGAGGTGAGGACCAGGTGCAGGACTCAGGCACTGGCATCCCAGACCATGCCCAGTGGCAGGTCACTGGGGTGCCACCACCATGGAGTCTGGGAACAACTTCTGTGCACTGGGAACAACACCTTCTCTCCGGCCTTGGTGCTCCCTCACCACAGGTCTGACACAGAAATCAGGACCACCGGCTCCTGCGGGCCAGTCACTGACAGGCAAAATGGCCACCATGGCACCACCAGCCTCAGGACCATGCCATCCAGGCACTCTCCAGTGTATTTTTGAATTCGTGCATTTTATCATCACCATCATATCTGTTATCTTTTTAATAGTTTACAATTTCTTCACTGTGTTCTCCCAGTGTTCTTAAAATCCTTAATCTCTTCCTTCACTTCATTAAGTTAATTCATGATCTGCTTGGGCATCTCTGTATTATTCCAAATTCTGCATCTCCTCCTGTTTTTTAGTTTGTTCACTAGAATGGTCCATTTCTTCTTTCTTAGTATGGCTTGTAATATTTTTTGGTGTCTGTGTTTCTGTTTATCTTGCTGGGCTTGTTTGGTTGGCTAGCTTCTTTTTATACTCTAGGATTTCATTTTGTTCTGTGTGTGTGTATGTGTGTGGTATGCCTTCTCTTTCACACTTGTTTCCTCTTATTCTATTTCCTTGCTGTTGTCTGTGTTCCCTTGAAATACAAATATTAGTATCAGAGAAAAAGGAAGAGATTAAGAAGAGAAAATTAAAAAAAAAAAGGTAGAAGAGGAACTGTATAAGACTAGGAAAATAATTAACACAAAAAGTCATAAGTACAAAGGGATAAGAATTAAAAAAGTGGAATAGAAAAAAATGAAACAAACAAAATAGCAAAAATACATAGAGTGAATTAAAAAGCTGAAATGGTGAGAAGAGAGGAAAAGAAAAAAGAAAAAATAGAAGAGAGAAGTAAAAATTTTAATACTAAACAAAAAGGTGAAATGAAAGAACAGAAAACAGAAGATATAAAAATGGAGGAAAGAAAAGACATAGAAAAAAATAGGTAAAAGAAAAAAGGAAACAAAGAAAGGGGAAACAGAGCAAACAAGACACACACACACACATAACAGCCCAGGAAAACCAGTCTTCCCTCTTAGGACCCTATGGAGCTTCTCAGAGCACCAATGTTCATCAATCAATCACCCAGCAGACTGCCCTCTGTAGGTGATGTATCAGCTGAGCAAGTGAACTAAGGGCAATAAAAAATACCTTTAAAAAACAAAAAATAACAGATCCGAGAAAACCTAAAGACAAAATAAAAGCATTTATATGTTCACTGTTATAAGGTCAGCTGGTTACCTGACAACTTGGTGAATCACTCTCTGGATCACTTCTCTAAGTAGTCCTGGGAATCAAACCAATGACCTTGTATACAGAAGGAAGGAATTCTTCCACTGAACTAAAATGGCTCCACAGTTTAACGAGGCTTCAAAAAGCTTATCTGGCTCTACCCACCCTCTTTCCCTCAGGTGGGATAGACTTCTAACAGACAGAGTCCTGCTGATTAGGTGCCTGTCTCTGCCCCTCTCTAATCTAGTTCTTCTCTCCCTGGGTGGTTGGGAGTAACAGCCTGCCTGAGAAGATCCCGGGTCCCCTCTCCCTGTCAGGTTGGTGTCCCTTCCAAGACTCAAAGGGGGCTCAGCTGGCCAAACTCACTGCAAAGAAGCCACTCTCTGTCAGACACCCCCTTCCTCCCAGGGAACACTCCTTTCCACTCTCTTGGCAGCAGAGAACCAGGGCCTGCACCAAGGCAACTTGCCCTGAGGGAGGGACACAGGTGCTGTTGCCAGCCACAGGGGTGAGCAACTTATGGTTTTCCTTTGACTTCTTTGTCTGTCCAGTTCCCTCCTGGCTAATGCAGAGCACTTTATGCTTCTATACACATCCAGAGGAACTCCCTTGGGCAGGACCCCACTCTTTCTCTGCTCCTTTCTATGAGAGAGTCAGGCCCTACCTACCTACCTTGATATCATTTTCCCAGATGTCTAAGACTCACTGTAGATGCAAGAACACAATCAGGCTGGAAGGAAAAGGTTGGAAAAAGCTATTCCATGCAAATAGTAATGCAAAAATCTGAAGTAGTGATACTAATATCAGACAAAATAGATCTTGAATGCAAAACTGTTATAATGGATAAAGAAGGTTACTATATATTAATAAAAGGGACAATTCACCAAGATGAAATTAACATAATAAATATTTATGCACCCAACTTACGTGCCCCAAAATACAAGAGGCAAACGCTGGCAAAACTGGAGGTTGAAACTGATGTCTCTACAATAAAAGTTGGAGACTTCAATGCACTACTCTCAGCACTGGATAGACATCTGGTCAGAGGATAAATAAGGAGAGGATAAATAAGGAAACAGAGAGCTTGAATAATATGATAAATGAAGCAGACAAAACATACATTTATAGACCATTAACCCCTAAACAATATGATAGACGTTCTTCTCAATGCCCACTGATCTTTCTCCAGGGGAGATCCTTTGTGGGAACATTAGTCAGATCTCAATAAATTTAAAAAGATTGAAATTGAAAAAAACACTCTGATCATAATGGTATAAAGTTGGAAATTAATAATAGAAAAAGGGAAAATTCATAAATATATGTGGATTAAACAATACACTCTTAAATAATCAGTGATTCAAAGAAGAAATTGCAAGTAAAATCAGTAAATATCTCAAGATGAAAGAAAACAAAGACATGACATATAAAAACTTATGGCCATGGAGCAGATGTAGCTTGAGCACCTGTTTCAAATATTTGAGGTCCTTGGTTCGATCCCCTGTACCTACTAAAAAATCATGGCAGTGCTGAGAATGAAATTTATAGCCTTTAGTGCTTACTTTAAAATAGAAGAAGAGCTGAAATCAAAGATCACATGTGGAGGAACTAGAAAAGAGCTGAAATCAAAGACCACATGTGGAGGAACTAGAAAAGAGATGCAAACCATCCTGTAGCAGTTTGATATTATTGATGAATTCCAAAAAGAAATATTGGATTATGTTTGTAAACTGATCTTTTCCTCTGGGCATATTAGATTATATTGGATTCATGGGTTTACTTGATTAATTATGTAAACCTCTTGTGCCAGTAGGGCCTTGAGTCCCCACCCCTTCAATCAGGGGATTGATGCCCAGGTACAGACCAGATTACAAGCATATTCCAATATCTGTTTTTGGAACTCATAACCATATCAAACTGCTACATTCCACCCTCTGAATTCCAAAAAGACATTACAATATTCAAAAAAAACTTAAATCAGTAACAATGCAAGTACTACATCATTTCACAATCAATTGAAAGAAATAGAATTTGTCTTGGGGCAAAGTCCTGTCTGCTATAGACCTCTGAAACTTACAAAACAATTTATGTGTTTCCAATACACAAATGGACAGAAAAAGGGTTAACATTTTCATTACAGTAAGGAGAAATTGGGAGGGAAACATGAGTTATGGGTCCTCTACAGTTCAGTAAATCTGCAGAGCATCTTCCATTCAATTTCAGTCTGAGAGTCATTCTTAAGATGATGTTTTTTAGTCCTTGGTGCCTTATGGGAACCTACCCTTTCCACATGCTTGCCCAATGGCCATTTTCTTGGTTCCACCCTCATCAAGCATCTGGATGTCGACCAAGCTCCAGACCTCACCCTCCAAGAGTATTGGGATGATTGCCACATCTTACCCAATCTTTGGATTAGAGTCTTAACCCCCCTAGTACAGTGACATGAAGACAACATTCCCCCTAACACTTGGTAAATAGGCTCAACCCTCTCAGAGCAACAAGTTGGCCGTCTGGCTTTTCCTAATCCATGGAGGACAGGTGTACCTCTCTCAGACCAATGAGGTGCTGACCTGACCTTAACTGTCCAAATCCTTGAGGAATGTGCTCCACCCTCCTTGTACCCTGGGATGGCAAAACTCTCCCTGAGCATAGAGCATTGGGTGGGAACATCCACCCTCTTCAACTGCTGGGGCAAACTCACACTCTCTCTACATGTGGGTGGTGTTCCTCACTTGGCCCAAGGTGATATCTTAATTTCAGATCTCAGCCTCCATGATTTTCCTCTTGAAGTCATTTCCCTTTCAATCTCTCCTTTCCCTGTCCCTTTTATTCCAGGCTGACAGTGGTTTTGTTCATATAGCTCTCTCAAAAACCTTGTTGGTTTAGCATGCAAGAAGCAAGGGTCCAAACCATCAGACAGTAAGACTTTCAACAAGTCTTTCCAAGAAAAATGCATCTTCAATCCTGATTTGCAAGTTCCAAGTTTATTTAAGTCCTCCAAGGGGGCACTTTCTTCTGGGAGCTTGATTTCTAGAGGCGTGGAGTTTCCAGAATCAGTTTCTAGTTTCTTGTACCAACGGTTCAGTCCTCGGTATATCTCTGTCATCTAGCATTTTGCTATAAGCTGCAAGCAGAAGCCAAGCTACATTCTCTGGGTTTCCTTTGGAAATTTCTTCAGCTAAATGACCAGGCTCACCATTTTCAAATTCTGCCCTCCATAAAACATCAGGAGTTAATCTTGCTAAGTTCTCTGCCATAGGCTCAAAATTGTTGAAAACCAAACTCAGACTCTCATTGTATGAGTAGCAGAGTTACAAAGGAAACTAAAATCTCAACTCCAAGGGTGTCTGCATTTAAAGTGGAGGCATTGATTGGAAAAGAGTGGAATCCAGAGAATTTGGATGGAGACATATGGGATGATGATAATATTGGTGGGAATACTGGCACCCTGAAATCTGCTGAGACTTTACCAGATAAGCCTGCAATGGCCTGCCCTGTCCAGACCACACCTCATCAACCTTGTATCATCCAGCCTCCAGCCTGCCCTAGGGAGACTGCCATCAGCAATGACTGAGGCTTTATCCAATCAGTTAAATGCCTTAAAAGGGAAAGTGATTGCAGCATTGCATGAGAATATCCCAGCTCATCTTTGGACAGCCAATGTCTCCCAGAAATCATCCAAAACTTTCACTGGACTTTCATTGGGGCTTCTGGTTGCAGCCTGCCTGCGGATCCTGGACTTGTGCATCCCCGCCGTCACATGAGAGACTCTGATAAAATCTCTTACTATCAACAGATATCTCTTATTGATTCTGTTACCCTAGAGAACCCTGACTAATAGACCCATGAACAACCCACACTGACCCTAGAAGAAATTGAAGACCTCAACAAGCCAACCACATATTAAAAAAATGAAAGTCTTTAGAAACCACACCAAAATGAAAGGTCCAAGACTAGATGATTTTGCAATGAAATCTACCAATCATTCAAAGATGATCTAATGCTAACCTTGCTCAAGCTCTTCAAAAAAACTGAAAAGGAAGGAATGCTACACAATTCAGTCTCTGAAGCCAAAATCACATTAATACTAAAGCCAAATTGAAATATTATGAAAAAAGAAAGTTATAAACCAATATCTCTAATGAATATAGATGCAAAAACTTCAATAAAACACTTCTTAACCAAATTCAAAAGCACATTAAAATTATACACTATGATCACATGTTTTTTGTTTTGAGGCACACGTGTCAGGGACCCCATATGTAGGAAGCCGGTGTTCAAGCACTGAGCCACACTGGCTTCCCTGAGTCAGTTTTTTTTTCATTTCTTTGCTTATTATTTGTTTTTGTTTTTAGGAGGCACTAGGAACTGAACACAGGACCTCACATGTGGGAAGCTGGTACTCAACTGCTTAAGCAACATCCACTCCCTGATCAAGTGGGTTTTATAACAGTTATCCACAAGGATGGTTCAACATAAGAAAATCAACCAGTGTAATACACCACATTAATAAACTGAAGATAAAAATCACTTATCTCAAGTGATCCAGAAAAGGCATTTTACAAAATAAACCATCCCTTCCTGATAAAAACTCTCTGAAACATAGGAATAGAAGGAAATTTTCTTATTACGATAACAGTCACATATGAAAAACCCATGACTAACATTGTACTAAATGGCAATAGACCATTTTTCCCAATGAGAAAAAACAAGGATGTCTAATATTTCTCCTGTTGTTCAATATTGTGCTAGATATTCTAGCTAGAGCAATTAGGCAAGTAAAAGATATAAAAGGCACACAGATAGGAAATGAAGAAGTGAAACTTCCATTATTTCCTGATAAGGTGATTTTATCTTAGAAAATCCTAAAATATCCACAGCAAAACTACAAGAACCAATAGACAACTTCAGCAAAGTGGCAGAATACAATATTAAATACAAAAAATCAATGAAGTTTCTATACACTACTAATGAGCAAACTGAGGAGGAAGTTAGGAAAAAAATTCCACTTACAATATTGACTAAAATAATCAAATAGTTAGCAATAAACAACCAAGAAAAAGGGCTTATATTCAGAGAACTACAAAACATTGTTAAAAGAAACCAAGGAAGACCTCAATAAGTTGAAGGACATTCTGTGTTCATGTGTTAGAAGACTAAATATCACTAAGATGTCAGTTTTACCCAACCTGATCTTTAGATTTAATGCAATCACAATACAATTCAAATAGCCTTCTTTGTAAAATTGGAAAAGCCAATTATCAAATTTATCTTGAGGCATATGGGCCCCTGAATAGCCAAAACTATCTTAAAAAAGAATGAAGTTGAAGGATTCTCATTTCCAGAATTTAAAGCATATTATTTACCTAAAGTGGTAATAAACAGCATGTACTAGTATAAAGATTGACTTACTGATGGGATTGAATCAAATGTTCAAAATAGACCTGCACATCTATGGTCAAGTGATTTTTGACAAGGCTGTGAAACCAACCCAGCTGAGTTAGAGCAGCCTATTCAACAAATGGTGCTGGGAAAACTGGATACTCCTAGCTCAAAGAAAGAAAAGGATCCCTATCACATAACTCATTAACTTAAATTAACTCAAAATAGGTCAAGAACCTAAATTTAAAAATCTAGAACCATAAAACTCCTAGAAGAAAATATAGGGAGACAACTGTAAGATCTTGAGGTAGGTGGTGGTTTCTTGGCCCTTACACCCAACACAAGCAATGAAAGAAAAAATAGATAAATAGGACTTAGGACTTTCTCAAAATGAAACACTTTTGTGTTTCAAACAATTTTTTAAGAAGGTGAAAATGCAGACTATTCAATGGGAGAAAATCTTTAGTAATCACATATCCAACAAAGGTTTTATTTCCATGTTATATAAAGAGAACACATAACTCAATGACAGAAAGACAAACAACCTAATTTTAAAATGTGCAAAAGACTTGAACAGATATTTTTTTCAAAGAGGAAATAGAAATGGTCAAAATAGCTCATGAACAGATGCTCAGCATTACAAAATATAACATTCCTTCTTAATAAATTAGGGAAATGCTGATCAAAACTACAATGAGATAACATTTCATGCCTTACAGAATGGCAATTTTTTAAAAAACAGAAAACTATGGGTGCTGGAGAAGATGTGGAGAAATATGAACACACCTTCACTGTTGGTAGAAATAGTAAATATTGTTCCCTCTGCAGAGGATGAGCTGGTGGTCCCTCAGGAAGCTAAATGTAGAACTGTCCTATGATCCAGCAATCCTGTTACTAGGAATATATACAGAAGGACTGAAAGCAAAGATGCTAACAAATATTTCCATACCTATGTTCCGTCATATTACTGACAATTGCTAAAAGATGGAAACAGATTGCCAGTCAACTGATATGGATAAACAAAACATGGCCCAGTGAGAGTCCGAGCTTAGAGAAAGTCCAAGCATTGAGACACGGGCACTGACTCTGCCCCTTGGCCAGGGAGGAGAGGAGACTGCAACCGTATTTATATAGTATGTATATATGGAATATTATACAGGAGTAAGAAGAAATGAAATTTGAATGCATGTGACAAGGATGAATCTTGATGATATTAGGTTGAGTGAAATAAGACAGAAACAAAAGGATGAATATTGTATGTTCTCACTGATATAGACTAAATACCATTCATAAGCTTATGTAATTACACTATAGAGTATAGGTTAGTAGGAGACAGAATGCTGGTTAAGAAGGGGGAGATGATACTAAATGTATGTAGAATGTTTAATAAGATCAATTATAAATATGTTCTAATGGATAGAGCTGATATTAGCACATTATAGGACTATTACACACACTGCTTATTTATAACCTGGGATTGTAGTTGAAAAATGTAGTCCAGGGAGGTTAATGTTAATTGAAGGACAGCATAAGGGTAATCTAGGGCTTGTATTGATGTGGGCTATGAGTGGAAGGCTCTTTGTCTCTTCAGAGATAACCTAAGCTGAAGGCTGTGGGTGTGGAACGGTAAGAGGATGCAGTCCTGCCCTTAGGGACAATGGCAACAGGCTCCAGTCCCAGGAAACAGTTTAACAATGCAAGGGCTATAAACTTTAAGTATTTAGGGGAAATGCAAAAACCAAATATGCTAAAAGAATTATCTAGAATATCTGGAGTCCAGGCTAAAAGCTTACCTAAGATGTGGAAGATACATATGCTAACTGAAGCCTATTGAGAACTGAAACAAAAGGACCATTTGGCCTTTCCTCTCTGTATAAAAGACCTTTGAAAATCTTGTTCAGGGCTCGGGATTCAAACAGAAAGCTCCCGAGTCCGGCCAGCCATCAATAAACCATTTTTCCTTCTCAAAATCATTCCTGAGTCCTGGCCTCTCTATACTCAAATAATTGAACTTCTCTCAAATTCTACAACATTTTTGGTGACTCTGGTGGGACAACAAACAAAGGCCAGAGATGGTAGCATTTTGCTGCCCCTTCCAAATCCCCAAGGAAGCCGGGAGGACTCGGGTGAATCCCAAATCTGGGCGTCCCTGGATTAAATTTAATCCAGAAAAGATGTGGGCTCCACCAGAATCTTCCCGACAAAAATCGAGGGCAATGGAAGGTCTGAAGAGAAAGATTCTGGGAATGAAAAAGAACTCTGAACATGGAAGAAGGTAAGACTCCCCGGGTGAGCACAGTCTGGAAGGCCCTAGCTTTAATTGCTAGGAAGGGGAGGCTGATCACCTCCCGAGAGAACCCTAGTAGCCCCAGAAGGTTGGGGGAAAGCCATTCTCTCTAGGCTTGGGAAAAGGAGAAAAACTGGGGAAAAGCCCTGATGTTTTGGGTTTGTCTAACTGCATGTTAGAATCTGGTACTGGTCTTATATCCACTAAGGGAGTGGAGTCTCGATTTTAATAGGAAGGGCTATTTATAGGTTCAAGTCCTAATGTCCTGGAAATTGGTCTAGATTAAGGAAAACAAAACTTGGTTACAGGAAAATGGATCGGGTTTTCTGGTGGAGCTTGGTCTGGGTGTAAAGTTTAAACAGTGGAAAAAGTCTAGCTGAAATCTTTTGTTATGGTGCTAATTTGTGAATGTATTCACTTTATACCAAATGTTAAGTGTTCTGAGGTTTGTGATGGCTGTGGGGTTAGCCATGGTGAAAATAAATATATAAACTTGTGGGCCCGATTAGTGACCTTTGTGCTTCTGTCTGTGTCAGCTCAATGCTAGTGTTGGAGTTGTGTCCTTATGTAAAGTAGAATTACGCTGAGCTGGAGCCCTCCCTTGCCATTGGCAAGGGGGTGAAATGATTCTGGGGCAAAAGCTGAGGAGTCTGGATGTTTGCGGAGTCTAGATGTTTGTGCATGCCCTGCTGTCTTGTCTCTGGTCTGGCCCTTTGCCGGGGCTTGGAGGCCATCTGTGTCCTTGCCACGCACCCAAGTTTGTTGGAGATGTCCCAGTCAGGGTGGCTGGGTCCTCGGGAGAGTTGCCAAATTTGAGTAGGTTCTGTCTGTCCATTTTGGCTGAAAGCTGGAAAGGGGGGAGTGGCTTGCCCCTTTCCAGTGAGTCCACCCTTCTATTCATAAGCCGCATTCCTATTTGTTGTGCACCCGACTGCCTGGAAGGGGGGGGAAGTGAAGGAGATGAAAAGAAGAATCAGAATAAATGCAGTAAAGTTCCCTCCTTAGGGTGTCAAAGCCAAAATACGTTTGCATTCTGCTCAGGTTCTTAGAAGGTATTGTAGTAACTTTAAGTAAGAGAATGTGTTCTGTGAAGGTAAAATTTGTCTTAAAGGTATAAATAATTATAAAGGTTTTACAAACCATTGTTTAAATTAAGGTATTTAAATGGCAAATTGCAGAAAGTCATTATTAAACAAAACCTGAATTGATAATAATAATAATAAAAGGTAATTTTATAACAAATTTATTTGGCAGCCAGCCTCCCCTGCCAACTTGCTTGCAAAGAAACTCTTTCTGGTATTACATGCTACTAAGTATTTAAAGTGAAGAAAAGTTCATTATTTTAACAAGCTTTTTAGTATTAATGGCAATTATATGTTGTAAGAAGTTTGCCTGGTAACTTAGTATGTGGGATATATGGAATGTGTTTTTATTGTTAAGGAAACAGAAGATGACTTTGTTGTTAAAATCATTTATAAATGCATTTATATTATAAAACAGTGGAAAGGTAATAACTGAAATTATAGCTGGGTGAATTTAACCTGAAATTATTATTTAAGTGTAAACTCTAAACTTTACCTTTCCTTAGTTTATGGTTACTTCAAGGCTAACCTCACCCCTTGCCTTTGCCTATGGTTATTTCATAATAGCTTCTGCCCCTATAGGCCAGAGAAGAGCTGGGACATCACTGTCTCCTGTCCTGGTATTAGTAACCCTTTCTCTCATGAATTCAAGTGTAAACTAAATAAATTGCTGCCTGATGGAATAAGGTTAAATGACCACTGGAATTTTATTATCTCCAAAATCAAAAGAGGGGTGGAGGGGGAGAAGTCTCCTGCCTGGACGGTCAGTGTCCCTAAGAGTGGCAATTCATGAGAGAAACGTCTGTCTCCCTGAGTCTTCAAATAGCCTCAGTAAATATATAAGATTAATCTTGTTGTTTATCCAAAATTCTGCTAATTTCAAAGTAAAATATAAAGTTCTAAAACAAAATGGTGCTAAAGCATTGAGAACATTTTGGTTATTACAATCCATTAAGTAAGAAGGAAAGTTCTTGTGGTAAACTGCATGGTCATAGTGCAAATTAAGGAAAGTTTCAGGAGTCTTTGAAATGTTTGCAGTCACACTTGTTTTGTAAAGATTAGAAGTTTAAAGTAATTAAAGTTATGTTTTTGTCTCAAACTATTTATATCTGCCTATTTGCTCAAATTGTTGAGCTTAAATATGCAGTTATATAAGTAATATGTATTTCTGGACCCCTAATTAATTAAGCTAAACAGTACATAAAATAATGCCAATTATAAGTAATATCAATGAGTTGTGTTTGTGTCTAACTCTTTGTGTCTGCCCATTTTTAAAAAATGCTCAGTGTATGTCTTCATACATCAGGATAATATCAAATTAACAAATAAAAATTCTTAAAAGAGCTCTATTCAAATTGTTAAAAATTAAATATGCAGTTATATTTGTAAATATTCTTAAAGCCCAAATTAAACTAAGCAGGATGAAAAAGTCATAGAAATCTGATTATAGAAACAATTGGGAAAGGGCCTCCTCTTTGCAAGAGCTTTAAAGGCAAGACTAGGTGTGGCAGATTAAACCTATCTACTAGGCTAGGGAATTAAGAATCAGTTTGCCCTGTAATTTCCCAGTTTAAACCTTTTGTCAGCCATAAAAAAAAAAAAAAGATTAGGTTAATTTTCACATAAGGAAAAAATTGTTGATTGGTGTAACCTGGCGGCCTGCTGCCTCAGTCTCCCACTCCTGGTTTGGACAGCAGTGGAGGAGACCAGTTTAGGCCAGTCCTGTGGGCAGTGGAAGGATGCCCAAGAAGGACTAAGTCGATGCCATTTCAGCACTAAATTCTATTCCTTATTTGACAAAGGGGAGCAGGTAAAAACTAAAATGGTGGGAATGTGATAGAGGAAGCAGTTAAATCACAAACTTTTGCATGGGAAGGTTAGATCTCAGATAAGCTGTAACTTCTGAAGTATCCATTCTATGGAAAAACAGAGGAAGAGCTTGCATGCTAGGCTTAGGGGTATAAATTGTGTCATTTTTCTTTGTTCGGGGCACCAGCCATGTCTGGCTCTGTGCACCTTGCAAGATTGAGAATAAATTCTTCTCCACAATCTGGTGAGCCTTATTTTCTTTCAGAAGATTTCTTTCCAACAAAATAAAGGTAATTAGTGGCTCTATTAACAAATTTCAGTAAGTAAAGGAAAGTCCATAAAAACTATGGAGAGATCTTTCCTGGGTTATGATTAAAAAAAAAATTAAATAATTGTGTAATGTGTTTTAAAACCTGGTAGTCAGTATGCTTTTAAATTATTAATTTTCATAACTTAAACAAAAGAAGTTTTTAGCTTCCTGTAAGGGAAAAAGAGAACATTCCTTGCATAAACTATTATGGTTTCAATTTTATTTAACTTGAGTGTAATCTCCCATAGTTAATTTATAAACTAAATTAACATTATATGTACAAAATCTTTACAGTAATGAAAATTGCAAGTTCACATTGGTGAAATTAGGCTAAAGGAAAAAGATTGTAGATATGCTCTCTTAAATAAAGAGTAAATTTCTTTCATTGGTAATTGTAATTTAGTAAGTTTATTTAAACATGAGATGGCTAGTCAATGTGGTTATAGTCAATTATAAAGAGTTTGTAAAACATCTTCCAAACTGAAAATGTTTAAATAGTTCTAGTTGTAGAAGTCATTGTTAACTAAAAAACTTAGATTGGTATTGGTAGCAGAAATAACTTCATGATAATAAACCTGTCTGAAGGCCACTGCAAAGTACACCTTTAAGTAAATGGTAATAAAAAGTTGTCTTGAATCTATTGGAAATATTCTGTTTTCATTTTAACAATGAAAAATAATATTTTTCCTCTATTACTAAAGTACCTACTGTTGTCTTCATAGTAAAATTGTGTAAGTAAACAGTCATTTGATATATGTGTTGCATTAAGTTGTTTAAAATATATATAAAAACAAGGAATAAACTTTAACATTGTCAAACTCTTGTGCATTCAAGCCAGGCCTTGAATACATTACAGGTGGCCTCTCCATGTGAGTTATTGGCTAGGCTGGTCACTGACTCCTCAATTAAAATATGTGCTATATCAGTCTCTGGTTCTGCTCCTGAAGTTGATGGAAACTATATTGCAGTTTCAAGCTCCTGCAGAAGCCAATAATGACTCGGTACAGCCAAGTGTACAATGGATATTGCCTCCAGACTGGCACTGTTCCATAGTGCCAGAGAGCACTATGCACCAGGCTAGGGGAATACTGGAAAATCTCTCTAAGATGAAGGATGCTGCAACTTGCTCACTGCGCTGAAGAACATGCTAAGTGGAGCCATGATACCAGGATACTGTAAGTGAAACTTAAACACAATTGGCATTATGGCCTGCTCTCATGGAGAGATAACATGTAAGGTATTACAAACCTGAAACTCAAAACTAATAATTGCAACTCTGAATCCTTATGCATTAAGTAATACATTAGTTAATATTAAGTGCTGTACTTTTATCCTGTACTAAATATATGCCTAATAATTGTAATGTTATCTTTTCTATTTTGGATCAAGTGCAGAAGTATATTAGACATGTTAAATTCCAGGTAAAATCATTTTCTAAACAGTTAATAACATGTCTATAGAATAAGGTGGCAGTCTCAGCCAGTCTCAGTGTAGCAAAGGTGAGGCTTGCTTGCTGATGTTGAGTCACTTACTGAACAAGTCAAAATTGCTAGAAATTGTACAATTAAAATCAAGGTGTAAAAAAACCTTTATTCTGTAGTTCTAATCACTCCACAGGTGAAAACCAAGAGAATTTCCAACTTAGTGTTCTAATCCTGAGTGAAGCCAGTTGCCCAAGGAGTGCCAGTTGACCAGGAGCATCTGACAGAGCGAATGAGTGCCAATCATTGAACAGCTTGGAATATGTCTTCAGACAAAGCTAAGTGTCTGTTGCAATTTTTCTCTAAAGATAAATAACTTAAAATATATATATATATATGCTGTTCCCACCAGCTTTTAAGAAGGAGTGCCATCTTTATAGGCACCTAACCTTGTCTACCTCTGTAATCCAATGTCCTCTTTTAAAAATGGGTATTCCAAATTTTAATTAAGTTTGTTTCTTTCAGAGTGAACATCTTATTAACCATATGAAAACTTCATCCAACTTCTTACAGAATGCCAGATCCATCTTCCTCCAGTTAAAATAAATTAATGAGAGTTTTACACCTTATTAGGCAATGACTACAGCCCATGGCCAGCAGGAAGCAGTTACAGAAAAGAGACCATCTCCCTTCAGCACCCCTTTTAAATTAAAGGTGTAAACTCTTTAAGAGTAAAATAAAAGCAACAGATGGATCTGGAACCTGACTGGAAATCCACCTGAGTGCCAGTGGCAGCAGAATAACTGCAGGAGGCCCCTGCCCAAGATTCTGCTGTCCAGAATGAAAAGTTCTAAACTTCTAAAAACAGTCCTGGATGCTGTACTAAAGACTGATAAATAATCAATCAAAACAACAAACAGCCATCCACCTCATAGCTCCAACAATAATTATGCCAAAGCTTAGCAAGTTAAACTTTGACAAAAGGGGGGAATGATGTGGGCTATGGGTGGAAGGCTCTTTGTCTCTTCAGAGATAACCTAAGCTGAAGGCTGTGGGTGTGGAACGGTAAGAGGATGCAGTCCTGCCCTTAGGGACTATGGCAACAGGCTCCAGTCCCAGGAAACAGTTTAACAATGCAAGGGCTATAAACTTTAAGTATTTAGGGGAAATGCAAAAACCAAATATGCTAAAAGCTTATCTAGAATATCTGGAGTCCATCCTAAAAGCTTACCTAAGATGTGGAAGATATATATGCTAATTGAAGCCTATTGAGAACCGAAACAAAGGGACCATTTCGCCTTTCCTCTCTGTATAGAAGATGTTTGAAAATCTTGTTCAGGGCTCCAGATTCAAACAGAAAGCTCCCGAGTCTGGCCGGCCATCAATAAAACATTTTTCCTTCTCAAAATCATTCCTGAGTCCTGGCCTCTCTATACTCAAATAATTGAACTTCTCTCAAATTCTACAACATAAGAACCAAGCACACTAGTGAATACTATGCCTTAAAACTGCAGATAACACAGTGAGGTTCTCCTTAACAAAGAATAATATGACAACTGAGAGTTTCAAGACTGCCAGTCATTTATTGCCAGCCAGAACACAGCTCAACAACCCTTATTGGAAGACAAAATAATCTAGACTCACTCCAATATATCATTTATAGAGAATAGTATATTATAAAATAATTACCAAGCAAGAAAATGTGAGCCATATTAGTGAAAAAAAAAGTTAATTGAAACAGATTTCAAGGTAAACCCAAAGTATGAAGTTAAAACCACAAAACAGCTTTAAACATATATTTAATACTTATTCATAGTAACTGACTCTATTAAAAATTAAGACCAGTCATATGATGGCTATAATAGGTGTAAAGTAGTAATAGGATATACAAACATATACCTATAAATATAAGGATATAAATATGACTGTTCAAAGTAGTATTACTAGGAAAAAGTCAACCTCTATATTCCAGAGATATGAAGGACAGTATGAAATATCCATAGATACAATTTTTAAGAAAATTAAAGTATTATTTAACAATAAAGTATTCAAAACATGTAAAATAAAATTTGACAAAATTAAAAGGAAGAATAGAATTAAGTAATAGTAATAATAACATTGAATGATTGTCAGTGACAAAGTTTTAATTTTTTTAAATGAAGGACAAAGAGGTCATGTTTCCTTTCTATTTCTCACTCCTGATATTCTATCAAAATTATTTTACTACTGGATGATACACTGGACTTCCAGTAATAAAAATTCAGCAAAAAATAGTCATAAAATTAGTTTTATGAAGTATTCTTTCTTTAACTTTTACTTATATCATTTGAAAGTATACCTAATGACTATAAAACTGATTTATTGCTGGGAAGAAATACTTGATCTTGGTGATTAGTAGGGAGTAAATAGACCCTATTGGAGTGGCATTGACATAGAAATCTCCATTGGTTTCTCATGTTTCATAAAGCCTGAGATCACCACTTGTGAAATAAATTGATGCTGGATTTTAAATATTCAAATAAGCTTATCTCAGTATCACCGAGGTTTTGATGAAGAGAAGAATTATGCTTTCAAAAACTCAGCGATTATATAATATTATTTTATAACTCCTTCATCCATGCCATCAAAATCATTCCTGATATTCCAGAGTATAGATAGTTTCTAACATAAAAGGAGTTGTTTCTAAATCTATATAATAATTACATCATTACTGCTAATTAGTGCAACGGTCATAAGAAAGGAATCAACTGGTTATGTTGTGGAATTTAAGAGAAGTTCAATTATTTGAGTATAGAGAGGCCAGGACTCAGGAATGATTTTGAGAAGGAAAAATGGTTTATTGACGGCCTGCCGGACTCGGGAGCTTTCTGTTTGAATCCCGAGCCCCGAACAAGATTTTCAAACGTCTTTTATACAGAGAGGAAAGGCCAAATGGTCCCTTTGTTTCAGTTCTCAATAGGCTTCAATTAGCATATATCTCTTTCACATCTTAGGTAAGCTTTTAGCAAGGACTCCAGACATTTTAGATAAGCCTTGGTTTTTGCATTTCCCCTAAATACTTAAAGTTTATAGCCCTTGCTTTGTTAAACATTTCCTGGGACTGGAGCCTGCTGGTCCCTAAGAGCAGGACTGCAGCCTCTTACCGTTTCACACCCACAAGTCAAACAACTTAGTTATCTCTGAAGAGACAAAGAGCCTTCCACCCATAGCCCACATCATTCCCCCCCTTTGTCAAAGTTTACTTGCTAAGCTTTGGCATAATTATTGTTGTAGCTATGAGGTGGATGACTGTTTGTTGTCTTGACTGATTATTTATCAGTCTTTAGTACAGCATCAAGGACCGTTTTTAGAAGTTTAGAACTTTTCATTCTGGACAGCAGAATCTTGGGCAGGGGCCTCCCACAGTTATTCTGCTGCCACTGGCACTCACGTGGATTTCCAGTCAGGTTCCAGATCCATCTATTACTTTTATTTTACTCTTAAAGAGTTTACACCTTTAATTTAAAAGGGGTGCTGAAGGGAGACGATCTCTTTTCTGTAACTGCTTCCTGCTGGCCATGGGCTGTAGTCATTGCCTAATAAGGTGTAAAACTCTTTAATTTATTCTAACTGGAGGAAGATGGATCTGGCATTCTGTACGAAGTTGGATGAAGTTTTCATATGGTTAATAAGATGTTCACTCTGAAAGAAACAAACTTAATTAAAATTTTGGAATACCTGTTTTTAAAAGAGGACACATTGGATTACAGAGGTAGACAAGGTTAGGTGCCTATAAAGATGGCATTCCTTAAAAGCTGGTGGGAACAGCATATATGTTCTTTTTTAAGTTATCCATCTTTAGAGAGAAATTGCAACAGACACTTAGCTTTGTCTGAAGACACATTCCAAGCTGTTCAATGATTGACAGTCATTCGCTTTGTCAGATGCTCCTGGTGAACTGGCACTCCTTGGGCAACTGGCTTCACTCAGGATTAGAACACTAATTTGGAAATACTCTTAGTTTTCACCTGTGGGAGTGATCAGAACTACAGAATAAAGATTTTTACACCTTGGTTTTCATTGTACAATTTCTAGCAATTTTGACTTGTTCAATAGGTGACTCACCATCAGCAAGCAAGCCTCACTTTTGCTAACTTGAGACTGGCTGAGACTGCCACCTTATTCTATAGACATGTTATTAACTGTTTAGAAAATCATTTTACCAGGAATTTAACATGTCTAATATACTTCTGCACTTGATCCAAAATAGAAAAGATAACATTACAATTATTAGGCATATATTTAGTACAGGATAAAAGTACAGCACTTAATATTAACTAATGTATTACTTAATGCATAAGGATTCAGAGTTGCCATTATTAGTTTTGAGTTTCAGGTTTGTAATACTTTACATGTTATCTCTCCATGAGAGCAGGCCATAATGCCAATTGTGTTTAAGTTTTACTTACAGTCTCCTGGTATCATGGCTCCACTTAGCATGTTCTTCAACGCAGTGAGCAAGTTGCAGCATCCTTCATCTTAGAGAGATTTTCCAGTATTCTACTAGCCTGGTGCATAGCGCTCTCTGGCACCATGGAACAGTGCCAGTCTGGAAGCGATATCCATTGTACACTTGGCTGTACCGAGTCATTATTGGCTGCAGGAGCTTGAAACTGCAATATAGTTTCCATCAACTTCAGGAGCAGAACCAGAGACTGATATAGCACATATTTTTAATTAAGGGGTCAGTGACCAGCCTAGCCAATAACTCACATGGAGAGGCCACCTGTAATGTATACAAGGCCTGGTTCGAATGCACAAGAGTTTGACAATGTTAAAGTTTATTCCTTGTTTTATATATATTTTAAACAACTTAACGCAATACATATATCAAATGACTATTTACTTACACAATTTTACTATGAAGATAACAGTAGGTACTTTACTTTAGTAATAGAGGAAAAATATTATTTTTCATTGTTAGAATGAAAACAGAATATTTCCAATAGAATCAAGACAACTTTTTATTACCATTTACTTAAATGTGTATTTTGCAGTGGCCTTCAGACAGGTTTATTATCATGAAGTTATTTCTGCTACCAATACCAATCTAAGTTTCTTTAGTTAACAATGACTTCTACAACTAGAACTATTTAAACATTTTCAGTTTGGAAGATGTTTTACAAACTCTTTATAATTGACTATAACCGCATTGACTAGACACCTCATGTTTAAATAAACTTACTAAATTACAATTACCAATGAAAGAAATTTACTCTTTATTTAAGAGAGCATATCTACAATCTTTTCCCTTTAGCCTAATTTCACCAATGTGAACTTACAATTTTCACTTACAATTTTCATTACTGTAAAGATTTTGTACATATGTTAATTTAGTTTATAAATTAACTATGGGAGATTACACTCAAGTTAAATAAAATTGAAACCATAATAGTTTATGCAAGGAATGTTCTCTTTTTCCCTTACAGGAAGCTAAAAACTTCTTTTCTTTAAGTTATGAAAATTATTAATTTAAAAGCATAACTGACTACCAGGTTTTAAAACACATGCATACTGACTTCCAGGTTTCAAAACACATTACACAATTACTTAATTTTTTTAAAATCATAACCCAGGAAAGATCTCTCCATAGTTTTTATGGACTTTCCTTTACTTACTGAAATTTGTTAATAGAGCCACTAATTACCTTATTTTGTTGGAAAGAAATCTTCTGGAAGAAAATAAGGCTCACCAGATTGTGGAGAAGAAAATACTTTATTCTCAATCTTGCAAGAAGGGGCGCAGAGCCAGATATGGCTGGTGCCCCGAACAAAGAAAAATGACACAATTTATACCCCTAAGCCTAGCATGCAAGCTCTTCCTGTTTTTCCATAGATTGGATACTTCAGAAGTTACAGCTTATCTGAGATTTAACTTTCCCACGCAAAAGTTTGATTTAACTGCTTCTTCTATCACATTCCAACCATTTTAGTTTTTACCCGCTCCCCCCCTTTGTCAAATAAGGAATAGAATTTAGTGCTGAAATGGCACCGACTTAGTTAGCTCCTTCTTGGGCATCCTTCCACTGCCCATAGGACTGGCCTAAACTGGTCTCCTCCACTGCTGTCCAACCCGGGAGTGGGAGACTGAGGCAGCAGGCCGCCGGGTTACATCAACATTTTTCTTCTGTGAAAATTAACCTAATCTTTGTTTTGTTTTGTTTTGTTTTTTTCCAATTTATGGCTGACAAAGGTTTAAACTGGGAAATTACCAGGCAAACTGATTCTTAATTCCCTAGCCTAGTAGATAGGTTTAATCTGCCACACCTAGTCTTGCCTTAAAAGCTCTTGCAAAGAGGAGGCCCTTTCCCAATTGTTTCCATAATCAGATTTCTATGACTTTTTCATCCTGCTTAGTTCAATTTGGGCTTTAAGAATATTTATAAATATAACTGCATATTTAATTTTTAACAATTTGAGCAAATAGGCAGACATGAATAGTTTGACACAACAACATGACTTTAGTTACTTTAAACTTTTCAAAGACTTTTGAAACTCTTCTTAATTTGCACTATGACCATGCAGTTTACCACAAGAATTTTCTTTCTTACTTAATGGATTGTAATAACCAAAATGTTCTCAATGCCTTAGCACCATTTTGTTTTAGAACTTTATATTTTACCTTGAAATTAGCAGAATTTTGGATAAGCAACAAGATTAGTTTTATATATATTTACTGAGGCTATTTGAAGCCTCAGGGAGACAGACTGCTTTCTCTCATGAATTGCCACTCTTAGGAACACTGACCGTCAAGGCAGGAGACTTTTCCCCCTCCACCCCCCTTTTGGTTTTGGAGATAATAAAACTCCAGTGGTCATTTAACCTTATTCTATCAGGCAGCAATTTATTTAGTTTACACTTGAATTCACGAGAGAAAGGGTTACTAATACCAGAAGAGGAGACAGTGATGTCCCAGCTCTTCTCAATTACGAAATAACCACAGGCAAAGGCAAAGGGCGAGGTTAGGCCTGAAGCAACCATAAACAAAGGAAAGGTTAGTGTAGAATTTACACTTAAATAATAGTTTCAGGCTAAATTCACCCAGCTGTAATCTCAGTTATTGTCTTTCCACTGTTTTACAATATAAATGCATTTATAAATGATTTTAACTCTTAGTTACAGTTTTTATTAATTTTTTTAAAACCTATTAATTTTATAACACCTTTAAATACCTTTCATTCAACTTATAACATATTAAATGAACTTAACCATTACTTTAATTTTTCCTTTAAAGTGAAAGATAAATCTCTTGCAGTTAGTTTGAAATAAAAGGCTACTTTTCAGGATTTGATTTCTAGAACATAAAATGTTCTTTTAAAAGAGGTAAGACTCTTCTTCAAACATTGAGGATATGATGCGGTTAAAGCACAAGAAGCTATTGATAAATGATTTTCTTTATATATTGATCTTACTCAATTTAATCATAAAAATTTCCCTTCCACAAACCTTCTACACTTTCAGTATTCATTCAGGTTCTGTCCCACACTCTACTCTTTCCAATAATCAATCATTTTATCTTAGGACAAAATCATCTTCTGTTGCCTTAACAATAAAAACACACTCCATATATCCCACATACTAAGTTACCAGGCAAACGTCTTGCAACATATAATTGCCATTAATACTAACCAAGTTTGTTAAAATAATGAACTTTTCTTCACTTTAAATACTTAGTAGCATGTAATACCAGAAACAGTTTTTTTGGAAGCAAGTTGGCAGGGGAGATTGGCTGCTGAATAAGTTTGTTATAAAATTGCCTTTTATTATTATTATTATCAATTCAGTTTTGTTAAATAATGACTTTCTGCAATTAGCCACTTAAATACCTTAAACAATGCTTTGTAAAACTTTTATATTTATACCCTTAACACAAATTTTACCTTCACAGAACATTCTCTTACTTAAGGTTACTATAATACCTTCTAAGAACCTGAGCAGAATGCAAACGTATTTTTGGCTTTGACACCCTAAGGAGGGAACTTTACTGCATTTATTCTGATTCTGCTTTTCACCTCCTTCACTTCCCCCCCTTCCAGGCAGTCGGGTGCACAACAAACAGGAATGCGGCTTATGAATAGAAGGGTGGACTCACTGGAAAGGGGCAAGCCGCTCCCCCCTTTCCAGCTTTCAGCCAAAATGGGCAGACAGAACCTACTCAAACTTGGCAACTCTCCCAGGAACCCAGCCGCCCTGACTGGGACATTCCCAACAGACTTGGGTGCTTGGCGCCGACACAGATGGCCTCCAAGCCCCGGCAAAGGGCCAGACCAGAGACAAGACACCAGAACATGCACAAACATCTAGACTCCTCAGCTTTTGCCCCAGAATCATTTCACCCCCTTGCCAATGGCAAGGGAGGGCTCCAGCTCAGCTGTAATTCTACTTCATGTAAGGACACAACTCCAACACTAACATTGAGCTGACACAGACAGAAGCACAAAGGTCACTAATCTGACTCACAAGTTTATATATTTATTTTCACCACGGCTGCCCCCACAGCCATCACAAACCTCAGAACACTTAACATTTGGTATAAAGCAAATTCATTCACAAATTAGCACCATAACAAAAGATTTCAGCTAGACTTTTCCACTGTTTAAACTTTACACCCAGACCAAGCTCCACCAGAAAAGCCGATCCATTTTCCTGTAACCAAGTTTTGTTTTCCTTAATCTAGACCAATTTCCAGGATATTAGGACTCGAACCTATAAATACCCTTCCTATTAAAATCGAGACTCCACTCCTTTAGTGGATATAAGACCAGTACCAGATTCTAACATGCAGTTAGACAAACCCAAAACACCAGGGCTTTTCCCCGGTTTTCCTCCTTTTCCCAAGCCTAGAGAGAACGGCTTCCCCCCAGCCTTCTGGGGCTACTAGGGTTCTCTCGGGAGGTGATCAGCCTCCCCTTCCTAGCAATTAAAGCTAGGGCCTTCCAGACTCTGCTCACCCGGGGAGTCTTACCTTCTTCCCTGTTCGGAGCTCTTTTTCGTTCCCAGAATCTTTCTCTTCAGACCTTCCATTGCCCCTTGATTTTGTCGGGAAGATTCTGGTGGAGCCCACATCTTTTCTGGATTAAATTTAATCCAGGGGCGCCCAGATTTGGGGTTCACCCGAGTCCTCCCGGCTTCCTCGGGGATTTGGAAGGGGCAGCAAAATGCTACCGTCTCTGGCCTCCATTTATTATCCCTCCGTGGTCGCCATTAATGTTGTGGAATTTAAGAGAAGTTCAATTATTTGAGTATAGAGAGGCCAGGACTCAGGAATGATTTTGAGAAGGAAAAATGGTTTATTGACGGCCTGCCGGACTCGGGAGCTTTCTGTTTGAATCCCGAGCCCCGAACAAGATTTTCAAACGTCTTTTATACAGAGAGGAAAGGCCAAATGGTCCCTTTGTTTCAGTTCTCAATAGGCTTCAATTAGCATATATCTCTTTCACATCTTAGGTAAGCTTTTAGCAAGGACTCCAGACATTTTAGATAAGCCTTGGTTTTTGCATTTCCCCTAAATACTTAAAGTTTATAGCCCTTGCTTTGTTAAACATTTCCTGGGACTGGAGCCTGCTGGTCCCTAAGAGCAGGACTGCAGCCTCTTACCGTTTCACACCCACAAGTCAAACAACTTAGTTATCTCTGAAGAGACAAAGAGCCTTCCACCCATAGCCCACATCAGTTATATATAGAGGAAGTGAGCTTTCACCATTAAATTAATTATAAAATACTCATTGCAGCACTGATTTCTATGTCCTTCTATGTTTCTTTTAATTTAATAAAAGCTAATATACTAGAATAATAGAATTGGATACACAAACATTGTTGTATATGAATACAACAATATATGTGCTGTGCAGATGATACTGCCACAACTGATTGGGGAAATTCCACCATGTTTTTCTTGAAATGCCTCAAAATTGCCCATCTATCAGCTGGTGCATACTCCTAGAAAGAAGTTAGTTAAGCTGCATGAGCCAATGCAAAATACATGAAATTTTTATTTTAAAAACATTTAATATAAAACAGATCAAGGTGTATTATAAATATTTAATAAGAAAATCAGAATTTCCTAATGATGCAGTGTGAAAAAATTATATAAACACATAAGTATACATATAAATAAAATTATATGCATAAAGGAAAATAATTGGATGAAAATATATCTAAAAATTAACATTTATGAATGATTTTCATCTCTTTGAACTTTGTTGTATTCAGTTTTGTGTATAATGAACACTGTTTACTCCCTATTCTAGTGCCACACTTTTATTATAAATATAAAAATGTTTCATGGTGAAAAGTGTGCTATTCCATCCTTGGTGGGTAATTTTCTGAACTTTCAGCTACAGATTATTTCTTTAGAAATACCCTCTCTTTTATCCCATCATCATTTAGAATATCAAAAAAGAATACCAGAAAATGATGTCCAACATTATGTGGCTTCTAAGAGATAGGGAACTCTCTGGCACAACCTTAACATGGATACTTTAGTCCATGGAACATGCCAAGCAATTTTTCTTCTAAATTCATCCCAGGGATGATGGAATGGCACCTTATCAGCTGTCCTCAATACTAGAGATGTCTTGGCATTGACAGGGAAAATGGCTAGGAATTCTCTTCCTCTGTGTTCACAGTGATCTGGTATACCTGTGAGACATAATTTCCAGGTAAACGTTCCATTTGACCAGTATCTGATCCAAAGTTTTAGTTTGATTTATTTTTTCTCTAAATGAAATAAAAATGCATTCAGGAAAAACTAAACATAAGCTATCTCAAAGGAAGCAGATACTAGATCACAGAAATTTCAGGTTCCTAAAATGGTTTATGTATTTTATTTGTGAGAAAATACGAAGGTTGACAAATTTCTAGACAGATAATGGTGAATGGTGACAGAAAAGGAACTCTTCTCAAAGTTAGACAGTTTTAATTTATTTCAAAAGATGGGAATGTTTTTAGAAGAATAGTATATATCATTTACGACTTACTTTACAATGCCAGGATTGTAGAAAGGCAAAGATAGAATTGATTGACTCAGCAATTTATGTATAATGAAAATATACCTTTGGAATAAATTTGATTTATATAATCACTTAAAAACGTATCTCCTAAAAATTAAGAGTAACATGTGGTCTATGATATTATACCTCAGTAAAGTCATGTAAACTCTTAATTTGTGATGGCATTTTTATTAGATGATATTGTTTATAAAAACACAGTAAATGATGCATTAAATCATCCCTTATTATATATCTAACAGTTAATTTTTTTCTGAAATTATATTTAAGTAGAAAAATAGTGTTAAGAGCATAATTTCTGCACTCAGCCAATCTTGGTAGAATCAGAGGGACAACTATTAATGGCATGACTGTATTTTACATAATTCTCTGTGCTCTTTTTCACATCTAAAAAATGTGTACAATAGTAATACCTATGGTAAATGTTTCATCTGCATAAATGTGTTAATAAATGGAGTTATTTATAATAGTGTCAAGTTCATTCTAATTATGCAATATATGTGGGTTTCTATTATATACTATCCAAATGATTTGTACATATATACATACACATATACATATATTGCAAAGATTTTTCTACCATATTTTGTGAAATACTTTTTATAACCAATTGCTAAAGATTCACTAAATTATTTTTTTATTCCATCATTCATATACACAAAAACAGTTTTGAAGACATTTATGCTAGTACCACCTCTGATTTCTCAACACTTTAGAAGAGTTGAATGCTATGAGATTTAGAAATAATTCAAATGTGCCTGACTTCATCCTTAGGGGATTGAAACACTCTGAAGCTATCTAGGGGTGGGAGGGTCCTCTTTATGTCATTTCTCCTGGTGTAGCTGATTACTCTCTCCAGGAATGAAGGCGTGATATTGATCATTTGCCTGGGTCTCTAACCTCACACTCCCATGTACTTTTTCCTGAATCACCTCTTCGTTCCTTGACTTCAGTTACTCAATAGTCATATCACCTAAAACCAAAGAGACCTTACAGACCTCTAACAAATTTACTTGATTCATGAGCTGCTTCACACAAATGTCTTTTTTTCTTGGCTGTCACTGAATTTTTCCTCCTCTCCTTGATGACCTATGACAGCTGTGTAGATTTCTGCCATCCTCTTCACTATCCAGTGCTTATGTAGAAGAGACTGTGCTACACCCTCATCACTGGGTCCTGTGTGACTGGTTTTATAGACTCTTTGGTCAATATTCTTTGCATGCACAGTCTGCATTTCTACAAATGCCATGTAATCTATTGATGTGGGCTATGGGTGGGAGGCTCTTTGTCTCTTTAGAGATAACCTAAGCTGTTTGACTTGTGGGTGTGGAACGGTAAGAGGCTGCATCCTGCCCTTAGGGGCAATGGCAAGGATTCCAGTCCCAGGAAACAGTTTAACAATGCAAGGTCTATAAACTTTAAGTATTTAGGGGAAATGCAAACAAAATATGCTAAAAGCTTATCTAGAATGTCTAGAGTCCTTGCTAAAAGCTTACCTAAGATGTGGAAGATATACATGCTAATTCAAGCCTATTGAGAACTGAAACAAAGGGACCATTTGGTATAAAAGAAATTTGAAAATCTTGTTCCGGGGCTCGGGATTCAAACAGAAAGCTCCCGAGTTCGGCCAGCGGTCAATAAACCATTTTTCCTTCTCAAAATCATTCCTGAGTCCTGGCCTCTCTATACGCAAATAATTGAACCTCTCTCAAATTCTACAACACTGTCACTTTTTCTGTGACTTAACCCCAATTTTAGCCCTGGTCTGCACTGATACTATTGACACTGAAATCATGATGATCATTTCCACGGGCTCAAAAACAATGGTTTCCATTTTCACAATCTCTGTGTCATACAGGTCCATTCTGTCTTCTATCCTGAAATTTAATTCTAATTCAGGAAAGCACAAAACCTTCTATACTTGTACCTCCCACCTCCTGGTAGTCACCATTTTTTAAGACACCAGGATTTTTATTTATTTAAAACCAAAAAAGCCCAACTCCTTGGAAATGGATCAAGTGGCCTAGGTGTTTTATGCTAATCCACTCATTTAAAAATTTAGGAACAAAGAGGTGAAAAGTGCTCTCATTAGTCATAAAGAAGAGAGAGGGGCTCCAGACAATTGAAATGTCAATGATGCTGACTGTCTGAGTTCACCTTGTCATTCTTTCCTACGTATTTACTTGATCTCTGTTTAAATACAATAGTGTCCTTTAGTTAGTTCACATTTCTGGTGGATCATCTTCTACTTGACCTCACATGATCTGAAACATTTCCAAGAATATGTTTCTAGAAATTAGCATAGTAATTGAGAGCCAAGAAATACGTTAAACCTGTGCTTTAGTTTTATATTTTTCTAAATAAATCAGTTTGTAAATAACTCTATGGATAATTTTAAATCCATAGAGATATCATAAAGAATAAATCAGGTGTTGAATTTAAAAATTTTACCCAGTATTACTAAATTTTGGCCACTATCATCATCATGAACTACATTCTTGCAAAATTTTGAATACCCAGTGATTTTTTAAATAATAATACTAACTGGTCTTTTATAAATACTTTTGGCTTATCTTATTCATAAACAAGTGGATTAAAAGAAAGAACAGAATTTTCATATTTGCCTTTTGGAACTAAGTAAAATATTGTGATAGAATTAAGTTATAGAAAATAGTATGTGTGAACATTGAAGAAAATCTGGAAAATACTGAAAAATTTTAGAACATAGACGTATACCAACCATTTCTGAAAGTTTTATTCATTGGCTTCTAGACTAGTCATATATGTGTATATATTTATTACATATTTACATAAAACTTTTTCTTTTGGCATTTGCAACTTTTGATTTCCACTCATCCCTAAAATATTAGGTAAAACCTTTCTTATTTAAATTTGTGAAACGAATGTTCTCGTGGTACATAAGTGCAAAGCTTTAACCCCTGAACTTTTTGTAAATACATGTGGTTAATATTAACATGCAGTAATCTCTCTTTTGTGTGTACCTGTTAATTACTGAAAATCCTACCATTCTGTAAAGTGCCAACAAAATTCAGTAATTAATATTTCTTTAATTTCAGTATGATTCTTAAAATATTTCATTTCTTCTGATTTCTACAAATTTATTAGTCTTCACAAAGAAATTATTTAGTTAATTTCTATGCTCATTTGAAAAAATTAATAAAGATAATGTATAAACCTAAGAATGGACAATGATTCCAACTTTTCTGACATCCCATTTTAGTCAGTTTGATAACATTTCCATTTAAAAATTCCTCTATATTATTTGCAATTGCAGATTTAATTTTTTCTGCTATTCAAAAATTTTTAAAGAAATTGTGTTCTCTTCATTTTCTAATTATTTGACTTTTATTTAAACTCTTACAGTATTTATTACAATATTTTTTCCCCAACCACTTCTCCGAGGGCTCAGAAAACAAGAAATCGCCTTCAGAAACGCTGTCTGTCCAATTTCCTCACTCGCTGGGAAACGCCCTCAGGACTGAGGAAGTTTGCTGGCCTTCGAGGAACTTAGGTGACAAAAACTCACAGCGGGACACCAGTCAGAGGGTCCGTGCGAGACTTGGAACCCACGCCAGGGGTCCCGGGACCACCGCGTCTCCACCTCGCGGGCTTGCGTGCCAGGGAGCCCCGCGGGCCGCGGCCTGGAGGAGGTAGTCCTGAGCCAGGGCGGAATGGGGGGCTCACCCGGCGCCCCCGGCGGGCGGGGCGCAGCTCGCTGCAGCACAGGGAGGGGTCGCGCACGGCAGTCCCGGGGGCCGCGGCGTGGGAAGGGCTGAGCGCCGGCCGCGGGGCGCGCTCCAGCTCTTCGCCTCGCGCCTCCCGCTGCGCTCGGGGCTGCAGTCGAGCCCCTCGGGGTCGCGGTAGGCGCGCTCGCGGGGCTCGTAGGGGACAGTGGGGGGCTGGACAAGCCGTGCAGCGAGGCCGCCTCCTTGTGCGTGAGGACGCTGCGCCCCGGGGTGAGCGCGTCGCTGCCCAGGCCTCGAAGGGCTGCCCCCCAGGTTCCCGAGGCCCTCAAAGGTGCCAGGTGGCCGGTGAGCAGGAAGTGGCTGGGATGGGCTGAGGGTCGGAATGGGTGGGTGACAGGACGGGCGGGACCTGTGCTGGTAAAGAGGGACCAGGTGAGATCCGGGGGGCTGTGGAATCCAGCAGACACGCCCAGGGCGGGGAGGGGGGTGGGGGGAGGGGCCGGCTGAACGGGTCCAGCTTTGGGCGCCCCTCCAGCCTGTGCGGGTCCAGCTGCAACTGCCTGACCTTCTGCTGGAGGTGGTGATCTGCCGAGCTGAGCGCGGGGACCGCGCACCACTTCCCTGCTTTCCTGGCTGCCCTCGGATAGGGTCTGGCACTCCAGGAACTTTTCTGCAGAAGGTGAAGGGCACTGGGCCGCCCGTCATCTCGATTGGGTTTGATATCTTGGGCTGGAACGCGCCCTGCAGGGACCCAAAGGGGCCTGGGTGTGGGAGCAGGGGGCCCTCCCTGGGAAGGCGAGAGGGCAGGGCGGGAAGAAGTTGGAAATGTGGGAAGTAGGGGCTGAAGAGTTTGGGAGCGCGCTTGTCAAACGGAGGGATGCCGCTGGCCGAGTAGGCCTTTGGGAAGCCCAGCTGGGAAAGGGCGAATGTGTGCTGGTGTGTTGGTGAATGTGCTGGTGTGGGTGCTGGTGAGTGTGCTAGTGTGTGCTGGTGTGGGTGCTGGTATGTGTGTTGGTGTGTGCTGGTGTGGGTGCTAGTGTGTGCTGGTGTGAGTGCTGGTGTGTGCTGGTGTGTGCTGGTGAGTGCTGGTGTGTGTGCTGGTGTGTGCTAGTGTGTGTGTTGGTGTATGTCGGTGTGTGCTGGTGTGTGTGTGCTGGTGGGTGCCGGTGTGTGCTGGTGGGTGCTGGTGTGTGCTGGTGTGGGTGCTGGTGTGTGTTGGTGGGTGCTGTGCTGGTGGAACTCCGCCTGCAGCAGAGCCCTGGGTGCAGGAGGCCGCGGGCCGCTCCGCTCTGGACCAGAACACGCGTGTTCAGCTCCTGCCGAGCAGCTCGAGATGACTCAGAATCCCTGAGGGAGGCTGGCAAGGGTGGCTGCTGGTGGAGGAGAGCAGCAGGCTGGCCTGGGCTGGGGCTCCTGCGATGAGCCGGCTGTTGGCGGGGAGCGCAGGGGCAGGGGCAGTGCTGGGGGGCGGCGAGCGCGCCGCGTGGTGCTGGTGCGGGGCTGGGAGCCGAGCGCCAAGTGCGAGGTAGAGGCTGGAGCCGCGTAGGGCCCGCGGGGCCAGGCGTGTGAGAGGACAGGGCCGCGGGCTTCCAGAGGCCGAGGCCGGCGCCGCTGCTCCTGCCGAGGCCTGCGAGCCGTGGTGCGTGAGCTGGCCGTGGGTGGGGAGCGGGAACGGGCTGGGGACCGCAGGCAGAGGCTGTGGGGTGACGCGGGGCTAGGCGGGGGCTTCCTTCTTCACCAGGGGCTGGCAGGGCTCCTGGCGGGGACCGAGGAGGGCGCGACAGCGGGGGCGGTGGTGGCTGCCCAGGCGGCCTCGGGGCTGGCAGGCCCGGCAGGAAGGCGCCTCGTGCTCACCTGCAGCCCCGAGACCTTGGGCGCGTCCTCGGCCTCCCGCCTCCTGCCCAGCGCGGGACCTTCACCGGTTGCGGGGCAAAGAGCGTCTCCAAGCCCACTGACGCCGCGCGGGTCCCGGTTCCACATCGCTTTGCAGGCGACCAACACTAGTCCAGGACGGAGCCGAAGCCGGAGCTGGAACGCGTGGACGCGGGCGGCGCAGTGCGGGGCCCTCGCCCCCAGGAAGCCCAGAGCTCCGTGGCGGCCTCTCCCCAGAGGGTGCTCCTAGGCTGCGCCTCCGCTGGGGGCTCAAGGTAGACCCGCTCCCAGGGCCACGGTCGGGGCGCGAGTCCTTAAGTCTTAATTATTAGCAAATACAGAATATCCTATCCTTTCATACTCTAGAAAGGGTATATGTTGTTATTAAATAAATGTAATGTGAACTTTGGGAAATATGAAAACACTAGAGCATTTGCAGGTACCTGCTATCCCCATGTATTTCCTTGCATATTGTATTTTATGTAAGATTTGGTTTGAGGTATTTTTTAAGACTAATTTTATTCCTGGTGTTATGTCAAAATTATATGGATTGTAAAAGTTGGACTCTTAAATAAGTCTGGAATAAAGAATGACAAAACATGAACATTAGTTTTTTTTATTTGCAAATGATTGGTATTATATAATAATGGTGGAAAATGGCTTATATTTACTGAGTACCTACTGAGTGTTAGACATTAATCAAATGACTTTAGGTATATAATTAACATAGATAACCTTCTCAAGATAACTTTCATGTAGGTTCTTGAAAAATCTCCTCCTACTTGTTCAGGAAAATGGAAAGGCATCCTCCTACATGTTCAAGAAACTCTTAAAAATAATCCCCTAATTTTCTCTGTGTCACACACCTCGCTACCAGTGCATCATAGTATCATTGCTTCTCTGCACAGAATATATTCGGAGAGGGACTATTTCTCTACACCTCCTCTGCTATGGCCCTGGCCAACAGACCCCTCATCTCCATCTTTACAGTTGAAACCTGCTAGATGGCCTCTGTTTTCTGCCTTATCCCTCCTGAGTCTAATCTGAATGTATGGCTAATCTATTAGTCTTTTTTTTTTTTTAAAGATTATTTATTTCTCTCCCCTTCCTCCCCGCCCTGGTTGTCTGTTTTCTGTGTCTATTTGCTGCGTCTTCTTTGTCCACTTCTGTTGTTGTCAGCAGCACGGGAATCTGTGTTTCTTTTTGGTTGTGTCATCTTGTGTCAGCTCTCCGTGTGTGCGGCACCATTCCTGGGCAGGTTGCACTTTCTTTCGTGCTGGGTGGCTCTCCTTATGGGGCGCACTTCTTGCGCATGGGGCTCCCCTATGCGGGGGACACCCCTGCGTGGCAGGGCACTCCTTGCGCGCATCAGCACTGCACATGGGCCAGCTCCACACGGGTCAAGGAGGCCTGGGGTTTGAACGGTGGACCTCCCATGTGGTAGGCAGACGCCCTAACCACTGGGCCAAGTCCACCGCCCATAGACTATTACTCTTAAACATAATTTGGATCTTGTCTCTTTGCTTCACAAAACCTACATGACTTCCAAAATGGGTGAAAAATCAAAATATTATAAGAGCCTTCAGGGCTAATAAGAACTTGCCTCTCCTCCTCAGTTTTCTGAATGCATCCTTCATCTTTGTGTCTGTTGTGCTCTCTTTGGTGTGGCCACACTGACCTCCTCACACTTCTCCTTCCCTACACTCATTAGTCCTGATGATGGCCGGACTTTTTCCATTTTTTTAAACTTCCTGAAATTTGCTTTGCCCAGATAACGGGATCTTTTCTCATTCTTTCCTCCTAAGACCATGCCTCACCACATTATTTAAAAATCACATTTCCTTCCCTAATCCTTGATGAATTTCTTTTTCATAGCAGTAAATCCAAATAATAATTTCATGTTTTGCTTATTCCTTTCATTTCCTCTCCATTTTCCTCCATTATGAGAACTTTCTGAGAACAAGATTATTGCCAATTAGGTTCATTCCTGTATCCCCATGACCTAGAAGAATGACCCAATAAATGCACTTGAAGGGCTGCATTTTACCAAGGATAGAACTGGGGCACAGAGAGATGAAAAACTGGATCCTGGGTAGTCAACAGTGTATAAAGGACAAGCTCGCCTTTGAACCCAGAGAGACTGTGGAGTCCATATTCTTCATCACCATTCTATAGTATGACCATTTTTCTACAAAAGTATATAATTCCTGTCAGCAATGAAATATAATCCATTTCTTTATTACGTTTTTCAAAAAATTAACAAAACTGTGTTTGTTACAGGGGTATTTTGCTGACAGACATTCTGTACAGATGCTGAGAGAAGACAGTATGATGTTGGAAATACCAGCTATATCTTTTCAAACATGGATGTATCATCCTATGTCCTAGTGTAAGAAAGGGTTTCAGCATTGCTATCAAGGCTGTGGGTCCCATAACTTCTGAGGGGAGGGAGACGGAAGAGTAGGTGTAACATGGGGCATTTTGGGGACATTTGAATTGTTTGGTGTGATATTGCAATAATAGATACAGGCCAGTATACATTTTGTCAAAACCTACAAAATTGTGAAGTACAAATTGTAAACAGTAATGTAAACTATAGACTTTGGTTAGTAGCAATGCTTCAATATGTGCTGATCAATTATAACAAAATGTAGCACACTAATGAAAGATGTTGTTAATGTGGAAAAGTGGGGGGAGGGGAAGGGATGGGGTATATGGGAATCCCCAATACTTTCAATATAACATTAATGTAATCTAAATCATCTTTACAAAATAAAATTAAATAAAAAATAAAGGGTTTCAGAAACAGAGTGGCTCAACAGTGGGGAAAGTACCATTCTTAGACACAATGCAGATTTTGCTTACTAGGGTTTGTGGGCAGTTCATTTCCATGAGTTAGCCCTGGTCCCCAGGTTTTTCTATGTTGTTGCTCTACCATCTGACAAGGTGTTGTCCTCTTCTCCACATATGTCAAGGTTTCACATAGCACTGTGTCCACATTCCACAGTCTGAGGGAAACATGAGTTTTTCACATTAGGAAAATAATTTTTTTCATGTTGATTATGTTTTAGGAAAAATTCAATTATTTTAATTATAATTAAAAGGTATGCACCTGTTTTAGTTAATTGTTTGGTGTGAATATCTTAAAAATTGCATATTTCATCTAAATTATGAAAGTTAACAGCAATAAGATATTTATAAAATTTTATTACCCTCCTTTTAATATTTATGGGAAAATTTGTCTTCTCTTTTCACAGAGGTTGCTTTAGGGATTATTAACCTTAGAGTAGCAGAGAAACAATTCATCTTTCCCATTCTTTCTTATAATTTTACTTTTATATGTGACTCAAGCCTCAAATGAACCAATGGTATTTTCCTGTAGACAATTATTTTAAAGCAATTAAATTTTTAAACATCCAGTATTGGATATATTTATCTTAAATTATATATATATATGTTATTATTTATTTGAGTAGATCCAAGATTTCTTCTGTTATCATTTCTTTTTATACCTGGAAATTCTTGAAGCACAAGTCTGCTGGGTATATATTTTTCTGTATGTGTGTGTTAATTTTAGTGGAAAATTTTAATTTTGTTTTTATGTTTAAAAGATATTGATATTGAATCTTATAATGACAGTTATTACCTTTCAGTACTTGAAACCATTTTGTTCTGGCTTGAATCAGTATTGATGGTGTCTGTTATAATTCTCATGGGTGTTTGTTTTCAGAATGTGGTATGCACTATCATCTGACTTCCATCATTTTCTATTTTTCTTTATTTTTCATTGTGAGATCAAAAAGTCTATATGTGTTTCATTTGTTGGTTGACTTGCTGTTTGTTTTTTTCTTTTTTTCCACCTTCCTAGGCATTTTTAACATTCATAGTCATAAGGTTTGATGTCTTTCCTTATATCCAGAAAATTTATGGTCATTATCTTCTTAAACATTTCTTCAGATGCACTCCCTTTCTATTCTTACATAGTACACTAACTATATGTATATGAAACAGTTTGATATTTTACCATAGTTCTCAGATAGTTTTCCCCCATGTTTTATTTTTTCTTTAACATTTTTCTTTGTTTTTTTCCTATTGGCTTATCAGTAAGTTCACGATTACATCCTCATCTTTAGTGAATATACTCAGTCTTGTTGATACAATATTTTTGTCTTATGTTGTGTGTGTACTTTTTAACAGTTATTCTCTAGTAATTCATTGGACAGTACCTTATAGATTACATCCTTATGGAGCAAATTCTCTTGTATCAATTAATGTTATTTATCCTCTCAGCTAGATCTTTTAACCTCGTAATTGTCAGTGCTCTTTAGCCAAAGACCCAGGAACACCTGTGGTGGACAATTTTATATTATTACTTATTGCAGCAAGGAAGAGCACATGCCATGTGAAAGCACGCAGTTTCTAATTAAGAGGGTTTTAGAAAGATCGTAGTACAGGATTTCAGCTTTGGTTGGGTAACTAGGGAGAAGAAAAAAGGAAGCAAAACTTGGTATTCATTTGAGCTTACAAGAAAGACGAGTTTGTAATAATCTGAGAACTCATATTGCATGGAGGGACAAGCCACTCCAAGAAGAGTTGGAATCGTGCTATCAGTACGCAGGAGCAATTCTATGATTGTGTATTGCAGATTTGTATACCTTTCATCAGACCAAAGTCTAAATAAAGCTATACTTGTAAAGCAATAGCAGTTACTCATTTCATAAGAAAGGAGGAGGATAGTGGGTATTTCATGGGTTGCACAGTGACCTTGTCTGAAGGTCTCCCAACCTGCCCCTCCTCTTCTTCATGAGCACTTGATCTAAGACCTGCAGGGACGATATTGAGGGTGAATGCAAAGCCCTTAAATCTAGGGCTCATTGTTTTTCACAGTCAGCACTATAGCTCAAATTTGGCTTTAACAATTCTATAAAACATCTGTATTTTTCCAATCTTGTACAGTGACCACATTTTCTCCTATGCTCTGTCTAAGGTGAAACTGCATTTGTTCCATCTCCTTTTAGAGTGGCTTGTCCATCTGTGGAATATGATTTCTTAGATTTTTTACAACCTCATCTTTCTGGTAGGCTCAAGAAAAATTATCCTATTGTAGATTTACAGCTTTTAAAAGTTGGTTAGATTGAGGAAATGGTCATAGAAGATTTCTACATCCTGAGTAGAAATGAAAGTCCTTTATTTCCTTTTAAATTTTATTCACTACTTTGGCTTCATTCATTTCCTTTCTGAAAAATTCCGCTGTTGTCAGTATAGCTTCTTCCTAAGGTTATACAATACTGCCCCTGGAAAATGTAATGGAACCTCAGAATCACTGTACATATATCTGGCTTCATCCATTTTCTTTTACTATTTTGCCATCTTCTCTTCCCTCCTAGTAATATACATGACCTTATTTTGCCTTTCAACCACTGTCATACCCATACAATAGCATTACTAGTTACAAACACCTTGATATGCTTTAACCATTTCTATTCATTTCCAAAGATTTACAGACATTTTTATCAAATCTGCACACAAATTAAGTCTCAGCTTTCCATTCTATCTTCATTCTATTTTCTAGTGACCTATATTCTAGTTATTAACTCCATGACTTTACACAATATATTTATTTCACTATAGACAATATCATACAGTATTTGTCCTCTTGCGTCTGGCTTGCTTCACTCAACATAATGTCCTCCAGGTTCACCCACGTTGTCATATGTTTCATGACTTCTTTTCTTTTTACCACTGCATAATGTTCCATCATGTATATAAACCACAATCCGTTTATCCGTCATCAATTGAGGAACATCTGGGTTTTTCCCATCTTTTGCCCATTGTGAATAATGCTGCTATGAACATGTGCAGATGCCTGCTCATGTTTCTGCTCTCAGTTCTCGGTGTATACCTAATAATGACATTGCCGGGTCACATGAATATAGAGTTCCTTACCCTTCCAAATAAATTTGGTAATTGTTTTTTCTACTTCTGTAAAAAAGGCTGTTGGAATTTTTATTGGGATTTCATTGAATCTGTAAATCAGTTTGGGTAGAATTGGCATCTTAATGATATTTAGTCTTCCACTCCATGTAAGAGGACTGTCCTTCCATTTATTTAAGTCTTCTGCAGTTTCTTTTAGAAATGTTTTGTAGTTTTCTGAATGTAGGTCCTTTATGTTCTTAAGTTTATTCCTACATATTTGATTGTTTTACTTGCTATTATAATATAAATGGATTTTTTAATTTCCACCTCAGATTGCACATCAGTATTGTATAAAAATGCTATTGATTTGTGTGTGTTAATCTGGTATTCTTCTACTTTCCTGAAATTGTCTATTTTTTCTAGAAGCTTTGTTGTGGATTTTTCAGGAGATTTTAGATATAGGATCATATCATCAGTAAAGAGTGAAAGTTTAATACTTCCTTTCTTATTTGTATGCTTTTTTTTTCCAGGTCACGCACATAATGTGCCAACATCATAACAAGATTTGAGAGAGGCACATCTCACACAAATGTGTGAAGATCCATTCATCATCTCATGAACCACAAAAGGATCTTCTTTGGGTATCTTTTATTTCTTTTTTATTTTATTTGATTTTTTATTTCTTATCTATCCTAAGTACTCTAACTAGAACTTCTAGTACAATATTGAATAACAATCATGACAGTGGGTATCCTTGCTTGTTCCTGATCTCAGCAGGAAAACTTTCAGTCTTTCACCATTGAGTACTCTGCTAGCTGTAGGTTTTTCGTATATGCACTTGACCATATTTAGAAAACTTCTTTCTATTCCTATCTTTTGGAGTGTTTTTATGTTTTTTGTTTTTAGTCAAGAGAGGGAGCTGTATTTTGTCAAGTGCCTTTTCTACATCAATTGAAAGGATCATGTGAATTTTCTTCTGCAATTTATCAATGTGGTTTATTACACTAATTGATTTTCTTGTGTTGAAACACCCTTGCATAACTGGGATAAAACCCACTTGATTGTGGTGTATATTTCTCTTTTTTTAGTGATTTATTTTTAAAGATTTATTTATTTTTATTTATTTATTTCCTCTTTCCCCCCTCCCCCAGTTGTCTGCTCTCTGTGTCCATTCACTGTGTGTTCTTCTGTGACCACTTCTATCCTTATAAGTGGCACCAGGATTCTGTGTTTCTTTTTGTTGCATCATCTTGCTGTGTCAGCTCTCTGTGTGTGCGGTGCCATTCTTAGGCAGGCTGCACTTTCTTTCGCACTGGGCGGCTCTCTTTATGGGATGCACTCCTTGTGTGTGGGGCTCCCCTACATGCGGGACACCCCTGTGTGGCAGGGCACTCCTTGCGTGCATCAGCACTGTGCATGGGCCAGCTCCACATGGGTCAAGGAGGCCCAGGGTTTGAACTGCGGACCTTCCATGTGGTAGGCAGACGCCCTATCCAATGGGCCAAGTCCACTTCCTGTATATTTCTTTTAATGTGCATTTGGATTCTGTTTGCAAGTATGTTGAGAATTTTTGCATCCATATTCATTAGAGCTATTGGTCTGTAATTTTCTTTTTTTGTAGTATCTTTATCTGGTTTTGTTATTGGTTGATGTTGGCTTCATAGAATGAGTTTGGTAGTGTTGTTTCCTGTTTAATTTTTTGGAAGAGCTTGAGCAATATTGGAATTAGATCGTCTTTGAATGATTGATAGGATTCACCTGTGAAGCCATCTGGCCCCAGGCATTTCATTTTTAGATTTTTGAAGAGTGTGTCAATATCTTCACTTGTGATTGATTTGTTGAAGTCTCCTATTTCTTTTAGGGTCAGTGTAGATGGTGAGTGTGTTTCTAGGAATTGGTCCATCTTGTCCACATATTCTAGTTTTTTGACATTCAGTTGTTCATAGCATCCTTTTATGATCTCTCTTATTTCTGTGGAATGAGTGGTAATGTCCCCCCTTTCATTTCTGATTTTATTTACTTGTGCCTTCTGTCTTTTTTTCTTCATCACTCTAGCTAAGGATTTGTCGATTTGGTGGATCTTCTCAAAGAATCAACTTTTGCTTTTGTTGATTCTATTGGTTTTTTTTCCTTGTTCTCAATTTCATTTATTTCTGCTCTGAGATTTACTATTTCTTTCTTTTGGCTTGGTTTGGGCTTAGTTTGCTATTCTTTTGCTAGTTCCTCCAGGTGTGCAGTTAGATTATCCATTTTATCTTCTTCATTTTTAATGTAAGCATTGAGGACTATAAATTTCACTCTCAGCTCTGTCTTTGCAGTATACCATTGCCGTTGATATGTTGTGTTCTCATTTGCATTTATCTCAAGTTATTTGCTTAAATCTCTTGCAATTTCTTCTTGTCCCACTGATTATTTAAGAGTTTGTTGTTTAATCTCCATATATTTATAAATATTCCCTTTTTCCATCCATCATTGATTTCCAGCTTCATTCCATTATGGTAATTTTTTGCTGATGTCTAAGCCTCTGAATATCTTGGTGAATTTATTCTCATGGCCAATTTCTCTCTTTTGCCTAATTTTTTTCACAGCTCTCTTTGATATTTAGTTCAACTTATTCTAAGTCTTTAAATTTACACAGCTTAAGTTATCAAAATCGGGTCAGGGCCTCACTGATTAGGCACAGAACTTCTCCTAGGGGTAGGATACAGAGAGAACAGAACAGTGTTTGTCCGTGCTATTTCTAGACTAGCCAGCAGATGGTGCTTGTCAGTGCATTCTTCCCCAGAGGTGCTTCTGTCTGCTTTCCTGTGTTCCTGAGTTGAATCTCCAGAGCTGAGTTTCAAATCAGGCTCTGCTGGCCAAATTGACTGAAGAAAAGCACTTCAAATCCCCCCTCCATTTTCCCTTGGAACAGTCAACAGGGAGAAAGGTTTCCATTCCCCTTTCAGTTGGCTGCAGTGGGCCAGGGGTTTTACCACAGCTTAATAACTTGGGGGTAGGGGGGACCCCTTCTTGGTCACGGCAGGGCCTTACTAACTCACTTTGTTGTTTTGACTTCTTGGTCTTGCAGTCCCTCACCCTCATGGAATTGTGTAGCACTGTTCCAATCTGCTGGCCCCCAAAGCAGGTCACTTGGGTGGATTTTGCCTCTTTTACCATGGTTTTTATGAGAGTATTGAGCTCTGCTGGTTATTCTGATGCTATCTTCCCACGATTCCTCTGGTATTGCTTCTTTTTTTTTTAAGAGTTAACAAGGGAGAATGTATTTATAATTTGGGGGTAGAGAATGATTCCTTAACAAACCTCAAAAAGGAAATGGTTGGTAATATAACTAAGAATTTCTGATCATCGAAATATACCAAAAGGAAGGAGGAAAATGCAAGCTCCCGACTTGGAGAAATTATTTTCAATACATAAAGCTGGCAAAGGATTAGTATACAGAATATATAAAGTACACCTAAAAATTAAAAAGGAAATTACACACGCAAAAATGCCCCAAAACACAGAAAAATGGGTAAAAGACTTGAACAAGTTATTTCACATTATACTAAATAAGAGTAGCTCATAAATATGTGAAAATGTACCCATCCTGGTTAGTAATAGAGAAATACAAACTAAAGCCACAATGAAACACCATTTTGCAACCATCAGATTAGCCAAAAATTAGTAAATTGGATGGTAGTAAGTATTGTCGAGGTTGTGAACAGGGACTCCCATGAACTTTTGGTGGGAGTGTAAATAGGCACTACCACTTTGATGCTACTCTAGACTCAGTAATTTTAGTCCTGGCTATGTGTCCTGGAGACTCTGCATTCTTACATAAAAGCAAGATTATTTATAGAGCAAGGTTTGTAATAGCAAAAAATATTAACGTACTGTGCAACTGTTTTCCACTTTCTTTTTTTTCCTTCCTTCCTTCCTTCCTTCCTTCCTTCCTTCCTTCCTTCCTTCCTTCCTTCCTTCCTTCCTTCCTTCCTTCCTTCCTTCCTTCCTTCCTCCCTTCCTCCCTTCCTCCCTTCCTCCCTCTCTCCCTCCCTCCCTTCCTTCCTTTCTTCTTTCCTTCCTATTTTTGTTGTTGTTGTTGTTAAGAGCAGTTCAGTGATTTTTGCATTTGGTTAGTACAATACAGAAAGCCTAAGGGGAAAAGTACAAAGTGACCCTTAACACGAATGCTAGTACTTGTATCATATGGTTACAATTAAGGATATTACAAATTTTTATGTTACTCATTACTTTCCTTTAGAACATAAATCGAAGCCATTAACTTGAACTTCAGGTATATACACTATACATACTCAAAATACTTTTCATAAGTAACATTACACTTTAAAATACTGGAAACTGAGTATCTGTGCTGATTTTTATTTTGACTTGGAATAAGAAGAGAACATTCAACTATGGTGGTTTATACTGAGAGTAAAGTTCTTCAAGTTAACAACGTCTTCCTCTCCTTTATACTTACAACAGGCTACACAATGTCCTGAGAGGGTTCATTATGAGAAAAATATCAGTCACAACTTTAACACCTTACTTTGAAAGAAACTAACAAGAAATCAAATTGGAAGGTGAGACTTCATCTTTGTTTTCAAATGAGTAGCCTTAATTTTTCTTATTATTGATAAAGTTTAAATCATTTTATTATAAATATATCTAAACTATTAGTTTTTACAGATTTGAGGTAAAGTCCAGTACTTTGTTTATACAAAGTACAAGAGGAGGTCAGTGGACATCATCTAATCTTAAGTCATGACATCATCCATTCAAGTCCTTGGTGCAACCCTTTGCTGCTAAGAGCAAAGCATGCCTGGATATCTTGGTTATCTTTAATATAAGTTACTTTTAAAAAACTGGGAGATTTCTGCTACATTTTAAATCTGTTTCATCCAATATTAGTATCACTACTCCAGCTCTTTTTTTGTTACTATCTGCATGGAATATGTTTTCCCATCCTTTCACTTTTAACCTGGTTCTGTCTTTACATCTGAGGTGAGTCTTTTGTAGACAACATAGAGATGGCTTATATATTTTTTAATCTATTCTATCAGACGATGTCTTTTAATTGGGGAGTTCATGCCATTAACATTCAATGTTATTACTGTTAAGGAATCATTTATTTCATACATTTGCTCCTTCAGCTCTCTGTTGCTGTATCATTCTATTTCCTGTCTTCTTACCATTTCACTTACCCTTCCTAATAATCTTCATTTCTACACTCTTCTCCAAATCTCTCACCCTTATTTTTCCTTTCAGTCTGCAGCACTCCCTTTAGTATCTCTTGTATTTCTGGTCTTTTGGTAACATATTCTACTAATTTTTCTTTGTGAAGATTTTGAACTCTCCCACATTTTTGAAGGACAGTTTTCTTCACTTGATTTCTGATTAGCTATTAGATCCCTTTGTGATTTTCCGTCAACAGTTGTATAAGCCCTGAATAGGTTAGAGTGGAGATTTATTTTTAAACAGTGTTTTGAAAAAAGTCAAAGATAAACAGGAAAGCATAAAGACTGGGAGGGAAAGACCTACTTTTCTTAGCATGGGAGGTGAACATATAGAAAGACTTTTAGAATTTATTATAGATTGATTCTTGATACAATGGCAAAAAAATGTACAAAGCAGGAAGGTTTAAGGCATGTCCTCAAAGAAGGGAGCTGCTGACTTTCTGGCATAATTTCCTCTGACCAACTTTCCTATTTTATCACTGGGCACTTGGATAGAGAAACAAACAAACAGAAAAAAAATCAAGCCAGCTATTGTCATTAGGAATATTCCCCTCCACTTCAGTGTTTCCACACCTGCCTCCTATTGTCACCTGTACCTGAGATATGAAGCATTGTCACCACTGCAGGGCTTATTGCCTGCAGAATCCAGATGATCTTCACATTGTGCATGATTGTTTTGTAAGCTTACAACCTCTCTATTAAAAAAATATGTAAATATTATTTAGAAAAGCAAACACCTGACTTCCTCTTGTGTTTAATGTTGGCTCTGCCTGTCTCTCTCCTGCACTCCCTATTACAGTTTCAAGGTTTACAAAGTATTAGGTCACTGTGAAATTTTGCTTTTCTCCTACATGCTGTTAATTTGGCTCGAACAACAACATCAAAAAATCAGTACAAGACCAAGATACAGTTTTAAGTACTAATGAATCACAGGTAAACAGGAATTCTTTGTAACACTAGTCTGAGAATTGTTTTTCTTTCATGATTGAAAAATTCAGTTTCAAACAATTATGCTATCTTTTCCCTGAATAAAGCTTTCTCTGCATAACTCTCTTTGCAGCCTCCTTTACCTGCTTGTTTCTAAGACTATAGATTATAGGATTCAAGAAAGGAGGGACTATAGAATAGAACACAGAAGAGAGCATATCCTGAATTGTGGGTGAGCTGGAGGTTGGCTTCAAATACACAGCAGCACCTGAGCTGAGAAAGACGGTCACCACGAGGATGTGAGGGACACAGGTAGAAAAAGCCTTCCCTCACTTGCCCCTGGTTGGGAACTTAAGCACAGTAGAAAATATGTGATAGTAAGACATGATGATGAAGGCAAAGCAGCCACCAGCAATCACCACTGAAGAGATGAAAATTAAAATTTCATTGTTTAAGGTGTCAGAGCAGGAGAGCTTCAGTAGAGGGGGGATGTCACAGAAGAACTGATGGACCACGTTGGACTGACAGAAGGGCAACTGGAATGTGTTGCCGGTGTGGAGTCCTGAGTAGGCCAGACCACTGAATACAGAAGCCAAGTCATCTGGACACACACCCGAGGGTTCATGACCACAGGGTAGTGGAGGGGCTGGCAGATGGCCACATAGCGGTCACGGGCCATGACGGTGAGGAACAGCAGCTCTACTGTAGCAAATGCAACCACAAGGAAGATCTGAGCTGCACATCCAGTCATGGAGATTGCTGTGTTGTCAAGCAGGAAGATGGCACATGCTTTGGGGACCGTGACAGAAATGTAGCACATGTCTAAGACAGACAGATTTCTAAGGAAGTAATACATGGGAGTGTGAAGTTTCCAACTGAAGGTGATGCCTGTGACAATGAGAAGATTCCCCATCAGGGTTGCCACATACATCAGTACAAACAGCATGGCATGTAAGACTCTGAGCTCCCACACATCAGAAAACCTTGTAAGCAGGAATTCAGTCACTGTGGTGGAGTTGGGCATCTTAAGAAAGTTCCCTTGGCCATGAAGAGTCAGACAAATAATCCCTAAAACACATGGAGGATTCAAATGTTGAAGAAATTAGCCTAAGCACATTTATTGCCTCACATTAATCCATTATAGTCTATTAAGTTGTTTTGGTCAGTAAGTTATAACATGTTTCCTTATTTTCCTTTGTTCTCCCTGCTTTTTACACTTGTTTCCAGAATAGGGGTAGGAGTAAAATATAATATTTACAAGCTTTTCCATATGTTTGCATATATTTCTATTACTAGTTATAAAATGGATCTACTGGAAGTTAAATTTTTGCCTAGAAGATTAAAAAGACTATAGGAAATTTCTGTGATCCCTATCTCATTGGTAATGTTCCATGAATGCTAATTGTGAAAAAAATGATGACTTTGTAGAATCTGAGTAGAGTTCAGAGGGTATTGTTTATTCAGAGCCTATGAAAATATTATAATCAATTATAATCCAGTCCATGACCACTAAATTGTTCCCATTAAATACCATCATACATTTCTCATGCTTCTTTATGTATTCCTTGCAGTTACATTGGTGTTTAGTTTTCTCTTTTCAAAAGAATCACTCACAACTCATGAAAGGTATATATTACCCATGAGGAAAATATTTATATATTAATAAAATGAGGTTCACTAAATTTGATATGATTTTTCTTCTGTGTGGTGTCAAATACTGTTATTTTTTCCTGTAAAACCTGAAAATATTTCAGAACTTGTATAATCTGATTTTATAGAAAGGCATTGCTTGATGTGTGTGTCATTAATGAATGTTATGCTCACACCTGATTCCTTCATAAAGTTTCTGTTCACAGTCACCCTTAGCAAACCTTGCTTAACCCTCAAGGGCAGAATGTTTTCTTCTGAAGTTCCTTCAGCTTTGAATCATATTTTAACTCATGTCATAAAAATGGGAATGGCTTTTCTTGTTGCCTTGAAATTGCAGAATGTACCTTTCAGACTTGCTTATCCAGCCTCTCTAACCCTCAGTGTTAATGCTCTTCACCTTCCTGCTCTGTGCCTGACAAATGTAACTACTTCTAGATAAGCTCTGCTCCCTGGAAGAAGCCTGTCACTTTCAGACTGACCTCCTGAGCTGAAAGGGTGGGGTAGGTGGGGTGGGGGTTATATGCAGACCTCGTATTTTTTGTTTGTAATATTTAAAAGAAAATAAAGAAGATAAATAAATAAATAAATGGCTAACTCCAAGTCATGGGAAAAAAAAAAAGAACAAAAGCTTTCTGTCTCTGCTCCTCTTTATCTCAGGGTCTTTCAAAAAACTATTTCAATAAGTTATTATTCTTGTTTTATGTTGACAAGTTTACTGAAAACTTAGTGATAGCACTGTATGATGACTGATTAAAAATAGCTAATGTCACTATTTATAAGAAGCTCTAACCTATTGAAGTCAGTTTCATGCAGAAGTTGAGATCTTAAAATAATTACTTCATTTTTTCCATCACTAAATTCTGTATCAGACTTCTACAGTATTACAAAAATGCAAGAGAATTTCACTGTTGGAACATAGAGTGAACATTTTATTTATTATTTCACCATCACCAACCAATTGTAGGGTTCTGTCTTGAATTTATAATGTGTCCACAAAGCAGAGTTAAATCTTTGCAGACTATGGATGTATTTATATCTTCACTCTGCCATTTATTTGCTATGTATGAAGGTTTCATATATATCTTTGACTCTCAAGTGTATAGAAATTTTGTAAAAAATACCTACTTCATGAATTTAATATGTGTAAAAGTATTAGAGATTCTCCTAATGGTAGCAATGCTAATTAAAAAGTAAACTAATAATAATACATTTTAAAAAGGGGTGGCTAAGCACTATATTTCTTCCATCTCAAATTCCTGTTGCTTCTATTATTTCAGAAGCAAATAATGAAGTAGAGGGATGCCACCACTCTGAATTTTATAATGCAATTTTTTAAAAAGGAAGTATGTTAACATAAAATTTTATGCACATGTAAATAGAGATTGTTAACAAGACTACTCTTAAGTAGTATATAGGGTACAGGAGGGTAACTTGCAAAGTGATGGGCTCCTGGGACAACTAGGTTATTGCACAGGTGTTATATGCATCAAATTGTAAAAAAAAAAAAAAAAAATGAGTTTGCCTTTTCTGTAAAACTTAATTAGAAGATGTATTTTGGTAATTAATGTATTAATTTGTTTCTTTATTGATTGAGACATCCTTCTAATGTTTAAATTATTTAAAATATCTGCCTTTAAAGACATTTTAGGGTGAATTATGTGCAGGAAGTTGTCTGGAAGTTGTGGAACTCAAGTATGAACAATGCTTACATGGTTTTTATGATATGTTGTGAGAAAATCCTAGAATTGTAACTGCAGTATAAGGAGTCATGTACATATTTATTTTTATGGCAAGGATTCACTTATTCACTACATACTACCTATTGCATCTAGTAGAGAGCAGGGTAAAGAGAAAATAATACAAAATTAATTATTGAAATTAATTGATTTTCAAAAGTACACATAAAACATTGATAATATTCTTTTTAGGTAAAACACACCCATCAGAATTAGATCTGTTTAAGTATAAATTTTTTCTTGTCTTTATTTATGTTTAAGTATAAATTGAAATTAGCATTCTGCCTACTGAAGCTCTGGTCAGTGTGCAGAGCTGCCCCTGTCCCTGCTCATCTGGTGCTGCACTTCTTTGCGTCCATGAACATCTATCAATTCTGCTAAAGCTGCTTGAACTGAGTTTATTTCATTGGATGAAAAAGAAGTTTGTCTCATTTTGTGAGTTTTATGTATATAAATTTTTAATCATAGATCCCTTGAAAGTTTCTCTGAAAAAATAAACTAAGCAGAGCAGGAAAGAAATGCAGGGAATGCTTGGAGGGAAGGGAAGGAAAGAAAAAAAACAGTTAATAACAACAAATTCTCAAATGTTAATTACTTACGCTGGATGGACACATCATGATTTTTGATAAGGGTCCACTGATGCTTTACCTCAGGGCAAGGATGAGTGGGCATAGTTGGTAGAGATGACTGACATCCTGTCTGGAAGCTTTCTATGGTAACAAGAACTTTTGTGTTAAATTTTATATCCAAATGGAGGTCTCCAATAGCATCATAGAAAACCCAAAGGAGCCCAGATTTGGCACCAATAATAGCCAGTGCCCACGGGTAATTTCAAAGAGATAATTGCTTCTAGATGTTGGGGAACAAGACCCAATTAAAATCTGTCCATGAGCAGCACTTGTATTTAAGATATATTAGTGTATTTGAATGTAGAAAATGGTGTAGATTAAATGGATAATCAGAAAGAAAACCACAGTTCTCCTAATATTCTCAGTGCTCTTAAGGTGAAATGCCTGTGGATTTTAGGGAGTAAGGAGCAGAGAAGACCCAGAGCCTGTCCTCAGCCCAATCCCAGGACACCGAGGTTTCCTGCTCACCTGGAGGGTTTTCCTCTTAGGAACAGAGTGATATTCACTAGTCAAAACAACTCATGGTATTGTTAGGGATGGTGATACAGTCTTTCTGAAATTATCCAAATTATGAGCCTGGTGCCAAAGCCAAGCACAGCGGCCTGTAGCTGGGTGATCCTCATCACGTTGCTTTATCTCTAATTACTCAGTGGCTCACATGTTAGCACCTTAACAACAGTGTCCACCCTCATGTGCCATTTGAGGGTAGGGCTAAATGGAACATGTAACCACTTAGACTAGTGCCCAGTGCAAAGTGCATGCATATTAGGAAGGACTATAATAACTGTTCAGTCTTCACAGTCATGGTATCGGAGGGTCATTTTTATCATGTTAGGAAAATGAAAGTCTCAATATGTTTCTTAGAGGTGCTATGTACCTTTGTGTCATTGATTTCCAGCTTAATTCAATTGTACTTAGACAACATGCACTTTTTTATATCAAACAATTCAACATACACTTGAATGCACTTTCTGCACCAGTAGGAGCTAGTCAAATATATTATTCAATACTTTTGTACCTTTCCTGATGGCTGTCCCATGATGATTATGCTGGCTGAATTGTTTTTACATATCCAGGTATAATTTTGGGTATTTTAAGTTATACTTTGTGCTATAACATGTTAAGCATTATATATATTTAAGTCATGATAATAGGTGAATATAAATTTAGCACTGTTTTGTCTATCATGATGCAAAATAATCTTGATATTGAGCCATACATCTCACCTTAAGGTGTACTCTGTTTAGTGAGAATGTAGCCTTTGATTTTTTCAAATTGTATGTATCCCAGAAAATCATGTTCTTAAGCGAATCTATTCCTCTGTGTAAACCCATTGTAAATAGGATATTTTGATTAGGTTGCTTCAGTTTGGGCATGGTCAGAGTTCTTTTACAGAATTCCTTTATAAACAGGATGAATATGCAGTTAAGGAAAGAAAACCACAGAATCAAGAAATGGGAAGGAATTAAGGCTGGAAAAGAAGAGAGAGACCAGCAGATGCTGACATGCTCCTTGTCACATGACAGTGTCCAGAACTGCAGGCAAGTGGTTTCCCAGAGAAAACATCTCTTGATGATGCCTTGACTTTGACATTTTTCTCAGTCTCAAAACTGCAAGCGTGTGAACTAATAAATTTCCATCGTTAATGGCCAATCCATTTTATAGTATCCAAAAGAGCAGCTTAGCAAACTAAAATGCAGCAACGTAGCCACAGCAGCTTTTTGTTTGTGTTTAATTTATATACATATAAATATATCTCTATGTCTATTTCTATATCCGTATTGTTTTAAATTTATCAATGTATACAGTTTGAATATATTTCAAAAAGTCTTTTTTATCCACAGAAAGGTCTTGGATATACTTTAAGTCTTATATAGGTAAATAATAAGGTGAAGATGGAATTAATACTCTAAGTGCAGTTTCTTCAAAAGGTATAGGTTCAACTCTGCCATCAGGATGCTAGATTTAAAATTTGGAAATATCATTCATTGATATCCCATCCCTTCAAGAATCAACACCTTCAACTAATTATTTATGGGATCATTGATTTATGGTGTCTTTAGTTAGGCATTCACATTTTCTGGAATTTATGATTATATGTATGAGACTTGGTCTTATAGTAATATACTCAGCCTCCAGAAATAGAATGATTGTTTTTGTTTTCTTTTGGTAGATGTCTCCTATCACATTAAAGATATTTCATTCACTACTCCCCCCCACACACACATGGCTCCCTTGTCTGTCTGCTTGTTGCGTTGCTCATCTTCTTGACTTAGGAAGCACGAGGAACAGAACTGGGAACCTTCAGGTGGGAGGCAGGCACCCAGCTTCTCGAGGCACAACTGCTCCATCCATTCATTTTTCATTTTTTTCAATATTTTCTTTTTGTTTTTTCTGTATTTTACTTGTTTCCCCTTTTAATTTATGGTTTTACCTACAGTCAATGGGAATATTATGTAAGTTTTCTCCTTTATTTATTCTGTTGAAACCACATTTCATGAGGGTCTTAAATGAAATATAACAGTCACCTATAGAATCTCACTTCAATCAAGAAAGGAATACAGACACACAAAAAATAAAATAACTGACAAGGCCTAATCAAGTGATAACAAAAGAAATCATTGGTGTCATTGTCCACTTTCCATTGAGATAATTGGAACAAGGTCCAAATTGGGGGTCATAATTAAGTAAAATTAAAGGGCGAGATAGTTTGGACATTGCTGGGAGGGTCACTGTCTTAGTTTGCCAAAGGCTGTTGATGCACAGATCTGGGAGGTTGTGGTAGCAGTGGGGAGAACCTCCAGGGCCAAGTCACTCATGGGAACCCAGAGAAACCTAGCAGGGAAAAGGGGTGGAGTGGACAGCAGTGCTATCACCAACCCTGATCTGGCCCACACTGAGCTTAATCCCCTGACATGGTGCAGACAGCTGCTCAGCTGCTCTGTGGCCCATGTGGCCTGGTTTAATTAAAATAAAACAGAAGGAGGTGGGGCAAGATGGCATCTGAGTGAGTACTCCTCATAATTTCTCCTGCAAAGAAGCGGCTGAGTAGGGCCAAAGTCCTGGTGGAGTGGGCCGCTTTGGGGGCTTACAAGGCAGGAAGTGTCTGGACGTCGATTTGGTAAGACAGTGACAGAAGAGATACTTGCAAGAGGTAGAATTTTGGGTCTCTGACATAGAGGTCAGAAGTTGTGGGCAGGATTCTTCCCCCTAGGGCTGGCAGCCTGGCCACCGCAGAGAGCCAACTCAGCAAGGTGACGCAACAAAAGGAAGGGAGATAAGCAAGAACACAGAAGAGCCCACAGAGAGTTGAGAGCAAGCAAGGCGTGCGGGGGTGAGGAGGGTAAATAAAGAAATACAGACACAGAAGAACAGAACGTAGAGTGAATGGACAGAGAGCAGACAGCACACAAAAAAAGCCGCAAATGCAGGGGTGGTAAGAAAAAAAAAAAGAAAAAAAATACTAATAAGGAAGGTTCCTGATTCTTCTGACAATGCCAGATAACAGAGTTTTTCAACTATGGACCTGGAGAGACCATCAAATCTAATAAAAGCCTTTTGCAAAGAGAGGAATTTTAAGATTTCCTGTGGCTTTACATGTTATTTGGAATAATGTTTAATTGCCTAAACTGTCTATCAAGCATCTAATCTTGGAAGTTATTTTAGAATTTATGAAATCAATGGACAATTACATACTTTCTATTTTAGATAAATTAAGAATTTTGTTACGCTATGATGTTAGCACATGCATATTTAACTCAACCTTTTGTTTTGATCGCATTGCACTCTGTAACCTTTCTGTTTTTCAGATAGTTCTGAAAAAAGGTCAGTTGTACAGGAATGGGGGGGCTTGAGAAGTCAGCAGACCTGGAGCCAAGTTCCTGGGCCAGAGCAAAGGGGAGGAGAGGACAGAAGGGGCAGAGCTGGGGGCAGAGGAGCACCACTCTGACAGGACTTACATTGTAAAAATTTAACTGCTTTCAAAGAACCAACTTTTGGCTTTGTTCTCTTTACTATTCTTTTCTTCTTTACTACTGTTTTTTATTTCATTAATTTCCCCTTCAAAATCAAGAAATGACAGAACTAAAAGGACAATTAGATAAATTCCTAATAGAGATGTTAGCATACCTCCCTTAGCAACTGAGAAAACAAGCATACAAAAACATCAGTAGGGATACAGAAGAGTTGACCAATGCAATAAATATGTTACCCAAATGTATTCTGTACCCAACAATTGTACAATATAGTCTTTTGAATGCACATGGACCATTTACAAAAATGAACTGTGTGCTAAGACCTAAAGCAAATTGCAAAGTACTGAAATCATACAGAATATATTCTCTGATCAGAGTGCAATGAGGCGAGAAAGAAAAGGAGTAACCAGAAGACTTCAAAATATCTTAAAATTAAGATACTTCAAAACAACCTTTAGTCAAAGAAGAAATCACAGTGGAAATTAGAATATAATTTGAACTGAATGAATATGAAAATGTTATGCCTCAAAACTTGTGGTAGCTAATAGCAGCTAAAGTTGCACATGGAGGGCAATTTAGACCTTAAATGTGTATATCAGAGAAGAAGGAAGGCTGCCATCAATGATCCATCCATCTTAAGGAGAAAGAAAGACATCTCACATGATAAAAGAACAGCAAATGAATCCCACGCCCCCCCCCCCAAGGGAAAAAAGGAAAAAATAGAAGGGAGGGAATAATAAATACAAGTGCAGATGCCTTTGTTAGGAACACTTCTTAGCAGCAGTAGCCTTCGCTGCCACACAATCCAATTGGCCAGAACCTAATCCCATGAAGACATCAAGCTGCAGAAAGTGTGAAGTTATGTATTCCTAACATGCAGAAATACTATTGTTAAGGAAAGGGAGAGCCAATGCTGGTGACAATTAATCTACCACAGATGTGTTAACTAGACACCCCTGTTAGGCACCCACGTGGAGATGCTGAGTCTGAATATAAGAATCAGGAGCTTAGGGAGTTGATTAAGCGGCAGGTGTGGATGTGGAAGTCAGGAAACCACGACATAAGGCAAGATCATGGGGGAGCACACAGAGAGACGGGAAAAGGGGCCAACACTCAGAGGCTTCATGTAAATTCCCAGCATAATTATGAGGTTAAAGGGAATTTGGATTTTTAAATCCCTGTGCAAAACTGCCCCTCAGCGAGGTTGTTCCTATTGAAAACAGAAGTATATGAAACTATTTCCCCTCACCCTTTCAAGAGTAGAGAGTATTATTTTTAAAAAATATTTGTTACCAATTTGGTAGAAGAAAACTCTATCTTTGTGTTTTAGTTTTTAAATTCCTTTTGAGATCCAGCCTATTTTTTTCTTATTTATTTGTCAATTGTCTTTCCCTTTGGTGAAATGGCTATTTATGTGATTTTTCTCTTCTAGTATTATGGTCATCTTTTACTTATTGATTCCTATATGTTCTTTATATATTGACTATATTAACCTTTTGTCTTCTATATTGTAAACTATTTTCCCAATTTGTGGTTGGCATCTTGTTTATGGCTGTAAATTTTATAGCTTCAAATCTATCACTTTACTTTTATGATTTGTTAACTTGTGTTTATAATTTGAATAACTTTTCCTACTCCCAACTTGGAGAAATTTGTGTCTATTTTTCTGGTAAATTTTTAGAGATTCATTTTTATATCTAATTATTTTATACATTGTAATTATTTTGATATATGGTCACCTCTTTAGTTCACTACAAACATTTGAACACTTTGTAACTTCTTAGAAAAACAGACTGGAGATATTCATTTGTTAAGAAATTTCATAATGAGCCAAATGTCAGAGTCAAAGTTAGGTTTGCTTGTTTGTTTCTCCAAACTCCATTCAGTACTGGTGAAGACACCAGGTTTGTAAACTGTTCAGTTTAGAAAAAGTGAAATGAGGCTGCACTCGTATTTTAAAACCATTCTTGACCTTAAGCTGCTGAGAAATAAAAAGCATAACCTTGCTAAAATATCTAACAAGTCACGCCTGCCCCCACTTCTGTGGATCGGCCTGTGAGGGCATGGCCTTGCAGGAGAATATTAAGTAAATGACCCCTTCACCCTGTTTCTGTAAATTAGCCGGTGAAAACATGGCTGGGTAGAAAGATATCACACGAGTGACTCCCTCGCTCCCCCACTCCTATAAATCAGCCTGAAACCCTGCAGATGCATTCTGCCCCTGTAACCCCCCTGCTCGCCTATCAACACAGTAGCCAAAGAGCAAAAGTTATGCTGATCCCACCTGAAATCCCATATGAACCTATGAAAACTGAAAAACAGGACTCAGAATGTGGAGCTTGACTCTCCTCTGCACCTGGTATAATAAATCTGTTCCTCCACCTCTCTGGAGTGCCGCTTTTGGTCTTTCTCCAGTTCAGAACTTCCGAGTTTGCTGATGTGGGAGGAGTGGGGTGAAGGGGGTGCGGAGTACATAGGGACCTCTTATATTTTTTGAGTGTTATACTTAAAAAAAAATAAAGAGAAAAAAAGTACATAAGTAGATAACAAATTTTAAAAAATTTAAATGATATCCTGGAAGGTTCTTTGCAAACCACAAAATAAATAAATTCTCCTATTGCAAAGGAATAATTGCAATGATCAGGTTTTTTTTAATGGAGCAGGTCAGTCCCGGGGTAGACTTTGACAACCAGGGCAGTGCTGAGCCCTTTGAGTCACACGGTTGCTGTCGAGCCACTCAAGCCACTGATGCTCTTGGCGATGCAACATGAGCTAAATTCACACACTTTCCTTTCTGTCAAAGTTGAAAGCAATTTGTGTGAGCCTTTTCTTTGATTTCAAGATATGCTCTCAGCCTCCCCTCCCTCCAGGAAAAGATGTAAAAACACAAAACACACCTTTAATAAATCCACTTTCTTCTTGCTTCCAAGTTTGGATCTGAATCAAGGACATCAAAATTCCGTGGAAGATGTCATCTCATTTATTTCCAGGAATTTTTTTGTTTAGCAGAATGATATGAATTTTATGATGACACACATATTTCTTCTTACTTAATAATGTGTTATTTATGTGATCTTTGCTATTTTCAGGAGCTATGGCAGTTTCATATTCTCTTTAAATGTGGTTTAACCATTGGAAAATATCCTTTTCAAATGACTAAATAGTTTGAAATAGAGTTACCTCATTGGTGCATTCCTATTTCTCAATAATTTTTCTGTATATATTTTTACAGTTAGATAAAGGGTAGTAAACTTAGGTTTATTTGTGAAAACACTCAAATGACTGTTGTAATAAACAGCATTTTTGTCAACTTAAAGACATCCATTAAAAAGTCACTTTCTAATGCATATGATTCAAAACTTCCATTTATATTTAAATGAATCATGGATACTTGCAATACATTAGTTAATGATTTCTTTTTTTAAATTCAGCTCAAGATGACCTAATCAATTAAGGATTTTTAAACATTCACCAAAATTATAGAAAATTCCTACTTCAGGGCATTCTATTAATAAGACGTAAATAACAGGATAATTTTGTCAACTCTTCATAGGCTTCTTAAGCACAGTTTTCCAAAATATTATTCGATGAGCTAAGAATTGAATAATCAGTGATTTTCTGGAAGTCCATTCTGATTGTGTTTACTCTAAACAGCCTCTTCAGAAACAGTAATTTCAATGTAGGTTGCCACTTACATGAATCTTCCTATTTCATTTTTGTGATCACAACTTATAAATATTTTAATGGTAACAATTTTTATTAAGCATTCCAATACTAGCATGTATATTTAGTTACATATCTCTTCACATACTGACTCAGAAATCCATCATTATTCATGTTTGATAAAACAATGTGGGTTGTCTCTAAAATATGTTTCTTGAAATTCATTCTTTGGAGCTTGCTTTTAAATAGGTACCTAGGTCTTTTAAGAACTTTTCTTAGATGGGATTGAAAATGGGCCCACACTCTACTAAATGCCATTCTCCAGTGGACAGGATTTTAATGAGGCAGCAGTGACATTTCTTGTATTGGGCTGAAAGACATGGTTCTCCAGCTAGTGGGCTTCTTCTCTGGCCCAAATTCATATATCCACATGAGAGTGTAGGCTCACAATTTCTATATGGGATCCTCTTAGCCTTTTAGCATTACGTTTCAAGGGAAAGCTGCCAAAACGTTGAGGAATGGAATTTATTGTAAAAGCCCAAGGCTCCAGGAGCAAACCAGAGAATACCTATCTGCAGCACATGCATTAGCTCAGTGCTATCCACACTTTTTAAAAACGTGAACCACAATAAGAAATACACAGTACATTGTAACAGGCAATACTATCTAAACTTTCCTGATCTAATACATTCTAGCTAAGCCCAGTAAATTAATTTCATGAGCCTCTAATGTGACTTGATCAATTGTAGTTAATAGCTACTCAAATACCACATCCAATAAGTATACAGCAGGTTATTTGTCTCTCAGGTGTGACAGATATAATGAATTCTGCCGCAGGAGTAAGAAACACTTTATTTGAATTCCGAAGGAGGACAAGGGTCAAAAGGTCTAAATTGTTTTTGTCTGCTGCTTGCTATTGTGCCTGGTGGTTAAAAAGCATCCAGAGAAAAAAACTTTTTAAATGTTATTATGATATGTGTGCATTCAAAAGAGTACACACATCTCAGTGACATTTATTTTATTGAGAGAATGAATGTTAGTGTATTCAAAGAATATGAATTAAATTTATACAAAAAAGATTTGCTGTCATATTAGACAAATGAAGTTTACTGTGGCAGAGAATCATTCTTCTTAATATTACTGAGATATAAAGTATTAGAAATTGTATTAATGGCGCTATACTGAAGAACAGATGAAGACATGTAACTTGCAGTCCATTGCTCTTAGTCATTCCAAATTAAAATAGTATCATTGGCTGGCCGGCTGCTTTATAAAAATTATTTTTAGATAAGGAGTAATTTCTTCAGATATAATCTTACAAAAAAGAGAGCAATAAAAATTAAATGAAAACAGAAGCCTGCCCTCTTCATGACTGTGATTCATGGAACCCTTACTACTCTCGGATTATAGCTTGAAAATCATTGGTTCCGAACAATATCTAGAGATTACCCTATGCTTTTCTCATTGTGCACACAGAAGAGCAATCAAAATAGTTCCCACTCAAAAATATCATAACTATTTACCTACCTATATTGCACGCTAGCTCCCATTTTCACTTTGAACTGATTTGGGGAACATTATCCCTGTTCCTTGCTCGTGCACTTGCAATATACCACCTTTGCACTGAGCAACATGATTTTCTTTTGCGGTGAGATTTGGTGGGCAGTTGTATTCGAAATAGCTATGTTTAGGGGACCAAAATTGACTTCACCTCTTGATGGAAGGAACAGTAAATTCACTTTGCAAAGGGATTGGAGGAATTTGTGTTCTCATCACAAGCTTCCACCAAATCTATTATTATTTCTTGCCTTATTTCTTATCATGTGCTTATTTTGTAGTTTACCAGTATCCATTTCTCTGAAAGAGTAAACATGAAATTGTATTTGTTTAAAAATGTTAATATTTCATTAATTTCAGTTAAAACATGAGTGTTACTTTTACATAAAATTCCTAGATTTTTCTATTCTAGGTTTATAGCAGAGCTCTGAATGGCTTTTGAAGATACCAAAAACGTACTTTATTTGCTTTGAAAGTCTTGGTTTTGGGGAACTCAGTATTTCCTGCAATTTTCAAACAAGCAATATCAATATTAGAAGTATTGGATGATGTGATCATATCAACAAATGTGATTTATGTAGCATTACTGTAATTTATAAGGAATCTGTCATGCTAATCATATTTCATCCTTTTGAATTTGTTTTTATTTGTGTTGTTATAATAGTAATATTGGAAAATTCGTTTTTGGCAGTGACTGCCCTATAAGATTGATAGCTTGGCTTTTCATTATAGAAAAATAATCACCGGCTAAAATAAGATAGGCCCAGTCTATGCTAGCTAGAATCTTCTTCACACAACACAGCACCCTATAGTAGGTTAGTTTACAAGAATGACATTTATATGTTGCTTGCCTCAACAGGGGTGATTTCATGACTATTACAGCTTTTAATGTAACCCTTAAAGTTTCTTTTTCCTAACGTGTCATTTATTGGTAATTTCTCCAGGACTACAAATCTCTGAAATTTGATTCTCTCTTATTTTCTATTTTGGGCACTGAACTACTGTCATAACCAAATTGTACCCATAATTGACTTACAGATAGGTGTGTTACTTTTGGAATTATCGTTGAATGGATTTAAATTTTATTTTACACAGTTTACATAACGCTGAAACTTAAAATTGTAGACATAGAGAACATTTTTAAATACTTTGGCCACTTTTTCAGGAAGTGAAAGAAATTCCAAGAAGGATGATTCATTACTACAACTACTACAGAATATAGAGCCATCTAACAATCAGATTGACACCTTTCCATTTTTTCCGTTATAGAAATACCATCATTATTTATTTTCATCATCTTTCATTTCCTAAATTGTCTTTAGTTACCTGTACTACTCAAGGAACTGACTCTGAGCACCTCCTGTCCATCCTGAGGGCAGAGACAGGAAAGTAAGGAGGTGCATTAGCTGACAAGAAACTCAGACAGGAATTAGTAGTTCAGTTTTATTTTCTGCAGTAACAAGCCTTTAAGTGCAAACAAAATTAGTGGGACAACAGCACCCACCAGCTACTACAGGCAAAAATCTGGCTTCAATCACGAAGGGGCATCTACTCCAGGAACCAATGCCCTAGGGAAGGACACACTGCCTGGGAGTGGACGCAAGACTGGGCCTCAGGCCCCTTTCAGCAGCAGAGAGTTATTAAAAAACGGGGGTCCAGTGTCCTCCATGGTCCGCACCACCTCAGCAAGGTCGTTGAGGAAGGAGATGATGGAACTTTGGAGGGTGCCAGGGTCGTCAGCATTCAAATGGCTAAGAGAGTGAGAAAGAAAAGCAAGTTAAAGGCCAAAGCTGGGCCTCCTTGCCTGCACTCCCTCGGCAGCTCCAGGCCCGGGCCCCTCGCTCCTGCCTTTGACATACCCTTAAAACATCTCCATGACTCGCTGACTCACTTGGCGGGCACCTGGGGCAGGTATCGGCCTGGTCATGAGCCACGCCCACCCCCCACCCCCGGGGCGGCCCTTTTAGGACTTACACGATCAGGTCACTGCCATCCACCCTCAGCTCCCTATGGTCTGGCCCTCCGAAGGGTGCTGTCAGCAGGGACCGGAGGGCAACCTCCGCCTCCAGGAAGGACAGGAAATGCACAGCGAGGGTGCTGGCGGGGAGGTTAAGGCACACACCTTGAGCCTTGGGCCTCCTGGACCCAGCCCGCCTCCAGGGCTCCCCCCACCCCCAGGTCACCTCTTTCCACCCCTCAGGCCACCCCCAGCCCATCCCCCCAGGCCAACCCTCCAGCCCCTCCTCATCACCCTCAGCTCCGTTTTCTGGAGGGCGGCACCCCACCCTGATGGCCCCTCAACCTGCCCCCGTCCCCCGTCCCCGGTTCCCCCCAGTCGCGCCCTGGCCCAGATGGGCTCCTGGAAAGGATACAACTCCAGCAGTTGTTCTAGGCACGCTCCTGTGGCTCCATCCCTCCCTGAGACCTCCAGGGTCCCCTCGGCCTGAGGAGCACCCCCGGCGGTGGCGCCCTTCCCTCCTGCACCGCTGGAACCGGGGGGGGGGGGGGGCAGCGGAAGGGCCACTGGAGGCCCCGTGGCAGCCAGGGCCGCCCTGGTTCCCCGCACCGCCCTCCACACCGCCCGCTCCTTCACCCGCCTCCATGACCTCCACTCCTCGGCCTGCCTTGGGGCTAAGAGCCTCCAACTCCTGGGTCCTCTCCGCCTGCCTCTGAGGGAGGAGCCTCGCTCAACAAGCTCCGCCCCTTGGCTTCAAGGCAGTGCGTGTTCTAGTGCGACTGCGCAAACAGGCCCCTAGGGATGCCGCGGGGCACGTGACCGCTTCTGCTCTGCTGCCCTGGCCCATGCCCTGAAACTCCATTGCTGGAACCAGACCGAGCCTCCCTCACGAAGCTTCACAGTGGAACAGGGACTTGAGATTGGCCTGGGTCTCCCAAGGCTTTTGGGGGCTCCATTGGGCACCCCTAAGTGGCTGGAGTTTTCTCCTTTAAAGAAAAACTTAAGGGGGGACAGTGGACTTGGCCCAGTGGTTAGGGCGTCTGTCTACCACATGGGAGGTCCGTGGTTCAAACACCAGGGTCTCCTTGACCTGTGTGGAGCTGGCCCGTGCGCAGTGCTGATGTGCGCAAGGAGTGCCCTGCCATGCAGGGGTGTCCCCCGCCTAGGGGAGCCCCACGCGCAAGGAGCGTGCCCTGTTAGGAGAGCCGCCCAGCGCGAAAGAAAGTGCAGCCTGCCCAGGAATGTCACCGCACACACGGAGAGCTGACACAACAAGATGACGCAACAAAAAGAAACAGATTCCCCATGCCACTGACGACAACAGAAGTGGACAAAGGAGATGCAGCAAATAGACACAGAGAACAGACAACTGGGGTTGGGGGGGAGGGGAGAGAAATAAATAATCTTTTAAAAAGAAAGGAAAAAAAAAAGAAAAACCTAAGGAAATGGTAAAATTTCTGCTTGCTTATCTCACAAAAGAGAAAATAACCCAAACTGTCCCTCTTCCTCTCCCTTTCAGCCCCCATCTTAGTCATCTTCCCCAGCCAAGGAGATCTTCTTTTCAAGGAAATCTCATTTTCACAGGCAACACAAAAGTGTAAACTGCCCAGGGTGCAAGTCAGTATATAGGTGTGTGGGTGTTTCACCCCGGACCCTGAGCCTGGGGCGGAAGGATAAGTGCCAGGGTGAGATCCTGGCTGGGGCAGGGAGGAGTGTTCTCCTGCCTTCCTCTGTGCCCACAAGGGGCGGCATTTGCACTTCACATACCCAAATCTCTGAGCTGGACTCTGACGGCAGGGATCTCAGGTAGGCATCAGCCAGGAAAGGGCCCAGGCATGGCACCCAACTCCAAGCTGAGGGCTGATGCAACTTCCACATCTGCAGTGAACAGAGCCTGATGAACCTATGGGACACCATCAAATATACTAATATACACACTGTAGGAGGCCCAGAAAGAGAAGGAAAACACTAAGGGGAAGAGGGACTAGTCAAAGAAATAATGGCTGAAAACTTGCCAACCTTAACGAGAGACATCAAACTATTGAAAGCCAAAGATAAAGAGAATTCCATCTACAACTGCTATCAGCTCTTCCTTTGTAAGAGACACTACATTCTTACAAGCCATGTATTTTGAGGATTCCAGTTTCTCCACTTAGCAACACTTATTTTCCGTTTTACAAAATGATAGCTGTTCAACTGAATATGAAGTGTTACCTCCTTGTGGCTTTGATTTGCATTACCCTAATGACTAATGATGTTCAGCATCATTTTAATGTGCATACTGGATGTTGGTATATCTCCACAGATATCTGTCTATTCAAATCCTTTGTTCATTTGTTAAAATATGGGGCCATTTTGTTTTACTGTTGAATTGTAAAGGCCTTTATATATTCTGGATACAAGTCTTTTATGAGACATATCATTTTCAAATATTCTCTCCCATGCTATGTGTTGTCTTTTCACTTTCTTGATGGTATCATCAACAAAGGAAAAGGTTTTAATTTTGATGTAGCCTACTTTATTTTTTCATTGTTGCTTGTTCTCTTGTTATCATAGCTAAGAAACCATTGCTTAATGCAATTTCATATGTTTCTTATCTCCATAAACCTGGCGCAAAATTTCTCAAGCTTTTTCTTTCAAAAGATATTTTTGTGACCACTTGCTATGTTTCAGGCCCTGTTCTAAGTACTGAGGATAAAATGATTAACAGCTAGCATGTGGCAAAGATTGCTCCCTGCTCCCCAATATTCAGGGTTTTCTCTTCTAGAAAGACTACATTTCTCAGCCACCTTTGCAATTAGATGTGGCTTTGTGAGTTCTTGCCAGTGCAATGTGAGTGGGGTTAATGTGTGTCTCTTGTAAGCCTGGCCTATAAATATTTCCCATGGGCCTGTCTTCATGTTCTGTTATGCTTCAGCAGTTGCAAGAGAAATGGCTTCTGGAGTCTTGGCAGTGCTGGGGAAAAATGTCCTCAAGGGAGTCTGGATAAAGATTAAAGATGGATATGATTAGTTAGCATGATTCCTGTTCAATAAATGGTACTTCTGTAGCTATTATTTGGGTCTATGTGTGCCCGAGTAATCAGCAGGGGTAGAAGAGAAGTAAGAATCCCCCACATCATTCATCAGATAAATAGTGCAACTAGGACTGCACTCCTGTAGACCAAGTCTCAGACTTGATGAAGTTGGCGGTCTTTCTGCACAGTTGATCTATTGATGGACAAAAGTAATTCTAAACAAACTTAAATAATATTGAAGGGACTATAATTTGGGAATTTCTGATCTCATTAATGCAGTTTAAACCAATAGTAATATCAGAACTTTGGTTATAATGGTTATGAAATTTTTACATGGTGGATAGAACATCTTGCACTTGTGTAACACTGGTCTATCAAAGTTCTGTAACAAAGTGTCTGACTCTATCTTTGATGTTGGGTTTCTGACAGCTTTTAAGCCTCACCCTCCCCTCTTCCCCTTATGTCAATATCTGGCCAAGCTGATAAGAAAGCCCAGGTGCTCCCTGCTTTAGGGCCAGTGGGAAGTTCAAACCAAACAACTCCTAACCCACATGCAAGAGCACTTACCGCAGTCTCACACACACATTGCCATAAAAGCCAAGCCAGTCTTGTTTCCCTGCTCTCAAGACATCACATTCTTGTACCTGCTTGGGAAAACTGCTTTTTCCAGAAAACCTCTAGTGAGTAATCAATACTTTCATACTTTCTTGGTGTGTAATGCATAAGGGCATCATCAGTCTTGACAACCAAAACAGATTTTGGATGGGATGCCATCCTACTTCTGTGTGATGCGCGTAACAGTTGGGGCTATGGGAGGATGTCTAACACTGTCCACCATCACTGGGAGTCTTTATTTGTCTTTGTCTCAATAACCAGCTCTTTTGCCTGCTGAAGAGCATTCACTGTGAGGTAGGGCCTGCTGGCTAGATTGTGCTTTGAACTGGGTGACATTGTGCTGCATTCACTGAGTTCTACCAATCCTCTCTCATAGATTTAACCAATTTCAGCTGGAAATATGGTATTTAGGGACAGGATTATATAATTGGAACCTTCTTTATAGTGCCAGGATCATGAGCCGAAACCCTGACCAATCTGCAAATGACAGATTGAATCGTGTGTCGCAATTCCAGCATAAACTGTCCCTGACACTAAGCGAAAGGGAACAACTTTTACCTTGTAACATTTAGTGGTGTGACTTAACCTGGTGTTCACCCCATTCTACAGAGAGCTCAAGGAAAAGACCAATATCCCATGCAAAGTATGGGCCCACTAGGTCTTCCTCACTCATGTGGAGGAAGAGGAGGTGCAGCGTGGCAATTAGAGGTCACAACCCTAGGACCTTGCAAAGTGTTTCTGCTGCTGCTACCTATACCTCTGTCTCCCAAAGGGATCCTGATCCTCAGAGTCATAGGAAAAATCACCCTTGACAGCCGTTTGGCACAGCCCAGGTGTTAATTCAGGAATGGGCAAGGGGGGAGGCCCATGATCTTACTAATACTGATCTGAAGCTCTCTGGAAGAAGAAACTTTTCAATATGATCAGGATGGAAGTTTCTCCCCCCAAAGTATACCGAGTAACCACACACACCCAGATACACACACACACACACACACATACACACACATTGGAAAAGTTGCCTGATGGTAAACCAAGTAGTGAATGGTCTTCAGGAACATTGTTGGAGAGAAGTGGGATGATTCACATCATTACTGAGACCTAAATATCATCACATTCACTCAAAAGGATTTTATGTAAAACATCCAAAATTCTAGATAATGGTGAAGAATGGAAGAGAACGGGAATGAACCTCTGAATGGGGGTGGCCAAAGGGAAAGACTTGGAGGGAAACACCCTCTCTCTGCCATACAAACCACCCACAGGTGAGCCACGGGAGATAAGGAGAGGGGAGAGGTCCGTTTGGAAGACTGTTTAGGGGATATTGGTGCAATTCCCCCTAAGCACGTTGGCATTCCCCGTAACTTCCTTAACATGATACCTCTATATCAATCCAGATTTTAGCACTTTGATTAATGAGGAAAACACTAGAAAGATCCCTATTAAAATCAGGGACAAAATAAAGATATCCCTTATCAACAGTACAATTCAACCTTCTCCTGAGGGTAGACCATAAAATCAGGCAAGAGAAAGATATATGCATAAAAATATAAAGGAGGTGGTAAAAGTATCATTATTTGAGGTTGATGTAATAATACACCTAAAAAATACAATGGAATCCAACCGAAAAACTGTTAAAAACAATAAGAGAAACTACTAAAGTGGACCCGTACATAACTAACATGCACAATTCAAGGGCCGGCACAAAAACAAGCAATAACTAGTAAAGGTAAACAAAATATCTTTTACAATGATAAGAAAAACTATAAAGTACCCAAGAATACATTTAATAAGAAAATGGGCAAGAGAAAATGCTAGAAGCTTATTAGGGAATATAATTATTTCAATTCACATTTCTTCGATTTTGACCAAGACTAGTTTTTGCTAATATTTTTATTAGCGTTACAGTGGGACTGTCCCTCGCCATGCTGCGCCTTGTCCGTCCTCGCCCTTGTGGAGAGGTCCTTCCTCCCCACTCTAGTCCCTGCCCCTCCAACCTGTCCCGTGGTCTTCAAGTCTGAGAGGTCGCCCATCGCGACCTGGGGCCACCACTGGACTCCAGTCATGCTGCTCAGGCCAGAGGGTTGTCATATGTGAGATGGGCCAGGTCGGTGTTGGCACAGGGCCAGCAGGGACAGGGACTCCGGAGCCCGCGGCAGGTTGCGCAGGAAGAGGTCACGTGCCCTGCTGCCTGGCCAGGAGGCTGTTTGCGCAGGCGCGCTGAGACTCCGCGGGGCAGGGGGCTGAGGAGGCGGGACTTTGCGGGGCTGCTCAGGCCTGGGGAGAAGGTAGAAGAGGAGAGACACGTGTCCTCAGGGCTCCGAGAGGCAGGAGGGTGAGCGGAGGCCATGGAGGCCAGGGACAAGGACGCGGCCGGTGGCGCAAGTGGCCCTCGCGGACTTGGAAGTGCCGGAGGTACCAATCGGCAGGCTGGACCCGGGAGTCCCGGGAGCCCTGGTGGCCCCAGCGGCGCCATTAGCGCGGGAGTCGTGGGCGCTGCAGGTGGAGGCGCTGGCCGGAGATCGCGCACACCACGTGCTTCGGCATCGGGTGGCACTGGAAGGCAGCTACATGTATTGTATCCTTGAGGCGGGGCCATCAGGGCTGTGGAGGGGGACACGTCGCTCTGGGGTGGAGGTCGGGCAGGGTGATCGGGGCACCCAGGGGATGCAGATAGGGGATCAGAGCCGGCTGGGGGCGGCTGGAAGCGACTGGCTGGAGGGAGGGGGCGCGAGGAAAGCCAGCATGGCAGGAGGAGGTGTGGGGGCGGGGGCGGGCATGGAAGGCCTGAGTGGGGAGCGGGTGAAGGCTAGGCTTGGGGGACAGCGGGGCGGGGCAGGCAGAGATGACCCAAGGGTTGACCCGAGGGAATGGACAGGGAGGTGGGCCAGGGTGTCACGTGGCCACAGGGCTGAGGTGGGAGGAAGGCTGGCCTAGGGGCACAAGGAGGCCTGGGGCCCAGGCAAAGTCGGTCCAGGCTGGTGCCTTAACCAGATCTCCTCCAGCGCCCTCAGAGGGCCTTTCCCATCCTACATCGAGGCAGAGAGTGTGCGCAGGTCCCTGATCCCCTTCCAAGGACCGCCCCTGCAGGCGATTTGGAGGGGGCTCTCTGTGACCAGCAGCTTCCTGGTGGTGTCAGTTCTGGAAGGGGCCTGGGGTGGCGATGGTAGGGGTGGGGGATGGGATGGGGTGAGGGGGGCAGCCGGGCATGGGGGTGGTGTGGCAGCCTGGTGCAGGGCCAGTCTCACCTGAAGGATGACTCCTGAGACCAAGAGACACCTAAATGTGAGTTCTGAAGTGGGGGCATGGTCCACTGGGCAGAGGCTAGAATTTACAATGTTGATTTGATTTTCTTTTGTTGTTTTTTTTTAGCAGACAGATTGCTGAATACCATGGGCAAACTCCAAATTTCTTTCACCTTCTTCCTGAAGCAGCTTTCCCTGGTGGTGCGGCCCATGAGGTGCTTAGGGCCCCTGTTTCCCACCAAGTGTCGACGCGAGGAAAGGGGGCCTGAAGCCTCACCTTGGGTCACTTCCCAGGCAATGCTTCCTTCTCTAGGGCATGGATTCCTGGAGTCTGGGCCACTTTACTTCTGCAGTCTAATTTTTTCCCCTATGTTAGCCGTTGGACGCTCCTTTTGTACCCCAGCTGCAGGAAGAGGGGCGAGCCTAAATGTTTGTTATTGCAGAAAATAAAAGTGAGTTAACTCTATTCTATTTCCAAGTTTCTTTTCAGTGACTGCGTGATCAAATTTTCTTCCCTTTTTCCTTTGGTTCAAGGGAAGGTTCTGGGATTCAGATATTCAGGATGGTACAAGGTAATGAGGACAATTTAGGATATGTAAGGAAATGAAAATCAGTTATGCCCTGACATTCAGCATTAACTACACTGAGGGTCTTCTTTTATAATTGTATTAAGACACTAAATGCATAACAATCATGTTTAATGTTTACTGCTTTGAAAGGTTAGGATTAAATTTTTCCCTGCATTTTTCTTTCCGTTTAGTTTATGGCTTTTCTTCTTGCCAACATTTTTTTTAAAACACTACTGAATATATTGAATATAAAGATGCATTATAAGGTAATTGTTGAATACTTTAAATTGTCTTCAATTTTTCCTTATTATAGGTAATGATTCATGGAATTCTTATATATAGATCTTTGCATGGATGGTTATTTTCTTAAGATAGATTCTGAAAGATAGACTTCCTGAGTTAAACATTTACATGTCTATTTCCTTATTTATTTAGTGCGCTTTTAAAATGGAGGCGAACCTCACCTAACAAAAAAATAACTCTTCTAAAGCAAACAATTAAGTGTCACTTAAAAAGCTGACAGTGTTGGGAATGTCCCAAACACCTTCATCGTCCCCAAATAGAAACCCTGTACCTTTTAGGCAGTAAGCAGTTATTCTGCATTCACACACCAGCCCCCGCCACCAGCCCCCCCCACCCCCGTACCTGGCATCCAACGAGCTGCTTTTTTCTCTGTGGATTTACATATTCTGGATATATCATATAAAGGAAATCGCGCAATTGGTCACTTCTTCCATTTAGCATGTTTTCAAGCTTCAGCCACCCTGTAGCACGTGTTCTTTTATATGCCTGCGTAATACTCTATCATTTGTGTGTATAGCACAGTTTGGTTAGCTATGAATCGGCTGATGGATATCTGGGTTGCTTCACCCTTTTGGTTACGGTGACTAGCGCTGCTCTGAGCCTGTGTGTATGTGTATTTGTTTGAGTAGCTATTTTCGATTCTTTAGGTATATGTCCAGGAGTGTTACTGCTGCATCATATGGTAATTGTCCATGTAATTTTTAAGGAACCCCCAAACTGTTTTTATAGTAACTGAACTATTTCACATTCTCAACAGCAAAGAAGATGTTTTTGATAACATATTCAGTCTCTATCTGTTATAGGTCGGATTAGAATTTCTTTTCTTAGTCAGTTTTGGCAGTTTGTGTATTTCTAGGGATTTGTTCTTTTTATATAGGTTATCTAATCTGTTGGTATACAGTTATTCAGAGTATTCTTACACTCCTTTTTATTTCTCTTAATTTTGTTAGTGATGCCCCTAATTTCATTTTTTATTTTAGTTATTAGGTTTTTTCTTTTTTTCAAATGGTATCCATTGCTTTTATTATGAAAATAATACATGCTTAACATAGAAGAGAGAGGACCTTATAAAAATTAAAATAAAAAGTACTCATATGTCATCATCTGGATGTAATATCAAGTAGGCCCTTTTTTTGTATTAATTTATTTTCTTATTTTTTAGTAAATTTTCTTTTTTAAAGATAAATAGACCACAAAAAATATAAGAGGTTCCCACATAACCCACACCCCACAACCCTACTCCTCCCACATCAACAACCTCTTTTTCCTTAGTTGGACAAAAATTTGCTAATTTTTCTTGATCTTTGCAAATAATCAACTTCTGGTTTTGTTGATTTTCTCCATTGTCTTGGGGACAGGTGGATTCTATGGGGGCCCCTGCTTTCTGGGGGGAGTGTCTCAGACATCCTCAATACATTCCTATTTATTTCTAACAGGTCATGGAGCCCCACCCTTCTGCTGCTCTGAGGATGGTTCCTCAGGCCACAGCCTTCATCTCCATGAGGCATCCGAACTCGGAGTGAGGGAGGAGGAGCCTCTGACTGAAAATTCTGCCTGTGACCATCCAAGGCTGACAGCAGGGGCAGCCTTCAGTGGTGCCCACTCTTTGTAGGGGTGGGACGCTCCCTTAGTTTTCTCTCAGAGTCCTCACCTTGATGCCTGGCAGAGACTCGGACCCCTCCCTCAGCTGACCTCAGTCCACCCCCTCAGACAGAAGTCAGGTAACACCATACCCAGGAACTAGACCTGGGACCTCCTTGGCATCAAGGACCATTTTCTCTGCAGTTTGTGGTTGTAGATCCTTTCAATCTTTCCTGAAAGCCTTTACGTCGAATCCTGGCAGGGCCTGAGACCTCTCCCTGTGTTTAACTGAATTGTTGCTCAGAGGAAGCCTTACTTCCCTCAGAAGCCCATGTCGGAAGACAGGAAACAACATCTGGGGACCCTGCCTGGAGCCTCTCATTGGCACAAAGAAAGGACAGGGTGGGCTGTGTCCCCTCCTGCCTTGGGTAGGAGGACCTTCAGTCCTCCTTCATCTTTCTCACTTTCACACTTGGCAGAAACTGGGTCCCCTCCCTTCTCTGACCTGAAGACTGGCTCCTCGGACCAGGGCCCTCCCCTCTTAGACCCTCTGGATGGAAGTCATGTACTCCACATCCAGCCACGAGGTCCTGCAGCTCCCAGGGCTGAAGGCAGGCAGGGAACTGCATTCTATGTGGTCATGTCTATCTGGGGTGGGAGGACCCCTCCTTCAGGGTCCTCACCTTGATGTCTGGCAGAGCCTGGACCCTCTCCCACTCCCTACTTAAGTTTGTCCTTCATCAGTGATAGCCCTCACCTCCATGAGACATCCGAACATGAAATGACAGGGCTGAGAGGGGATGGGGACTCCACTTAAGTGACCTTCATGGGTTTATGGGGACTGACATCAGGACCAGGCCAATTATTTTGCATGTGGCTATACTATTATCCTAGACCTTTTTTTGAAAATACTATTCTTTCCTCATTGATTGTTCTTGGCACTCGTGTTGAAAATCAGCTGACCATAGACATGTGGGTTTATTTCTGGACTTGCCATTTATTTCATTGTCAGGCCTAATTTCCTTGCCTGGACTCTTCAGTAAAGTGTTGAATAGAAGTGGTGGGAATGGACATCTCTGTGTTATTTTCATTGTTGTTGTTGTAGGGAGAATGCATCCTGTCTTTCGCCATTAAGGATGAGTTTAGCTGTGGATTTTGTGTAGATGGTTTTATCACGTTGACAAAGTTCCCTTCTATTCCTAGTTTGTTCAGTGTTTTTGTCAAGAAAGGAAGTTGGATTTTGTCAAACATTTTTTTTGTCTCTTTAGATACTCATGTGCGCTTTCCTTTTATTCCATTAATACAATCTGTTACATTGATTAACTTTTGTATATTGGGCCATCATTTCATTCCTGGGGTAAGCCCTACTTGGTCATACTGTATAATACTTCCCATATATCCCCTGATATTTTATTTGCTAGAAAATTGTTAAGGGTTTTGTGCCAATATTCATAAGGGATAATGGTTGGTGTTTTTATTTCCTGTGATGTCTTCATCTGTTTTTGGAGCCTGGGAAATACTGGACTAATAGCATGAGTTGGAAAGTATTCTCTCTTCTTCTGTTTTTTGAAGAATTTGTCAAGGATTGGCGTTGATATTTCTTCTGTTTGGTAGAATTAACCAGTGAAGCAGTCTGTTTTGAGGGCTTTTGTTTATGAGAGATTTTTCAATTACTTATTTAATTTTTTAATTTTTAGATGTCAATTGTCATTTTCTATTTACTCTTGAATCAGTTTTGGTAGTTTAGGACTTTCTCTGAAATTTTCTATTTCCCCCAGGTTATCTAATTTTTAGCATACAAATATTCATAGTATGATGATATAATCATTTTTATTTAAGTTGGTAGTAGTGTTTCCTGATTCATGCCTGTTTTTACTGAATTGTGTCTTTGTACTCTTCTTGGACTGGTTAAAGTATACTGTTTCTTTGATATTTTCAAAGAATTCACCTTGGAATTGTTGATTTTTCTCTATTTTTTAATACTATTTAATGTTTTCTCTTTTCATTTCTACTATTTTCTTCCTTCTGCTTACTCAGGGTTTAGGGTGTTCTTTTTTATAGTCTTAATTGGGAAAGTTAGCTTATTGAGTTGTGATTTTCCTCTTTTGTTTAGTTTTTATATATTTATTTATTTTTGTTTACATTATTTATTTACCCCCCCTTCCCCCAGATGCTTTACTCATCTCTCTAGTCATTGTTTATTTGCTTGCCTTCTCCAGAAGGCACTGGGAACCCAACCGGGGACTTCCCACATGAGAGGTGAGTGCTCAACAAGCTGAGCCACATATGCTTCCCACGGGCTGCTGCGTCTTCTAGCTCTGTTGGATCAAGTGTTGGCATCTAGCTCTGTTGCATCCAGCGGTGGCTACTGCTTGTCTTCTTTTAGGAGACACTGGGGCCTGAACCCAGGAACTCCCGTGTGGGAGCCAGGCACCCAAGTGGTTTAACCTCATCCACTTCTTTTCTTCTTTCTTAATAGATATATTTACAGCTATAAAATTCCATCTCAATTGTTTTAGCTAAATCCCATAACTCTTTGCAAGTTGTGTTTCTCTTTTCACTCACCACTTCCTTTGTGAATTCCTCTTTTCCACATTGTATATTATACTTCTTCCCTTGAGCTGCTCTACCACATTATCACAAACTGGGTGGCTTATGAAAATGCAACTTTATTCTTTCATAGTTCTGGAGGCTAGAAGTACAAAATCAAGGCTATACTCCCCCCTTTCTTACCTCTTCTACCTTCTGGTGGTTGCCAGGAATTCTTGGCTTTCCTTGGCTTGCAGATGCATCACTCCAATTTCTGCCTCTATTCTTATATCATGTTTTCCCTGTGTTTCCATATTTCCCTCTTCTTATAAAGACACCAGTCATTGGAGTAGGGCTCACCCTAATCCATTACGACCCTCACCCTAATTTAATTACATCCTCCAAGATCTGATTTCTAAACAAGTTCACATTCACAAGTACCTGAAGTGAAGACTTGAACATAACATTTTGGGAAACACAATGCAACTCACAACAGGTATTTAGGAATATTTTAAAAATTTCCAAATATTTGAGAATTTCCAGATTTTCCTTACATTATAGAATTCTAATTTTATTCCATTGTGGCTGGAGTACATGCTTTGTATGGTCTAAATGTATTGAGGCATTTTTTATATCCTAGCACATTATCTATCCTGATAACTTTCCATGTGCTCTTGAGAAGAATATATATTCTACCATTGGTAGATCAAGTTATCTATAGATGCTTGCTATGTCTAGTTATTTTATAGTGTACAGTTCTTCTGTTTCCTTCTTGATCTTCTTTCTAATTGTTCTATGCATTACTAGAATTGGTTTTCAACAAATGTCCTTGGGAAAAGACATTTTCTCCTGAATAAGCACAAGTCAGGTGAAATAAAGACAGTCTAAGAAAACCTTCTTGCAGGAAACCACCAGATGGTCCAAATAATGAAAATTCTCTAGGTCTGGGGCTTTGGAAGAGCTCCAACCCTATTCTCCTCCATCCTCCTGCAGGGTGCCGGCTTTCATGGTGATTGTAGGCTGCTGGTTTTCATGGCTACTGTGGGAATAAGGAAAATAACATGACATTTAACTCACCGTTTTTACCTAGATTGATCTGTTTTTCTTTAATAAACACTCCCTAGATTTCTGTAAGCATTTTCTTATCTTCCACCATCATGAATATGATTCAGACCATCTTTCCCTGACTATCACTGCTTTTAGGCAACAAAGGATTTCCAGAGGTCTTTAATCCTCCATTTTCACTCACATGACTCTATTTTAATTTTTAAAAGAGGAAAATTACATACTTCTTTTGGAATCCTGCATTGAAGTCATTTTCCCTTAGAATTATGCACAGGGTTTACATTTTGCCAAGATTTTGGTTTGTACTTTGTAAAACTCTTCAAAGCCTCTCCTGCAGTCACTAGAGTCGTTCTTTTGTGAGTGTAGAGTAGAAAAATGATCAAAATTTCTCTTTTTTCTTGTTTGCCATCTCCTTCTTTTTCTTCTTCACTACTTCATATAAAAAATATATGACTGGGAGTAGGTGTAGCTCAGTGGTTAAACACCTGCTTCCCATGTCCTAAGTCCCAGGTTCATTCCCCAGTACCTGCTAAAAAATACATGACTATTGTAAACAATCGGTAAAATACTTGTAAGAGCAACAACTAATATGAAGATCTCAATCCCATGATGTATCATTTAATCTGTCCTTCCATTTTTTTTTTAATACCATGTACCTCTAGCATCTTAATCTGCTTAGGATTCAAAACCAGTCACCATTTTCTTATTTTTAAAATTAAAACTGGTTGATCTTTTAACTGCTGATAGTTCTGATATTACCTCATAGTAGCTAGTTCTATACAGTGTAAGGTGTCCATGGCCTCTTGCATTGTTCATTGAGAACCTTTCACAGTTCCTCAGAAGTCTCCCAAGTAGTTACAACTCTTGTTTAAAATCTACCATTTCAACCCCAGTGGCTGGATTTGGAACCAGAACGAGTGGGATTTGAAATATCTAAATTAAAATTCCTGGCATTGAGCCACAATCTCTACTGCAAGTATCCCTATTCTCATATTGAGTTTTCATTAAGGGGATTTTTTTCATCATAATTTGAGTTCCAGAAAGATAAAATTTCAACTCAACAGATTTTTAGGCATCAAAAGCAATTTGATTCAGAAAACTCAACCAATATTTTAAAATATATGTAAATTATATTTTAGGACTTTAATTATATTTAAAATAAAAAAAACATTGAAGACAACAAGTAAGATGTTTAAAGACAGAAAGTAAGTAGAGGAGAAAACAAGGAAGGAGTTGGAATGATTGTGACTTTTTGACTTCTGAACAGCCAGAAAAGGGAACAGGAACACCAAGCAAAGCAGTCTGTGAAGCCCTGACTGGCCTTCACAGATCCTGTGTGGGCTACCACCTTTGTCGTGTCCGTTGAAATGTTTATTAGATGATTATCCACCTTTCCAGTTTCTTAAGGACTTTCTCTCCTTAGTTTGAAGGGCTTCTGTGAGTTCTGAGTCTAATCCTATAACAAAATATTCTAACTTCTTTTTGTTGCTTTTGGGTTTTTTCTGTTAATAGGAGGGTTGGAGACGGATGACTTTTAGAGTTTAAACCAGTTTGATTCTTATAGTTACTTTCTCTGAGAGCTGCACTAACTTTCCAAGGCCTTTGTTCACTTTCACCACCCTAACCCATGCTTGCATTGCACTGGGTTTATACTCTATAGCTCTTGCTACCATTTAGAAATGACCATTTACAGTTATTAGACTGTAAAATTCTCTAGGACTGTGCTTGTACTTGTTCTTATTTTCCTAAGACAATGCTTGGCATATTGAATGAACTCAGTAAATAATTGTTGAATGACTCTGTCATTGATTAATCAACTTAACGAATGAATTTATGAAAGATGTTACCCTCACGTTGACTTGCCATTGTCAAAATATGGTTCTTCTGTTTCCTAGAAATAAACATCAATTAAAATGCACATCTAGTTGGTTGACTTCTGTTACTTCTTGATGTTATTTTAACAATTGCAAAGCTCAAAGTCTTGGAACCTGATGCAAAGTAATGGAAATATATAAAAGGCATAGAAAGAACATAATTGACAATCTAGTTTGAAACCAAGCTAAACTGGACTTTTTTTTCAATGACAGAAAAGAAAGAGACCAGAGTCCAAGTTTAGAAGGTGAAGCTATGTGAAATGGAAGGAAAACCAAAATAGCTATATATAGACTCTTTGATTTTAATAGCTATTGAATTATTCATCATTATAAACTTGTTGATATCTTTCAAAAATTCCTTTATTAACAGTTTACTCTTAAGGGTGTCACAATTAGTTAAGCTTTAGATGGTTGGCTTATTGACAAAGGTTTCTAAAACTTCTGGAAAATGTGTTGAATAGGAGGTAGTAAAACATTCCAAGTACAGAAAATTGTTCCCAACTCCCTTAGCTCTATCATATTGAACAGTGTGCAGTTTTTCTATTTTAAATCATTTTTACTGAAATATATTCAGAAACCATACAGACCATATAAAGTATATAATCAATGGCTTTTGGTATAATCACAGATTGTACTTTCATCACTGCAGTCAATTTTAGAACATTTTCATTAGTCCTAAAAGAAAAAAAAACATATCCATTAGTAGTCTCATCTCAATCCCTCTACCCTTAACCCACCATAAATAACTGTTCATCTATTTCTGTAATTATAAACTTACTTGTATAGAAAGGAGTCAAATAATATGTAGGAATTTGTCTGGTTTCTTTTACTTGAATAATTCCTTTTTTTCCTACCGTTGATGGGTTAATATTAATATATTATTAGACCACATAGTCCATAGTTTGGTTGAGTTGCATTTTCACCCAAATATCACCCTATTATCAATATCCTATAACATAATGTACATTTGTTGTAAACATTCTTATATTGGCACCATTAACTATACTTATTGTCCACAAGAGAGTTTGTTATGTTCTACAGACCCATGTTTCACCCTTTAGCTTTCCTTCTAATTACATACACAACTTTAAACTTTCCCTTTCAACATTATACCCATTTATTAGCACTGCAAGTTACTATCACTAAAATGTACTATCACCTCTATACATTTCCAAACATTTCCAAACAACCCTTTTACAGATTCTTCACAATGAGCCTCAGCTTTTCATTCTCTATCTTCATTCTATCCTTCTGCCAACCTATATTCCAGCTATTAAATCCCTGAGTTTGCTATTTATAATTGGATAATATTAGTGAATCATTCAATATTTGCCCTTTTCTGTCTGGCTTGCTTCACTCAACCTGTTGTCCTCAAGGTTAATACATGTTGTCATATGGCTTATGACTTCATTTCTTCTTACATCTGAATAATATTCCATAGTATGTATATACCATGATTTGTTTATCCATTCATTGGTTGGTAGACACCTGATTGTTTCCATCTTTTGACAACTGTGGATATTGCCATTGTGATCATTGGTGTGCAGATGTTTGTTCGTGTCCCTGTTCTCATTTCTTCTGGGTATATACTTACTTGTGGGCTGGCCAGATCACATGGCAGGTCTCTCGTAACTTCTTTAGGAGTCAGTAAACAGTCTTCCACAGCAGATGCACCAATTCTAGGTTCCTATCAACATTGAATAAGTATTCCTATTCTACACATACTCTCCAACAGTTTTAGTTTTATCTTTTTGTAATAATTGCCATTTTAACAGGTATGAAATGATATCTTATTGTAGTTTTGATTTGCAGTTCCCTAATAACTTATGATGTGGAACATTTTTTCATGTGTTTTTTCACTATTTGTATTTCCTCTTTGGAAAAGTGTTAATTGCCCATTTTTAAATCATATTATTTGTTTTTTTAATCATTGAGTTGTAGAATACCTTCATATATCAAAGATATTAAGCCCTTATCAAAGATTTGATTTCCAAATACTTTATCCCATTGGTAGGCTACCTTTTCACCTTCTTGACAAAGTCTTATCAAGCACAAAAGCCTTTAATTTTGAGGAGGTTCAAAATTTTCTGTTTTTTTCTTTGATTATTTTTGCTTTGGGTGTAATGATTAAGAACGCACTTCCTATCACCAGATCTTAAAGATGCTTTCCTATATTATCTTCCAGTAGTTTTATGGTCCTGGCTTTTATTTTTAGGTCCTTGATCCATTTTGAGTTGATTTTTTGTCTGGAGAGTGAAATGGCATAGTCTTTCACTCTTCTCCTTACAGGTATTCAGTTCTCCTTGCACCAGGTATTGAAGAGAATGTCTGTCCCAGTGAGTGGACTTGGTAGCCTTGTCAAAAATCAATTGACCATAGAGGTGAGGTCCTATTTCTGAACTCCCAGTTTGAGTCCCTTAATCAATGCCTCTATCTTTATGCCAACACCACACTGTTTTGACCACTGTAGATTTGTAATATGCTTTAAGGTGGGAAAGCAGATGAATTTTATTTATTTCTTCTTGTCTAATTGCTCTAGCTGGACATTCCAGCCCAATGTTGAATGACAGTGGTCACAGTGGCCATCCTTATCTTGTTCCTGATCTTTGATAGAAAGCTTTCCGACTTTCCCCAATGAGTACAATGCTGGCAGTGGGATTTTCATATATGTTCTGTTTCATGTGGAGGAATTTTCCTTCCATTCCTATATTTCAAAGACTTTTTTTTAATCAAGAAAGGATGCCAGATTTTTTCAAATGCCTTTTCTGCCTCAATCGAGATGATAGTGTGGTTTTCCTTCTTTAATTTTGTTAATGTTATGTATTACATTAATTCATTTGCGTTGAAGCACTGTTGCATACCCATGCTTTTGGATTTGATTTGCAAGTAGTTTGTTGAGAATTTTTGTGTCTGTATTCATTGGAGACATTGGCCTATAATTTTCTTTTCTTGTAGCATATTTGGCTTTGGTATTAGGGTGAAGTTAGCATCATAAATTGAATTAAGGAATTTCCCTCCTTGTCATTTTTCTGGAAAAAATTTGAGAAGGATTAGTTTTATTTTTTTTCTCAAAATGATTGGTGAATTCACTTGTGAATCTTTCTGGTTCTGGGCTTTTCTTTGCTGGGAAATTTTGGTGACTGCTTCAAACTCTTTACTTGTATTTGGTTTGCTGAGGTCTTATAATTCTTCTGTTGTCAGTGTAGATTGTACACTTCTAGGAATTTGTCCATTTCATCTAGGTTGTCTCATTTGTATGTATGCAATTTTTCATATTAACCTCTTATGATCCTTTTTATTTCGGTGGGGTCCATAATAATGCCTCCCCTTTCATTTCTGATTTTATTGATTTGCTCTTCTCTTTTTGTTTTCGTAGGTCTAGCTAAGTTTTTGTTGATTTTATTGACCTTCTCAAAGGACTAACTTTTCATTTTGTGGTTCTCTTTTTAATTTATTTTTCGTTCTCAATTTCATTTATTTCTGCTCTAATTTTTGTTGCTTCTTTCCTTCTCTGCTTGCTTTGGGATTAGTTTGCTGTTATTTTTTTCATTTCTCCAGGTGTTCATTTTGGTCTTTGTAGCTTTTCTTCCTTTTTGATATAAGTGTTTAGGGCTATAAATTTTGCTCTTAGCACTGTGTTTGGGACATCTCATAAGTTTTGATATGTTATAGTCTTATTTTCATTTGTCTCCAGATATTTATTGATTTTTCTGTCAATATTTTCTTTGACCTGATAATTCTTTAAGTGTTTTGTTTAGCCTCTATATATATATTTGTGAATTTTCCTGTTCCTCACCTATTATTGATTTCCAGCTACATTCCATTATGATCGAAAAAGTACTTATAAAATTTCAATCTTTTTAAATTTATTATGGTCTGTTTTGTGAACCAATATGTGGTCTATCCTTGAGAAGGAGCCATGAGCACTTGAGAAGGTGTATCATGCTTATTTGAGGTGCAACAATTTGGAGTGTAATGTTCTCTTATGTGTGTTAGGTCTAGCTTGTTTATCATATATTGCTCAAGTTCTGTTTCTGTGTTGATCTTCTGTCTAGTTCTATTGATGTGACTGGAGTATTAAAGTCTCCAACTATTATTTTAGAATTATGTATTTCTCTCTTCAGGTTTGCCAGTTTTTTCTCTTGTAATTTGGGGCACCCTTGTTGGGTTCATAAATATTTATGATTTTTATTTGTTCCTGATTAATTGCCCCTTCTATTACTAAATAATGACCTTGTGTATCTCTGATAATATTTTTGCATTTAAAATCTGTTTTATTGGTATTAATATAGCTTCCCCTTCTTTTTATTCCCTTTGGTAGCTGTTTGCATGAAATATCTTTTTCCAACCTTTCACTTTCAGCCTATTTTTATCTATCAGTCTAAGGTGAGTCTCTTGTAGACAACATATGGATGACTCATGTTTTTTATCCATTCTGTCGGCCTGTGTCTTTTGTTTGGGAAATTTAATCCTTTAACATTCAATGTCATTGCAGTGAGGACATTACTTACTTGGACCATTTAATCCCTTGGTTTTCATATGTCTGTAGTAGTTTGATATTTTTGATGAATTCTAAAAGGAAATATTGGATTATGTTTGTAAACTGATCTTTTCCTCTGAACATATTAGGTTATTTTAGATTCATAGGTTTACTGATTAAGTAATTATGTAAACCTCTTGTGCCAGTAGGGCATTGAGACCCCACCATTTGGTGAGTGGGGACTCACAGATAAAATAAATTCTCTTTATATAAACAAACCAGTTTCTGGTATTTTACATCAACACCCCTTTGTCTTATACATATAATAATTCAAAATTTAGCTTCCTGAGGAACTGCCAAACTATTTTCTGCAGTGGCTACACCATTTTACCGTCCTAACAGCAGTGAAGGAGTGTTCTTATCTCTTAAAATCCACTCCAAAACTTGTAATTTTCTATTTTTTAATAGTAGCCCTTCTAGTGGATGTGAAATGATGTCTCATTATGATTTTGATTTGCGTTTCCCTAATAGGTAATGATGTTGAGCAACTTTTCATGTGCTTTTTAGCCACTTAAATTTCCTCTTTGGTGAAATGTCTATTTGAAACTTTTGTCTATTTCTAATTGGGTTGTCTTTTTATTTTTGAGGTGTTTATTTTCTTTATAAATTGTGGATATTGAACCGTTAACGGATAGGTGGTTTCCAAATACTTTCTCTTACTGAGTAGGTTATCTTTTCACTTTCATGACAAAATCAAAATTTTTAATTTTTAAAAAATCATTGCCTAACACAAGGTCCTGAATATTCTTCTCTTCATTTTCTTCTAGGAGTTTTGTACTCCTGGCTTTTATTGTTATGTTTTTGCTATAGTTTGTGTTAATATAATATGTGGTATGAGATAAGTTTCCTCTTTCTTTTTCTTTTTTTTTTGTTTATGAATATCCAGTCCTCCCAGCACCATTTGTTGAAGAAAGTATTCTTTCCCAATTAAGGGGTTTGGGCAGCCTTGTCAAACATAGATTGGCCAGGGTGCAAAATGTTGACAGATAAGGAGCTCCATGAATCAGCTCATGCTACAGGACAGCCAGTTATCTAAACAGAGCTATCTAAAGCACCAGTTTGGTTGGCCCACGAGAGACCAGAAGAGCATCCTGCAACATCCTTGAAAGAATGAAGGGAAGAGACTGCCCATCTGCAGTGAAAATTCATGCGTAGAGCACACCACGCTGCAGAGGCCAGTGCCCATACTCCACTGGTGGCTCAGGCCTCCCTGGGAGCTGTTCTTTGGCTGGAGTTGGAAGCTCCATTTCCAAAAGCAGGGGAGGAGGAGACAGGCACAGACTTCAGCTACTGTTTGGTCATTTAGCCGATTAAGGTATAATCCTAAGAACAGCTGAAGTTTGACCTTGTCCAAATCAGAAAAAGGCTGGTAGTGTCCATCTTTACTCAGCCCCCAGCAAGAGGGGAAGCAGGCCTGATTGAAAATCACAGTGACGGTAGGGATCAGCTTCTTTCCACCCAGATCAAATTGCAGTTCTAGCTTAAGCTCCCATCCCAACTCTGGTAGGGAGGAAGCTGGGGGTACCTGTACAAGCCTTGATGGGCCACTGCAGGTGCTTTCAACCCACACAGACTGGATATTCAGACACCTGTAGCTCCATCCCTGGCCACCAATAAGATAGGAGAGGACCATTGGTCCCACAACCTGTAAGCTTCTACCCCAAATGAATACCCTTTAGGAAGTCAGCAGATTTGTGATATTTTGCATCAACACCCTTTGGGTTACTAATACAAGTGTGAGTGGGCATACTATAAAAACCGTTAAAGGCCAACACTGTTCCAGAGTAACTGGAGTGTGTGGTCACCTGAAAAAAGTATGCATGTTTTCTTATCAAGATAAATCTTCAGTGTTGTTTTGGGAGAAATTCTCACATTTGTTTTTTCTTATTAGACACGATTCAGGTTTCCAATAAGAAACTCACCCCATCCCAGTTTTATTTCAATGGCAATCTATTGCTTTCTCCTTCTCTGAGAAGTCTGAGACTCTCCAAGTTAAACTTCCTGAACTTTCCTCCTTCCTCATTTCAAAATGTCTTACTCTCTAGAAGTCACTGCCCTTTTCTCTGACTTAAAAAAGTCTTTTCAGTCTTACTCAAAATCCTATTCATTCTTGCTTTCTCAAAACCTTTCTTCATTATTATTTTATATTGTTAATATGTACTTGACTAAAAAGTAAAATCCTCTAGTCCTTTTTTGTGGGGAGGAAGATGGGGTGATCATATTCTCTTGACTTTCCTCTTATGCTGATCACAGCTTCTCTGAACATCTAAAATCGCTCTTCCCATCCCATTATCCAAGAGCCTCTCCTTGGTTTGATAAGCATCTCTCCACCCTGGACTTGCTCATCCATCGCTATATATTCAAGTGTGACTTAAGCAGCTGACACTCACCAGCGCACTTTCTGCAGAAAGTCTGGTTGATGGATATCACTCTCAATTTCGGCATGACACCTACTAAAGTGTGGAGCTCATGTTGAAGGCTGGAGACATAAAGTGGGGAGATATATATAATTTAGACAAGAAAACCAATGAAGTTAGTATAGTCAGAGAACACGAGATCTACTGACTGAATCCTAGGGCACTCCAATCTTGAAGGGTTTGGGCAGAAGTGAAAGAACCAGCAGAATAAGGAGGACAGGTTAGTAAGGAAGAAAGAAAACCAATAGTATGTTCTCCTGGAAGCAGAATGAACAAAGGTTTTCAGAATGAAATGTGAACAGCTGTCCTGGAATCAGTGCTGCTTCCTCTGAACCCCTGTTCTTTGTAAAAGTGACTTTTACAATTGTCTCTCCAAAAATGCACTGGCCATTCTAATTAATGCATTGTAAATATTGGCATTCTTTCTGACAACACTAGAAAGGACTTTAATTTTCGTAGTTCTGATGAACTACAGCCTTCTCTGTTGTACTTACCAAACGTCTACAAGTAATGCACTTAGTTGTGCATCAGTGTGCTTTTTTTAAATCTGTTTAGAGTGTATTTTTTTCTTCTTTAAGTGTTACATTACAAAAATATGAGGTCCCTGTATACCCCCTACCCCACCCACCCCACCCCTCCCACATCAACAACGTCTTCCATCATTGTGGCACATCCACTGAGGCCTCAGCAGTGTGCTTTTAATATTTGTAACATCAGAGGTTTTTGGTGAGATCCACCTCAACCTGAGGAAAATCTGCAAATACAAACATGGGTAAATATTCATCTACAGTTTTTAGGTGATTTTCAGATGCCCCTGAACCAACCCAGGCATTCATTGATACAACCACAGAAATCACTCATGGAACACTGATTATGGTTTAACCATCCTTAACGTGAAATGCTGTCATGTGCAAAGCACATATTTTACACATATTACCTTGCTTAGCTCACACTGTTGCACATGAGGAGATATTGTCTGTATTTGCATACAGCTGGTCAGCTGCCTCAAATCATGCAACCTAATACAGACCTCAAATCTAAATCTTCTAACACCATTTTTTTGTGCTTTTTAGCAATACATACTGCTCTCCAAAACAATACGGAAGCCCATATTTCTCTTTGTGTGCGTGTGTGCGTGTGTGTACATACATATGAAATCATATGTTCACACCTTAACACCTGAGAAGAACTTTTTGGGGCAGGGCTTGGCTAGTTTATTTTGCAGAGTACTGGGTTAGACCTTTAGAGTATGGAGACAGTTTGATGTTTAAAATTTCTAAAAATTAATATCATGTTAGAAAACCCTCATTAATGGGGAGACAGTTTGATGTTGGTAAATAAAAAAGTGTAGGTGAAGTTGATCATGAAGGTGCAATATTCCTTGGATTGTAAACATTGGGAAGAGTTTGGTTGATATGGAAGGCATGGGGTGGGGGGCAATATATGGGGACATCATATTTTTTTAATGTAACATTTAAAAGAAAATAAAGAAGAAAAAAAATTTTTTAAAGAGCCTATAGGGCACCCCTTGCTATTAAAAAACAAAATAAAATAAAAAAGTAAACAAAACATTGGGAAGAATCTAAAATTAGTTATACTCACTCCATTTTTTCTTGGAGATTGTGCTCTTGTCCTCTAACTAGCCTTGGTTCTCAGACACCCCCTGGAGACTTACAAAGAAGAGAAGATTCTCTCATCACCTCAAATTTCATTGTCTTTATTTAAAGACACTTAAGCCAATGTGTAGTTTTCCATCTCCCCTTCCACCAAAACACACACACACACACAGGTACACATAGCCCTACACTTACACTCCTCTCCCTGGGAATGAAGGGAATTAGCAAACCTAGAACACATCATCTTGAGCTGCTGTTCTGTAAAAATATCTCATCTCACAGGACTACTCACTGCAGAGAACAGGGAACAGAGATAGATTAAGTAAAGAGAGAAATGGAGACACTAGTAAATACTGCACATCTTGAAGTGCCTTATGATAATCTGATATGACAATACAATTTCGTGTTAGGAGTTATGTGTCCCAGAGTAGCTCAAATAATTCAGTTATGAATACCCATTAATTCATCTTGAATCCCTCCTGGAGCCAGTTATTACGCACTTACACTGTGTGAGCTGCTGTGCAATGGGCTTGGTATGCGCTCATCCAATTCTCAAAGCAATCACACAATGAAGACACTATTCTACTCATTTTACAGATGAGAATAAACAATGTGGTTCAAAGAAGTTATGTAACTTGCCTGAATATCACAGCAAAAAAATAAAGTTGCATGTCAAGGATGCAAATTCAGGCATGCCATACCCATGCGCTCAACCAGCATTGAAAAAGGGAAACAGCAGTCTTATCGGGAAGAAGGTGAAGGGGATCACTTCAGAAATCGACCATTGTTCACGTTTGGTAAAACACTGGATTTTCTCTAAAATATGTCTCCTGAAATTCATGCTTTAGAGCTTGCTTTTAAATAGGTACCTAGGTCTTTTAGAAATTTTTCCTAGATGGGGTTGAAACTTGACCCACGCTATACTGAATGCCACTCTCCGGGGGATACGATTTTAATGAGGCAACAGTGACATTTCTTGTTTTGGGCTGAAAGACATTGTTCTCCAGCTAGTGGACTTCTTCTCTGGCCCAAATTCATATATCCACATGAGAGCATAGGCTCACAATTTCTACATGGCATCCTCTTATTCTATTAGCATTATGATTCAAGGGAAAGCTGCCAAAGTGCTGAGGAATGGAATCTTTTGTAAAAGCCCAAGGCTCTGGGAGCAAACCAGAGAGTACCTATCAGCAGTGCATGCATTAGCTCAGCGCTATCCACACTTTTTAAAAACGTGAACCACAATAAGAAATACAGAGTACATTGTAACATGTGATACTATCTTAATTTTTCTGACCTAATACATTCTACCTAAGCCCAGTAAATTAATTTCATGAGCCTCTAATGTGTCTTGATCAACTGTAGTTAATAGCTAATCAAATACCACATCCAATAAATTTATGGCAGGTCATTTTTCTCTCAGGTGTGGCAGATATAATGGATTCTGCCACAGGAGTATGAAACACTTTATTTGAATTCCAAAGGAGGACAGGGGACAAAAGGTGTAATATTTCTTTCTGCTGCCTATGATTATGCCTAATAGGTAAAAAGTGTTCAGAGAAAAAAATTGTTTAAATTTTATTATGATATGTGTGCATTCAAAGGAGAACACACATCTCAGTGACATTTCTTTATTGAGAGAATGAATGTTAGTATATTGAAATAATACAAATTAAATTTTTACAAAAAAGGTTTGCAGTCATATTAGACAAATTGAGGTTTATTGTGTTAGAGAAACATTCTCCTTAATATTACTGTGATATAAAGTATTAGAAATTTTACTAAAAAGCACTATACTGAAGGAGAGATTAAGACATGTAATTTGAAGTCCATTGCTCTTAGTCATTCCAAATTAAAATACTATCATTGGCTGGCTGGTTTATAAAAATTATGTTTAGATATGGACTAATTTATTGAAATATAATCTTACATATAAGACAGCAATAAAAATGAAATGAAAATAGAGGCCTACTCTCTTCATGGCAGTGATCTATGGAACCCTTAATACTCTGGGATTATAGCTTGAAATACATTGGTTCTGACCAATATCTCGAGATCGCCCTATGCTTTTCTCAGTGTGCCCTCAAGAGAGCTATCAAAATGTCCCCAATTGCAAATACTGTAACTATTTACCTACCCATATTTTATCAAAACAAGACTCATCATCAATGTAAAGGCTTATAATTTATGATGGTCATGATTTTGCCTTTTGACTCACCTCCACCATGCGTCCTCTCAAATTTCCCTTTGGTTTGCATGAATAAAATCATTGAATGATGCAAGACACAACCTCTCCTTGTTAATTTTCTATCCCCATAGCAACTGAAATCACATTTGAAAGTTTTAGCAGCCTCCTATAAATGAGAACTTGCTTTTAATCTGTTCATCGGTGATAAAAAAAAAAGTAAGTTTTATCATAAACTTACTGAGAGATCAAAGTCCAGAAATTCACAGGGATAAAGAAAAGATGGGAAAATATAATAAACATAGATTTGGTTTTCTTAATTTTATTAAGATGTTGGATGCAACAATTTTTATCACCTGTGGACACACGTATTGCCTGAGCTCGTCCTGCTTTAAAGAAACTAAGAAATGTGGCTTCAACTCTTGTTCTATGGCCTATGGAGCATCCAGTGATAGTCATGAGATTTCTGTGGCTTTCCAGGGAATTTTGACCCTATGACCAAGGTCGCCTCCAATTGCCTGTCAACTCTGAATTCTTCCTTTATTTCTCCCACTCCCTGAATTATAGGAATGTTCTCTCCTCTTCCATTCCATCTGCCCAGACAGGGATCGCTGTCATTTCCTGGATTTTTCCACTTTCCTGGCCTCTCAAATGCACACACACAGTCACACATGATTTTTTATTTTGTAACTTTTAAGGAGATGGATAGTGATTACATGACAACAATGTGAACAACTGTAACGAAGTACTAGACACCTCTGGTTTGTAAGTTGATTTGCCATAGGACTGAGTTATCCTTGTTTGTCTGTCCATCCTCTATTTCTCTTTCCCTCTCTGGCAAGAACAACCATCTATGTTACTTAGATTCCATTTAGGTAAATATGTTTGTGTCTTTTTCTGTAATAAAAAAAACTGATGACAAATACCCATCAATCTGTTAATAAAATTTACATCAGGGAGAGGGGGCAAGATGGCGGCTGAGTGAACATCCCTGTTAGAGTCTTCTGCAGGGAATCGGCTGGGCGGCGTTGGAGACTCTTTGGGACCGGATTGTTTCGGGATTTTTGCTGGTCCGGAGGTGTCTGGACATCGATTTGGAGGGAAGGTAACAGAGAGGATTCGTCTGTGAAATATACACGGAGATCCCAGCTACCTGCAGAGGATTCCCTTCTTGGGTAGGCGGAGACGAGGCATCTAGCCCCGCTCGGTGGGGCTGAGCCAGGCCGGGCCGGGCCGCGGTAGCGCTTGGAGCCGGGCGGGGCCGGTGCAGGCCCCGGCTGCGGGCCGCGGTAGCGCTTGGAGCCGGGCGGGGCCGGTGCAGGCCCCCGCTGCGGGCCGCGGTAGCGCTTGGAGCCGGGCGGGGCCGGTGCAGGCCCCGGCTGCGGGCCGCGGTAGCGCTTGGAGCCGGGCGGGGCCGGTGCAGGCCCCGGCTGCGGGCCGCGGTAGCGCTTGGAGCCGGGCGGGGCCGGTGCAGGCCCCGGCTGCGGGCCGCGGTAGCGCTTGGAGCCGGGCGGGGCCGGTGCAGGCCCCGGCTGCGGGCCGCGGTAGCGCTTGGAGCCGGGCGGGGCCGGTGCAGGCCCCGGCTGCGGGCCGCGGTAGCGCTTGGAGCCGGGCGGGGCCGGTGCAGGCCCCGGCTGCGGGCCGCGGTAGCGCTTGGAGCCGGGCGGGGCCGGTGCAGGCCCCGGCTGCGGGCCGCGGTAGCGCTTGGAGCCGGGCGGGGCCGGTGCAGGCCCCCGCTGCGGGCCGCGGTAGCGCTTGGAGCCGGGCGGGGCCGGTTCAGGCCCCGGCTGCGGGCCGCGGTAGCGTTCGGAGCCGGGCGGGCCCGGGTCAGGCTGCGGCGGGTACGGAGCCGGGCAGGGCCGGTCCAGGCCGCGGTGGCGGGAGGTGGATGCCGGAGCCGGCTGGGCCGCTGTAGCGAGCGGAGCTGGGCGGAGCCAGGCCAGGCCAAGGCGGCGTGAGGAGCCGGGCAGAGCCGGTCCAAGCCTCCGCGGCGGGCGGAGCCGGGCCTGCGGAGGGGTTTCTGTTTTTTTTTGTTTTTTTTTTTTTTTTTTGTTTGTTTGTTTGTTTGTTTTTTTAATTTTACTTAAATTTTTTTTTTTTTTTTTTTTTTTGAGCATCTGCAGTACTGGGGAGTTCGTGGGCCCTGGGCGGCCTATTGGGGGTTTGTGGGAAGGGAGGTGCTTGCAGACCCATTTGGGCAGACAGACGGGGGGGTTTTAGGGCAAAGCGGGGGGAAGTTGTTGTTTTAGATAGTGTTGCAATTGTGACACGTGTGTACCTGTATCTCTCTTCTCCCTATCCGTTCCCCACCGTTTGCCCATCCTCTTTTTTTTTCTTCCTTTCTTCTTGCCTTTCTTTTTTCTCTATTATAATTAGTTTGTTTTTTTTTTTTGTTTTTGTTTTTTTTTCGGTTTTCTCTTTCCCTCTTGTCCCTCATCTTCCACTTATTTTTACTTTAATTCAAGTATACAATAGGTGCTACAGGGAACACCTCACATTTGCTGGGTTTTCCCATCCTCCACTGCCTCATTTCTGTGTGAACTGATTTAGGCTACCTACACTATCCCCCTTCCCCTGCATCTTGTTATCCACTATCATCTACTGTCTCTCCTATATTCCACCCCCCACCTCCCGTTCTTTGATCCACAAAGTGTCTAACTCTTAATTTCTAATACCTTTGTTCTGTTTTCTGTCTATTATCCACTCTTGAAACTATTACCTTTCTTTTCTTTTTCCCTCTCTCATGAAAACAATAGCTGTGTAGTTCATACCATATTCCTCCCAAATTCAGTCATCAACTTCATAAAAGGTACTCTACCTACAGCTATAACTCTATACAATCTACATGAATCTAACCTCCATCCTTCCAGATCTCATATTCCTGCTTTATTAACATACATCACCAATACAACTTTACACTTTTCCCTTGCTTACACAATTGCCTTTCCCCAACACTAATACTTTCCTCTAAAGTGAACTTAACCAACAACAAGTAACTAGAATAAGAAGAAAAAAGTGACAAAGAGAAGATATAACACCTGTGCAAAAATAACAACTAATTAACCTCCAAGAGCAGACAAAGAAGCTAAGGAACTGATTAAATTCGTCAAAATAAAGAGATGACCAGAAAGCAACAAAAATCTACGAACCAAACCAATAATCAGGAAAACATGGCTGAATCCAATCAACAAACCAATAATCACGAAGGGGAGCAAAACTTGGCACAAGCAATGAAAGATCTCAGAACATTTATCACTGACAAATTTGATGCAGTAATGAAAGAGGTTAACAACATGAAGACATCACTTGGAGGGGAAATTGCAGACATACGCAAAAACATAACAGATATGATGGGAATGAACACCACAGTTCAAGAAATCAAAAATACACTTGCAGCAAATATCAGCAGACTAGAAGAGACAGAGCAGAGAATTAGTGATGTGGAAGACAGTACATCAGAAATCAAACAGATAGTAGAAGGGGTCAATAAGAAGATAGAAAAAATCCAATTAGGATTTAGGGACCTGAATGACAATGCAAAACGCTCAAACATACGTATTATAGGCATTCCAGAAGGTGAAGAGAAGGGAAAGGGGTCAGAAAGAGTGTTGCAGGAAATAATGATTGAAAACTCCCCAAATCTACTGAAAGAGACAGATGTACATATCCAAGAAGCACAGCGCACTCCACAAGTCATAAACCCCAACAGGCCCACCCCAAGACATATACTTGTCAAATTATCCAATGCTCAAGACAAAGAGAAGATCCTAAAAGCAGCAAGAGAAAAGAAAACCATCACATACAAGGGAAGCTCAATTAGATTAAGTGCTGATTTCTCTTCTGAAACCATGGAGGCAAGAAGACAGTGGTATGATATAGTCAAGGTACTAAAGGAAAAAAATTTCCAACCAAGAATACTCTACCCAGCTAAACTAGCATTCAAACATGATGGAGAGTTCAAAATATTCGCAGACAAACAGAAACTGAAAGAGTATACCAACAAGAAACCTCCCCTTCAAGAAATTCTAAAGGGAGTTCTGCAGGAAGAAAGGAAAAAACAGGAAAGGCAAAGTTGGAGGAGAGTATAAGACCAACAACAACAACAAAAAAGACAAAAAAAAATATACAAACAAAATATGACAAACACAAATCCAATCAAAATATGGCTAACACAAATAATTCCTTGATAGTAATAACACTGAATGTCAATGGATTAAACTCACCTATCAAAAGATTCAGACTGGGACACTGGATAAGGAAATATGACCCATCCATATGCTGTCTACAAGAGACACATCTTAGACCCAGAGACGCATGGAGATTGAAAGTGAAAGGCTGGAAAACAATCATACAAGCTAACAATAACCAAAAAAAGGCAGGAGTAGCTATATTAATATCAGACAAAATAGACTTTAAATGTGAAACAATTGTGAGAGACAAAGAAGGATACTACATTTTAGTCAAAGGGAAAATCTGTCAAGAAGATCGAACAATCATAAATATCTATGCCCCTAACAAGGGTGCCTCTAAATACGTCAGGCAAACACTGGAAAAACTAAGTGAAAGAATAGATACATCTACAATTATAGTGGGGGATTTTAATACACCACTATCAATTCTGGACAGAACATCTCAAAAGAGAATCACCAAAGACACAAAACATCTGAATAGTATATTAGAGGAGCTCGATCTAATAGACATATATAGATCGCTACACCCAAACACAGCAGGATATACATTTTTCTCAAGTGCACATGGATCATTCTCCAAGATAGATCATATGCTAGGCCACAAAGAAAGGCTGAACGAATTCAGAAAGATTGAAATCATACAAAACATTATCTCTGACCACAGTGGAGTCAAGCTGGAGATTTGCAAGGGAAAGAAGCCCAGATTTCACACCACGATTTGGAAATTAAACAACACACTCTTAGAAAAACAGTGGGTCAAAGAGGAAATCTCAAAAGAAATCAATGACTACCTTGAAACAAATGATAATGATAACACAACATACCAAAATTTATGGGATGCAGCAAAAGCAGTACTGAGAGGGAAGTTTATAGCCATAAATTCATATATCAAAAAAGAAGAAAGAGCAAAAATTGAAGAACTAACTGCACATTTGAAGGAATTAGAAAAACAACAACAAAGTAACCCAACAGGAAGAAGAAGGAAGGAAATAACAAAGATAAGAGCAGAACTAAATGAAATAGAAAATAAGAAAGCACTTGAACAGATAAACAAGACCAAGAGCTGGTTTTTTGAGAAGATTAACAAAATTGACAAACCTTTAGCAACACTAACAAAGAAAAAAAGAGAGAAGATGCAAATACACAAAATAAGAAATGAGAAAGGCGATATCACCACTGACCCCACAGAAATAAAGACTATCATAAGAGGATATTTTGAAAAACTATATTCCAACAAAAATGACAATCTAGAGGAAATGGACAAATTCCTAGAAACACATAAACAGCCCATATTGACAAAAGAAGAAATTGATGATCTTAACAAACCAATCACAAGCAGAGAGATAGAATCAGTTATTAAAAATCTCCCAACTAAGAAGAGCCCAGGGCCAGATGGCTTCACAGGTGAATTCTATAAAACATTCCGGAAAGAACTGACACCAATCCTGCTGAAACTATTCCAAACCATCGAAACGGAAAGAACATTACCCAACTCCTTCTATGATGCCAACATTACCCTAGTACCAAAGCCAAACAAAGACATCACAAGAAAGGAAAATTACAGACCAATTTCTCTAATGAACCTAGACGCAAAAATACTTAACAAAATACTTGCTAATCGTATTCAACAACACATTAAACGAATTATACACCACGACCAAGTGGGATTCATCCCAGGTATGCAAGGATGGTTCAACATAAGAAAATCAATCAACGTAATACACCATATAAACAGATTGAAGGAAAAAAATCACATGATTATATCTATTGATGCAGAAAAAGCATTTGACAAAATACAGCACCCTTTCTTGATAAAAACACTCCAAATGATTGGAATACAAGGAAATTTTTTGAACATGATAAAGAGTATATATGAAAAACCTAAAGCCAATATTGTTTACAATGGAGAAATCCTAGACTCCTTCCCTCTAAACTCAGGAACAAGACAAGGATGCCCACTGTCGCCGCTCCTATTTAACATTGTCTTAGAAGTACTTGCTCGAGCACTGAGGCAAGAACCAGAAATAAAAGGCATTCAAATTGGAAAGGAAGAAGTCAAAATTTCATTATTTGCAGATGACATGATCCTATACATAGAAAACCCTGAGAGATCTACAACGAAGATTCTAGAACTCATAAATGAGTTTAGTAAAGTCGCAGGTTATAAGATCAATGCGCAAAAATCAGTAGCATTTCTGTACACCAATAATGAGCAAGATCAGGAGGAAATCAAGAAACAAATACCATTCACAATAGTAAATAAAAAAATCAAATACTTAGGAATAAATTTAACTAAAGACTTAAAGAACTTATACACTGAGAACTATACAAGATTGTTCAAGGAAATCAAAGAAGACCTAAATAAATGGAAGACTATTCCTTGTTCATGGATAGGAAGACTGAACATTATTAAGATGTCTATCCTACCAAAATTGATCTACACATTCAATGCAATCCCAATAAAAATCAATGCAGCCTTCTTTAAGGAATTAGAAAAACTAACTATGAAATTTATTTGGAAAGGAAAGAGACCCCGAATAGCCAAAGACATACTGAAAAAGAAAAACGAAATTGGAGGAATCACACTACCTGACTTCAAAACATACTATAAAGCTACGGTGGTGAAAACAGCATGGTATTGGCATAAGGAGAGACATATAGACCAATGGAATCGAATTGAAAGCTCTGATATAGAACCTCACATATACAACCACATAATATTCGATAAAGCCACCAAACCCTCTCAACTGGGAGAGAGTGGCCTATTCAACAAATGGTGTCTGGAGAACTGGATAGCCATATGTAGAAGAATGAAAGAGGATTACCATCTCACACCTTATACAAAGATCAACTCAAGATGGATCAAAGACCTAAATATAAAAGCCAAGACCATAAAAACCTTAGAAAGCAGTGTAGGGAAACATCTACAGGACCTTGTAATAGGTAATGGATTTATGAATATCTCACCAAAAGCACGAGCAGCAAAAGAACTAATAGATAAATGGGACTTCCTCAAAATTAAAGCCTTCTGCACCTCAAAGGAGTTTGTCAAGAAAGTAAAAAGGGAGCCCACACAGTGGGAGAAAATATTTGGCAATCATATATCTGATAAGAAACTTATAACTTGCATATATAAAGAACTCCTACATCTTGAAAATAAAAAGATAAACAATCCATTTAAAAAATGGGAAAAAGACTTAAACAGACACTTCTCCGAAGAAGAAATACAAATGGCAAGAAAGCACATGAAAAAATGTTCCAAATCTCTAGCTATCAGGGAAATGCAAATCAAAACCACAATGAGATACCATCTTACACCCATAAGATTGGCAGCTATGAAAAAAACAGAAGAATACAAGTGCTGGAGAGGATGTGAAGGAAGGGGAACACTCATCCACTGCTGGTGGGAATGCAGAAGGATCCAACCATTCTGGAGAACAGTATGGCGGTTTCTCAAAAAACTAGCCATAGATTTGCCATATGACCCAGCAATACCACTGCTGGGAATATACCCAGCAGAACTGAAAACAAGAACACAAACCAATATATGTACACCAATGTTCATAGCAGCATTGTTCACTATTGCCAAAAGTTGGAATCAACCCAAATGCCTATCAACAGACGAGTGGATCAATAAAATGTGGTATATACACACAATGGAATACTACTCGGCTGTAAGAACAAACACACTACAAACACATGTGATAACATGGATGAATCTTGAGAACCTTATGTTGAGTGAAGCAACCCAGACATTGAAGGACAAATACTACATGACCTCAATGATATGAAATAAACAAGCTGCCCTAGATAGCAAGAGACTGAACGATAGGCTTGCAGGAAATCGGAGGGTGGAGGAAGGATATGAGCCGATGTCTGCAGGGGTGGAATTTAAGACGAGATGGTGGTAAGTATGAACACAAAGAAGAGATAAAAGGGGGGCAAGGGGTTGCCTTTGCTTGGGGCTTTGCGGGTTTGAGGGTGGCTGGGGAGGGACGGGTGGGTAACGTTGCCCAAAAGTGGGGGGAGGGAGGGGTAGCATACGAACCAGGAGAGGGTCAGGTGTTGGTGGAGAGTAAAATGCCGAGAAAATCATATCAAAATATAATAAAGAGGGTTACCTGTTTAGAATGCTCGGAGGGGAGGGTCTGATGCAGGACGGGCTCCTGGGGAATGTCTAAATGCTCATTCTGCCAGAGTGGGTGACACCATGGGGTAGAAACCCAAGTAGTGAGAGTGGGGGTGGACCCACATCCTGGGGAGGACTAATGCCATCCAATAGAGGGAACTGTATCCCTCGAGAGAAAGGGTGGCTCCCAGGGCATTGGGGCAGTTGAGCAAGTTAGGCCCTGAACACTATTCCATCTATCTCTGGAAGTGGCTCCTCAGGAAACGGAGGTTGGCTATCACTGAGGGCACTAAGGTGGAAGGGAAAATGGACGTTAAATGTGTGGAACCAAAGTAAATGGGGGGTAAGAGAGGAGTTTCTTGAGAGTACACAAGGATGGATATAAAACATGTAATATTACACCATAACATATAGGAGATGACAGACTGATAATGTAAACCATAATGTAAAACATAGGATAACTAAAAATGTAAAGAACTGTGTATCCTAAAGTATGCACCATAATGTAAATACAGATGTCACCTTGTTAGAAAGCTAATGTCTCAGACTCTGTACATCACTTTAAGTAAATATGATATGAATAGGGCGTAAGAGTATCACTGTGGAAGGGAAAAGGTTTTCTGGTGGATGTGTGGGAGTGCTGTATATTATATATATACATTGCTGTGGTCTAGGACTCCTGTGAAGAAAAGCTGAATAATTAGGGGGGGGGGGGAAAAAAAAAATAGGATGTGGAATTTTTTCAAGTCAACATTCTTTATCTAAGTTCTTTATCTAACTTTATCCAAGTTCTTTATCTATCCTTTAAACTCATCGCTATATGCCATTCCCTAGTAAGGGACCATGACATTATATTGGGCTTCAAATTTCGGGGAGTTCTGGATCACAGAGTGTTTCAACAATGGCAATGGAGGGATACTGGTATGGGATACCAATGACAGATGATATATGACTGACAGGGAGCTGTACAGAACATATGTCCAGGGTGCATGGTAATGTTTGGATATACTCATAGTGGCAACAATTAAAAACCACAGTAGGGGGGGTACTGGGTTCCCGGCCAGTGGTGCTCTGTCGTGGTCCCTAGGGGAGCAGCGACAGTCTCCCAGGTACAGTGGTGGGGACCGGGAGGGAGTGAGGGTTCAACAGTGAGCCCCTGATACTAATGACTATGCTTGTGAGCTGATAAACCCAAAATAATAACAAGGCCTAGAGCAACTTTGTGCCTGGGAATTTCCTTCTGTCAGCCTTCATGTTACTCAAATGTGGCCAGTCTCGAAGCCAAACTCAGCATGTAAATGCAATGCCTTCCCCCCAGCGTGGGACATGACACCCGGGGATGAGCCTCCCTGGCAACGAGGGACCACTATCAACTACCAACTGATGATGCAACTGGAAAATGACCTTATACGGAAGGTTCAATGCGGATCAGCAGAATATCCATGTCTACATAAAATACCATGACTTTAAAATGCTGTTTGACCTAAAGTAAGGGGGAAATGGAAAGGAGAAATGAGTTTATATGGCTACGAGTTTCTAAAAAAGAGTCTGGAGGCTGGCAGAAGGTTTGCCCTCATGCACAACTGAGCAGAGTCAGAGAGACAGATAAAGCAGATACAACCCCCAGATATTGGTTCCTTTGAGAGCTAAAGAGACCCATGGGAGTTATGGTCATGGCCGATGGGGTTAACTACCAGGGCAGATGGCCCCTCTTTGGAAATGGTGTTTATGTGTGATGAATCTGGACTCAGATGGGATCTCCCTTCATAAGACTTTCATGCTAATGTGCTGGAGGTGCAGTTAATGTTGGGGTTTAAGATATATTTAGGGGATTTGAATCTCTGGACTGACAATGTGATAGCCAGATCCTGAGCCTCAACAGACTCCAGCACCTACAATCTGATTTATTGGACTTACCACACTCAGCTAAGATGGAGGTGAAGGACAACCACCACACCATGGAGCCTAGAGTGATTACAACTGAAAATGGGAGGATTGCATCCAGCATCCAGGTGGAATCTGAGCCTCCTCTTGACATAAAGGTGCAATGGACACAACCAATCCAGTGTCCACATAGAAGAGGTGGCATTGGATTGGGAAAAGTGGACATAATGGACAAAGGGTATGGGGAAAGGCAGGAAGAGATGAGAGGTGGAGGCGTCTTCGGGACATGGAGCTGCCCTGGATGGTGCTTCAGAGGTAATCACCGGACATTGTAAATCCTCACAGGGCCTACATGATGGAATAGAGGAGAGTATGGGCCATGATGTGAACCAATGTATATGAGGTGCAGAGGTGCCCAAAGATGTACTTACCAAATCCAATGGATGTGTCATGATGATGGGAACGAGTGTTGTTGGGGGGGGGGGGAGAGGGGGGGTGGGGGGGTGGGGTTGAATGGGACCTCACATATATATTTTTAATGTAATATTATTACAAAGTCAATAAAAAATTAAAAAATTAAAAAAAAAAATTTACATCAGATATTGGGATTAAACATGGGGACAGAATACAATTTGAATTTAGGCTCTTCTGTGTTGTTGAAATTGTTGCAAGAAATGTCATGGAACAAAATTTTTAAAACCCCCTCCCTGAGGCCCAAAGAGAATCTTGTAACTTCCTCTGTTTTCTCCTTAGATACACAGTAAAAAGAGGAGTCTTTTTTGTTAAACAGTGCTTAGGTCAACCTACATAATTCAGGAAAAAAGGAAAAGATTGAGGAGTGGGAGAGGAAATCTGGAAAATGCTGGGAGTATTTGCCTGGTGCTATAAAAGTGGATAGGGGCAGAAAGAGGATTACATGTTGAGATTCTTTTAGTGGATTTTAGGATATGCAAATGAAGGCTTTGAACTGTTACGATGTACCTTGTGGTATTGAACTCTTTCTTAGACTCTAACACCACTCTGAACTTGAGTTGCATGGTTCTAGGCCTTAACTAGGTTACCCAAAAGTACTAATTTTGAAAGTTGAATGACTGGGAAGTGAAGGAGATGCCTGAACAGCTTATTAAACACCACATTCTTTAAGGTGTGCTGCATTCACTGCTTCGGTCCTAACAGATGCTCTAGTTATGATTAAGTAAGGAAGTTATTCTAGCAGTATTTTGTTCTTTTCTTTCTGGTAAAATGTTTACTTTTAATTCATTTTCGCTCTTTCTCATTTTCTTATTTCTTGAAATGAAACAGTGTGCAAATATACCCCTCAATGTATTTCAGATGCAATTAGGAATTGTCTGCTGTTTCATTCCCTGCTGGGGCGTATTTGTGAAGTGATTTACTGAAACAAGCTGTTAAAAAGTAGCATCTTCCATCTTTCTACCTTTTTTCCTGTAGTGTTTGTGAAGGAAAAAATATCAATTTACTACACCTGTTTTTATCCTTTTCTTTCTGCCCCATTCTTTCCCTAAGTTTCATTTGGATTTGATATTGCAATATAGGATATTTTTCCCTTTTATCCTGAAGTAGGAAAAGAGAAACGTAACACAAGATATAGGAATACCTGCAGGTTAGCTGTGGCACATGCTGCTCCTTTTTGTTGTGTTGTTTTATCAGCACCTATGTAAAATCATGTCATTCTGGCTCTCTTTTCTGTGCTTTGCCATCAGTACCTCATGCAGATTTCACTGCCCTTATTTCACTCTTCCCATGTCGGTTTCCTCTTTCGATGTTCAAAAACTAAATAAGAAGGGAAAGTGTCTGTGCCTCAATCAGATGAGCTCTGGTCTACCATATGGGAGGTGCTGTGTTCACATCCAAGGCCTCCTTGTGAAGGCAGGCTCGCCCGCATGCTGTGGAGAGCTGCCGACCCACTGATGCCATGGAGAGTCGAGAAGGGAGACCAGTGTGAACCCAGAAGAACCTTCGGGGAATGGACACAGAGAGTAGACAGCAAGCAAGCCACAAGGGGGGGGCGGGGGGGGAGGGAAATAAATAAATAAATGCAGAGACAGAAGAAAGTGTAGTGAATGGATTCAAACCACAAGCATTTCTCATTGTTCTTAGTGTTGTGCATTGGCTAGGCAATTTTTCTGGTTTAAGGTAACTGGCCTGGGGCTGGAGGATCTAATGTTCTCACACACATCTGAGATCATTATGACATCTGAGATGGCTGGCTCTTCTCTTCACGTGATCTCTCAGGCTACAGGAGGTCGAGCCCTCCTTGATCTCATGGTCACAAACGTGTTCCCAGCAGCAAGAGAGGGCAAGCCCCGATGTGCACGTGCTCTTCCAGCCTCGGCTTGAGGGAAGTTTGCTGATGTCCTGTGGCTAATACAAGTCACCAAGCAGAGCACAGATTTAAGGGATGTTGAAACTGATAGCTTCAAAATATACTTATTAAAAATTTCTTCACCTAAGCAGCTCTGGATCTTCCCAGATATAACTGAGACAGTTTCCTATTAATCTAAACTTAAGAGTTTACTCTTTGTTCTTAGTTCCCAAAACATTAACCAGACCTTCCCAGATATACCTGGCATCACTAGTTTTGTTTTTTGTTTTATGTTTTCTTTTAATCTTATTTTTCTTCTCCCCTATCCCTCTCCTTTGCCTATAAAACCCCTAGCTCCCATTCTCACTTTGAACTGGTTTGGGGTATATTACTCCAGTTCTTGCTTGTGCACGCTCAATAAATCACCTTCTCACTGAGAGACGTGCTTCTCCTTTGTGGCACCGGATTGGGCAAGTGTTTCTATTGAATATAGCTGTGCTTATGGTAAGAAAATTTTGGCAAGCCAACCAGGAGCCATACTACTCTGAGTTGCAACCCTGGAGCGGCTCAGATCTGTGTCTCCATGACCATGAGGTTTCCCTGGATCTCTCAGCTCCATGCCTGGCATCTGCCCAGGCATTTCCCTGGAGCACTGAGATTAGAGGTTCTAGGAGAGGTTGGTGCTGTGAACAGACAGTGGGAGCTTTGCGTGAAGGTGATTTTGAAGCTGGGTCTTCCCCTGTCCTAGGCAAATGTGTGAAATTTTTTCTTCTGTTCTGTTCTGTCTTACCTCCAATTTGTCCGTCTGCTTGTACCTAGAAGCTCACAAATCAGATTTGAGGCTTACCTCCTGATTTTGTATTTTGAATTGAGGAACCTGTTGACTAGGCTTTCCTGTTCTTGATGTTCTCTGTGGCTTTTGTTGTGGTTGCCTACCCATGGGATACTCTCAGAATGTGCTGGCTATATCTCTCCTCTGGGTTGTAAATCAAAAAGTTGGTCTAAATTCAGAGGGAACCCCTTCAGAAAAAAACTGATTTTCTACTGCAGTGGGGCCTGTCCAGAGTATAAACTAGATGATAGTGAAAATAACCTAAAAATGAGTCTTTACATTTCAATACTATCTTGCAATTGGATTTGTTTTGTCAAGGAAATCACAAATGGAATTGGTTGAACTGCACTGCTGGGGAAGTGGAACATTAATATTCTTTGTTCTATTTCCATGCTAATTTTAATTGGATCTGGACAGCCACATTAATGAAACTGGTGGTCTTAAAGTTTGGTAACTTTTGATTTAGACAACTCTATAAAAGAAAAAGAGGGAACAAATAGAAAATGCTAGCTGCTTTTGTAGGCCTGAAATTAAATCATGACTTCCCCTCAATAGCAACCAGCACCCCTGCTAACTTGCCTCGAAAAAGCTGTTTCATGAAATGTGTCCTTGTAAGTTTCGTAATATGACACTCTGAAGCACTGATAAAATAGTAAACTAAAGAAAATGTATGTTTGTGAGAGCTATCCTATTTGAACTATCAATATTCCAGTATTGTATTTAAAATGAAGAGAAGTTATGTTTGCATATAAATAAACTGAACCATTATTCTGACAAGTTTAAGTTTTTGTAAAGATTTTATCTTATTTTTTATTTCTCTCCCCTCTTCCCACTAGATGTCTGTTCTCTATGTCCATTCACTGTGTGTTCTTCTGTGTCCGCTTGTATTCTCGTTAGTGGAACCGGGAATCTGTGTGTGTTTTCGCTGCATCATCTTGCTGTGTCAGCTCTCCTTGTGTGTGGCACCGCTCCAGGGCAGGCTGCCCTTTTTTCGTGCATGGCGGCTCTCCTTGCGGGGTGCACTCCTTGCGTGTGGGGCTCCACCTCACAGGAGACAGCACTGTGTGGCACAGCACTCCTTGTGTGCATCAGCACTGCACGTGGGCCAGCTCACCACACCATTCAGGAGGCCCTGGATTTGAACCCTGTACCTCTCATGTGGTAGGCGGGCTCTCTATCTGTTGAGCCAAATCTGCTTCCCTGTTTAATTTTTATGATCATTGTCTGTTGTAAGAGGTTTGCTTGGAGAGAGTTACCAAAATCACTTTGGTAACTTAAGTATGTAAAGTATATAGAATGTGTTTTTTATTATTAAGGATAAAGAAAGTAATTTTGTCCTACAATAAAATGTCTGGTTATTAAGAAAGAGGAAAATGTGGGATAAAACCTAAATGAACACAGAAAGTGCAGAAAGTTCACAGAAAAGGAATTTTTGTGGCCAAAGTTGGGTAAGATTTGATGGGTCTATCTCTAAAGTTTTCCAAATCCTTAGTACCAAATAGTATAATGATGCAAAACCAAAATTTGATTCTCTCTCTGTTAAAGTGACAATGTTTCTTAAATCATTAGTCTGTTTTAGTAAAAGGTTATAGAGTTCTTTTTTTCCTCCTGAGTAACCAGCATATGAAGCAGAAAGTTGGTTTTATCAAAATAGCTTCTTGTACTTTAACCTTATCATGTTCTTGGTTAAGAATAACAAGTCTCACTCTTTAAAAAAATGTAATGTTCAAACCTAACAACTTTTCAAATTTTGCTTTCTCAAAATCCAATCCTGGGAAGTATGTTTTTATTTCAAACTATTGCAAAAAGATTTGTTCTTCCATCTTGTAAAAAGTGAAGTACTAAAAATAGGTAAGTTCATTTGTCATGTTATAAGTTGAATGAAAAGTGTTTAGTAAGGGTATAAAAATTAAAAGGTTTAGACTGTAAGTGTCATCAAACTCTCTCGTGCATTTAAACCAGGCCCAGTGCTGAGCATTTGATTTATTGGTTAGATGGGTCACTCTGACCCCTAAAACAATAAATCTGCCACATCTCCTGGTCAAGCTCCTGAAGTAGATGGAAATCCAAGACTGCCTTGGACTCCCACAGCCCTGCCAGCAGGCAATGGCCTGACATCACCTCAAGACTGGCTCTGTTTCATAATTCTAGAGGACCCTAGGCACTAAGCTTGTGGAACACTGGCACCTACCTTACTGGTCACTCCCGGACCAATGGTGCTGCAGTATGCTGGCTGTGAGAAGGATATTCTAAGTGGAGCAAGAATTATCAGAGTAATATGAGTAACACCTAAACAGACACAATTGTCATTAGGGCCTGTTCCCATGGAGGGACTACATGAATAGTATTGTAGACCTGGAACTTAAATACATGAAATGCAGCTCAAGGAGAAACTTGTGGGAAGAGGATGTGGCTCAACCAATTGAGCTCCCACCTACCACATGGGAGGACCCGATTTCAGTTGCTGTGTACCTCCTAAAAAGGAAGATGAGCACACAATGAAAAGACACAGGAAATGCAAACAAAGAGGGGGTGGGGAGAAATGAATAAGAAATAAATCTGTAAGAAAGAAGAGAAACTCGTGTATTGATTAGTATTAAGTGCTCCTACATACCTGATGAATTTGATACTATCCCCTAGCTTTCTTGAGTACTGCCTATATTTTGCTTGCAATATGCTTATTTTGTTGTTGCCTGCATTGTCTTTCTGAGTTAATGTTTAAGGAATCTTCCAAAATGATATGAAAATATTCTTCACACAAGGTTAGCAGGAAGTAACTACAAAAGAGATGTGTCATGATGATGGGAGAGAGTGTTGCTGTGGGGGGAGTGGGGGGTGGGGGCGGTGGGGTTGAATGGGACCTCATATTTTTTGAATGTAATATTTTTTTAAAAAATGAATTAAAAAAAAATAGGGTGGGTTGGGGGAAAAAAACGCACCAAATGTAAGACAAGGACTATACATAGTAGTAAGATTTTGACAACATTCTTTTGTAATTTGTAACAAATGTCTCATGACAATGCAAGATGTTGGTGCAGAGTTGATGTATGGGACCCCTGTATGATGTTATGCATGTTTGTTTTGTAAGTTCACAAGTTTTACTATACACTTAATTTTTCGTGTATGTTCATGTATAAATGATATAAAGATAATAATAGTGTTGGTTGGGGGAAAATACTTTGTTTAGTAGTAATATTTTGACAATGCTCTTTAATTATAAGTTATAAAGGTTTAGCAACAATGAAAGTTATTGGTGGTAAGATGAGTTATGAGAGTCCTGTAAGATGTTATATATGTTTGTTTTGTAAGTTCACAACTATTATTATACACTTATTGTTTATGTATGTTTATGTCTAAGTGATTTACTTCAATAAATTTAAAAAAATATTAGTATTAAAAAAAAAAAGATTAAACCTCTGCCCATTTTCCCTCTATGAGGAATGCTTACAGAATATTCCTTCTTAAGAATAAAATGAGTATAAATGCAAGGGGAGATTTGATAGCTAGAAAATAGACTTATTAAAAATCTCTTCACCTAAGCAGCTCTGAATCTCCCCAGACATAACTGAGATAGCTTTCTATTAATCTAATCTAAATAGTTTACTCCTTGTTCTTCATTCCCAGAACATTAACCAGACCTTCCTACTTACCTCTTGGCATCATTTGTTATTTTTTTATTTTTTCCTTCTTGTTTTTCTTCTCTGCTACCCCTCTCCCTTGCATATATAAACCCTAGCTCCCATTTTCACTTTGAACTGGTTTGGGGAAGATTATCCTTGTTTCTTGCTTGTGCACTTGCAATAAACCAGCTTCTCACTGAGCAACATGATTTTCTTTTGTGGTGAGATTTGATGGGCCCTTCTATTAGAAATACGGGGGAAGGAGTGGGGTGAGGGGGGTGGGGGGTATATGGGGACCTCATATTTTTTAATGTAACATTGAAAAAATAAAGACCCCAAAAAATTGAAAAAAAAAACAGAGATAAGTACAAGAGAATACCTCAGGAATGGGCTCAGAAATATGCCATGTGATGCTATCTTAAAGTTAGAAGAACCTTCATTATAGTTGGAATAGAATTTTAATTACTGTTCCTTTTTTTATTTTCTTATCTGGCTGTTCTTATCAGACTTCATCTTTTTATTTTTTGTTAACCTCCCTCCATTCATTCACATGCTCATCTGAAAAGACACATTCTTTCATGTTTGAACAATAACTGCCTTTAAAAACTGTAAAGTAGTTACAAGAGAAGAGTTGCCCAATATTCAGAACTTTTTAAAAAATGGAGCGTGTATATTAAGTGTCCACTTCAATCTTGCTTGGCTATGAGACTAACCATTCCTCACTGCTCTAATATGCTGAAGAAGTAATCTGAGGGAGAGGGAGATGAATATCCAGTTGTCACATCAAAAGAAGCAGCATTACTCTATGGCAGCACCCATACTTGATTAAGCCTTCCACTCTTAGAGATTTGATGTTACATGATATACTTTATGCTCATAACATGTGGCTGGAGAATTGGTACTGAATTTATAGCATCAGCAGAACAGAAAATGTGATGATTTTATGCGTGTTAATAAAGGAATGACCTGTTCTCATTCTATAGATAATGGAAATTGGAACTCAAACATCCTTTGTATTTAGAGTCTCAAAAATTTTGTAATTTTTGTAATTTTGTAATACAGTCTCAAAAATTTTGTAATTTTCATTTAAATTGTTAGGAATCTTGGAGCTATTAGTTAACTTAGCTTCCAATTCACTGTTTAATATAACACTGAATAAATGATGCAAATCATCAATGGTTGAGTGATCAGCTAATAGCTCTGCTAGTAATTGATTTCAATTTCTCCAATAAGGTTGCTTAAAACAAACAAAAAAACAGCTATATTTATGGTACCAAAATTGACTTTACCTCTTGATGGAAGGAACAGTAAATTCACTTTGCAAAGGGATTGGAGGAATTTGTGTTCTCTTCACAAGCTCCCACCAAAACTACCCTTATTTCTTGCCTTATTTCTTGGCATGTGCTTATTTTGTAGTTTATCATTATCGATTTCTTTGAAAGAGTAAATATTAAATTGTATTTGTTTAAAAATATTATTTCACTCATTTAAGTTAAAATATGAGTGTTACTTTTTCATAAAATTCCTAGATTTTTCTTTTTTTAAAAAAAAGTTTTTTTATTTATTTCCCTCCACATCCCCCCGCCCTGCCCCGCCCTGCCCCGCCCCCCCCAGTTGTCTGCCCTTTGTGTCCATTCGCTGTATGTTCTTCTGTGACCATTTCTATACTTATCAGCAGCACCAGAACTCTGTGTTTCTTTTTGTTGCATCATCTTGTTGTGTCAGCGCTCCTTGTTGTGGCACCACTCCTGGGCAGGCTGAAATTTCTTTCGCACTGGGCTGCTCTCCTTACTGGGCGCACTCCTTGTGCATGGGGCTCCCCCACGCGGGGGACACCCCTGCATTGCATGGCACTCCTTGTGCGCATCAGCACTGCACATGGGCCAGCTCCACATGGGTCAAGGAAGTCCAGGGTTTGAACCATGGACCTCCCATGTGGTAGGCGGCCGCCCTATCCATTGGGCCAAGTCTGCTTTCCCTAGTTTTTTCTATTCTAGGTTTATAGCAAAGCTTTGAATGGCTTTTGAAGATACCGAAAACCTACTTATTTGTTTTGAAAGTGTTGGTTTTGGGGAACTCAGTATTTCCTGCAATTTTCAAACAAGCAATATCAATATTAGAAGTGTTAGATGATGGGATCATACCAACAAAAGTGATTTATGTAGCATTACTGTAATTTATAAGGAATTTGTCATGCTAATCATTATTCATTCTTTTGAATTTGTTTTTATTTATATTGTTATAATAGTAATATTGGAAGATTCGTTTTTGATGGTGACTGCCCTATAAGATGGGTAGATTGGCTTTTCATTATAGAAAAATAATCACCGGCTAAAATAAGATAGGCCCAGTCTATGCTATCTTGAATCTTCTTCACACAACACAGCACCCTATATTAGGTTAATTTACTAGAATGACATTTATATGTTGCTTGCCTCAACACAGGGGATTTAATGAACATTATAGCTTTCCATGTAACCCTTACAGTCTCATTTCCATAACTTGCCTTTTCTTGGTAATTTATCCAGGACTACAAATCTCTGAAACTTGATTCTCTTTTATTTTCTATGTTGGGCATTGTCCTACTGTTATAAGCCTAGGGCCTCCTGGACCCAGCTCACCTCCGGGGCTCCCCCCACCCCCAGTCACCTCTTTCCACCCCCTCAGACCCCTCCAGCACGTCCCCCCAGGCCGACCCTCCACCCCTCCCCATTCCCCACTGCTCCGTTTTCTGGAGGGTGGCACCCCACCCTGATGGCCCCTCAACCGCCCCCACCCGTCCCGCCCCCCCCCCTCCCCAGTCACGCCCTGGCCCAGATGGGCTCCTGGAAAGGATACAACTCCAGCAGTTGTTCTGGGCGTGCTCCTGTGGCTCCATCTCTCCCTGAGACCTCCAAGGTCCCCTCGACCTGAGAAGCACCTCCAGCGGCGGCACCCTCCCCTCCTGCACCGCTCGGGCTGGCGGGACCAGCGGAAGGGCTGCCTGAGCTCCCTGGGGGGCCAGGACCGCCCTGGCCCTCCTCACTTCCCTGGGTGCCGCCCGCACCTTCACCCTCCTGCATGACCTCTGCTCCTCCGCCTGCCTTCCGGCTCAGAGCCTCCAACGCCTACGTCCTCTCCGCCTGCCTCTGGGGGAGGAGCCTCACACAACAAACTCCGCCCCTTGGCTTCAGGGCAGTGAATGCTCTCAGTGCGCCTGCGCAAACAGGCCCCTAGCAGGGCCTAGTGGGGCCACAGGGTACCAAACCGCTCCTGCTCAGCTGGCTCAGGCGCCTGAAACCCCATTGCTGGGCCGAGACTGAGACTCCCTCACGAAGCTTCACCAGGGACTTTGGCTTGGATTGACTCTCCCAAGGCTTTTGGGTCCTCCAATGGGCATCCCAAGGTGCGTGGGTTTTTCTGTTTTAAAGAAAAACTTAAGGAAATGGTGAAATTTCTGCTTGCTTTTCGCACAAAAGAAGAAACAGCCCACACTGTCCCTCTTCCTCTCCCTTTCAGCCCCCATCTTATTCCTCTCCCCCAGCCAAGAAGATCTTCTTTTCACAGGGATCTCCTTTTCACAGGCAAATCAAAAGTATCAACTGCCCAGGGTGCAAGTCAGTGTATAGGTGTGTGGGTGTGTCATCCCGAACCCTGAGTCTGAGGCAGAAGGATAAGTGCCAGGGTGAGATCATGGCAGGGATGGGGGGAGTTTTCTCCAGCCTTCCTCTGTGTGCACAAGTCTGTGGGGGTGAGTATTGTGTCCTAGGTTGGCACTCAGGCTTCCCATACCTTGTTCTCTGGACTGGGCTCTGACGGCAGGGATCTTAGGTAGTATCAGCCAGGAAAGGGCCCAGGCATGGACCCAACTCCAAGCTGAGGGCTGATGCAGTTTCCACATCTCAGGTAAACAGAGCCAAATGAACCTATGGGACACCATCAAATGTACTAATAAACACATTGGAGGACTCCCAGAAAGGGAAGGAAAAGACAAAGGGGCAAAGGGAATACTCACAGAAATAATGGCTGAAAACTTCCTAACCTTAACGAGAGACATGAATACATGCATCCTAGACTCTCTTAGGAACTCCAAACAGGGTAAACCTAAATAGATCTACACCACCACATATTGTCATCAACTGTTGAAAGCCAAAGTTAAAGTGAATTCTGAAAGTTGCAAGACAGAAGTAATGTGTCATATAAATGGAAGCCTCAATGAGAGTAAGTGCCAATTTCTCATTGGAATGCCTGGAGAAAGGAACGCAGTGGGCACCACGTTTAAAGGGCTGAAAGCAAAAATGAAAATGGCAGATAAGAATTTTGTACATGGAAAAACTGTCTTTCAACTTTAGAGAGAGATTAAGACATTCCTAAATAAGCAAAAACGGAGGAAATTTGTCAACACTAGACTAGCCCTACAGGAGATGCTGAAGAGAGTTCTGTAGGCTGAAAGGAAGGGACAATAGACAATAGATGAAAGCCACATGAAGAAATAAAGAAATCTGAAAAGGGAAATTACATGGGGAAATATAAATGCCAATAGGATTAAATTTTGGGTTTGTAGCTCCAATTTTTATTTCCTACAGGATCTAAAAGGCTGTAGCTGAGCAAGAGGGTTTCGTCCTCGCTCAGGCCCAAGAGTCGGGGGGGGCTTGCTCCTGCCGAACCACCGGCGGGGGGTGCCCCAAGAGGGAGCACCGGTTCTCCAGGCGTGGGGGACGCGCGGTTGGGGAAAAACCATGGAGACCGCTTGAGCGCAAGAACAGGTCTGCTTTATTGCGGAAGTACACTTGGTTATATAGGCAGGGAAGGGGGTGGAGTATGAAGGGGAGAGCAGGGCGGAGGGGTGGCTGCGGATTGGCTAAAACTGGGGGGGCAGACCTCTGGTAATACGCCGTAAGCAGTTACTGGGGAAGAGGGCAGATTGTAGGTTGGTAATATGGGCGGGACTGGCGGGAAGGGCGGCGGGGGCTGAAAGGGGAGGGGCGGAGAAAGGCGGCAACAAAAGGCAAATGAATAAAATGTCATGATAAATCAGAAAGTTTGCATTCATAATGTATAAACCTGTGATTTATGACAAAAACTACATAAAGCTTGGGCGACTGAGGGGAATAGGAATATAGTATGTGTATACTGTTGAAGTTTAGTTGTCATCAGTGCCAATGAGAGTGTTACAGCTGCACAGTAACCATGATGAAAAATGAGAGAATATGCAAACTCCCTGTGGTGGGTTGAAATTATTTTAGGAAACCCAAGAAGAAAAAGATTATATTTTTGAACTACTTTATAACAAATAAATCCGTTTTATAAAAGCCAGCACATTTCTGTTACTTCTCATTGGCAGGCCTTTCGCAAACTTAAACATTCCTAGAGACAGAATGTACAGAAAGTAGAGCACAGGTTGCTAGGAGCAGTGAACAGAGAATATAAAGCAAAATTGGTGTGACCTCTGTGTTTGAGGAAATAGGAAATGTTTGGTAATGGAAGGGGTTATGAGAACATTGTGAATTTGATGAATGTCAATGAATGGCATACTTGGTAGCAGTTGAGTTAGGAAAGTTTATGTTTTATATATATTGCCATGATTTTAAGAAAGGAGCAACTAAAGAGAAAATGACAATTAAAGGTCATATGTAATCAGGGACAGGATCTAGTCAGGGAGGAGTAAAGGCTCAAATGACATTACTGAAACATATGAAAAAATGGAATATAGATTGTAAGCTTTACATCAATGGTAAAGTTCTTGAACTTGAGAACTTCATTTAGGGTGGTTACATAAGTGAATATCCTTGTTTTTACAAATGCACATGACAATATTAAATGTTCAAGGATCTTAATGTAAGCAAGCTACACTCAGGTGTTCAGAAAATCAATTGATAACTAGATTAAGATAGAAGGACTAATGGACGGATAGATAGAATGAGGAAAATGTTAATCTTGGAGATGTGGGTTTCTGGGGGAGGAAATGGTATGTTGGAGTTCTTTGTATATGGTCTGTCATGAAAGTTTCAAAGTATTTTAAACTGAAAATTAAAAAAAAAAAAAATTCAGGAGGTAGGCTGTCCCAGGGATAGTTTCATGGTGCAACTAAAGGCATTAACAATTAAGGGAAGGAAAAAGACAATAATGAAGAGAGCTATTTTAATGTGACCCATACACAGTCATGATTTGGACTGAATGTTTCAACATCCTTATGTATCAACATCTGCCTACTGATTGACTCCCTAGAGTTTTAGCAGGTGAATTTAAGTAGGAAATAAAAGTCCAACTGCTTCTTCCTGGAAAAGAAATTAGGAGAGAGAATAAACAGAGAGCTCACTTACCTCTCTTCCATTTTTCCTTATGTATCAACATCTGCCTACTGATTGACTCCCTAGAGTTTTAGCAGGTGAATTTAAGTAGGAAATAAAAGTCCAACTGCTTCTTCCTGGAAAAGAAATTAGGAGAGAGAATAAACAGAGAGCTCACTTACCTCTCTTCCATTTTTCCACTTGCCATTTAGGAAGCCTAAGTGAATTCATTCTTGCATCGGGATAATGTCCCTTCCCCACCTTTCCTCTGCTTCCTCAGTGTTGACTTTGCAGGTGCCCAGGAAATGTTGGAGCCTGCATCTGTGCCACATGTCTGCAGGTATGTTGTGGTGTCCGAGAGCAGTGCATGGCTCCAGCAGTCTATAATAGCAACCCACTGACTTTAGAATACACTGCTGGGAAGCAGACTTGACCCAATGGATAGGGTGTCCGCCTACCACATGAAAGATTGGCGGTTCAAACCCTGGGCCTCCTTGACCCTTGTGGAGCTGGCCCATGATCAGTGCTGATGCGCGCAAGGAGTGTCCTTCCACGCAGGAGTGTTCCCACGTAGGGGATCTCCACGCACAAGGAGTACGCCTTGTCAGGGGAGCTGCCCAGCACGAAAGAAAGTGCATCCTGCCCAAGAATGGCACTGCACACAAGGAGAGCTGACACAACAAGATGACGCAACAAAAAGAAACACAGGTTCCGGTGCCGCTGAAAAGGATAGAAGCGGTCACAGAAGAACACAGTGAATGGACACAGAGAGCAGACAACTGGGGGGTGGAAAGGGAGAGAAATAATTTTTTTTTAATTTAAAAAAAGAATACACTGCTATTTCTCATATCCACGCCCACTCCTGAGGGCACACACTCCTCTCCTTCAAATAGATGAGCTAAAATGAAATTAATCCTGATAGTCTCAGAAGAAGGTGACCTACAAGTTCAAGCTACAGTCCAGAACACTAACTGTTATTTCAGTCACCACCCTGCAAATCATTCATCATCACGGTGATCTTGACCCCAGACTGGTCTACACATAAAAAAATTGGGCCCAACACTCTTCCCATTTTCAGAAACCCCTCTCATCTGCCTTCTGTATCATTAAGAAATTATTGAATAACTTCAAATTCTTTTCTCAATGTTCCTTCCATCTTCTTGCTCTAACTGAAATGTGACTGTGCCCTGAGGTGTTTGCTTTCCCTGCAGTCCAACTTTTCACCTGTGCCTATAGTCTCTTGGCTTATTTCATTAATTTTCATGGCTTTGTAGGCCTCTTTTTCTGCATTTATATCTGTAGTCCTGAAATCCTGAGTTTCCTACATGATATCTACACATGATAGGCATCTCAATCAAAGAGTTTGAGGCAGAATTTTTTCTTTCCCCCCCCTCTAGTCTTCTCCTTCTCAGGAAACGGCCCCATTATCCACTTAGTTTGTCATATAATAAACCTAGTATCCTAGTATTTCTGACCTTTCCTCAACCATATTCCACATCCAATCCATCTACAAGTGCTATCAGCTCTTCCTTTGTAAGAGACAGTACATTCCTACCAGCCATGTATTATGAGGGTTACAATTTCTCCACTTAGCAACATTTATTTTCCTTTTTACAAAATGATAGCTATTCAACTGTGTATGAAATTGTACCTCCTTGTGGCTTTGATTTGCATTACCCTAATGATTAATGATGTTCAGCATTGCTTTAATGTGCATATTGGATGTTGGTATATCTCCGCTGAGAACTGTCTATTCAAATCCTGTGCTCATTTGTTATAATATTGGACCATTTTCTTTTATTTTTGAATTGTAAAGGCCTTTATATGTTCTGGATACAAGTCTTTCATCAGACATCATTTTCAAATATTCTCTCCTGTTCTATGTGCTGTCTTTTCACTTTCTTGGTGGTATCATTAACAGAAGAAAAGGTTTTAATTTTGATGCAGCGCCCTTTATTTTTTCTTTGTTGCTTGTTCTTTTGTTATCAAAGCTAAGAAACCATTGCTTAACCCACTTCCATAAGTTTCTTATCTCCATCTCCCTGGCCCAAAAATTCTCAAGCCTTTTCTTTCAATAGATATTTTTGTGACCATTTGCTATGTTCCAGGCCCTATTCTAAGTACTGCAGACAAAATGATTTAACAGCTGGCATGTGGCAGAGATTGCTACCTGCTCCCCAATATTCAGGTTCTTCTCTTATAGAAAGACTACATTTCACAGCCAACCTTGCAATTAGATATGGCTTTGTGGGTTCTTGCCAGTGCAATGTGAGTGGGGTAAATGTGTGCCTCTTGTAAGACTGGAATATAAATATTTCCCATGGGCCCTTCTTCATGTTCTATTCTGCTTCAGCAGTTGCAAGAGAAATGGCTTCAGGAGTCTTGGAAGTGCTGGCAAAAAAATGTCTTCAAGGAAACCTGGATAAGGATTAACGATGGATATGAATACTTAGCATGAATCCTGTTCCATAAATGTTATTTTTTAGCTGTTATTTGGGTCTATGTGTGCTCCAGTAATCAGCAGGGATAGAAAAGAAGTAAGAATCCCCCACATCACTCAGCAGATAAATAGGGCAACCAGCACTTCACTCCTGTAGACCATGTCTCAGACTTGATGATGTTTGGGAGTCTTTCTACACAGTTTCTCTATTGATGGACAAAAGTAATTCTAAACAAACAAATAATATTGAAGGGACTATAATTTGAGAATTTCTGATCTCATAAATGAAGTTGAAACCAAAAGCAATATAAGAACCTTGGTTATAATGATTATGACATTTTTACATGGTGGACAGAACATCTTGCACTTGGGTAACACTGGTCTATTAAAGTTCTGTAACAAAGTGTCTGACTCTATCTTTGATGTTGGATTTCTGACAGCTTTTAAACCTCAACTTTCCCTCTTCCCCTTATGTCAATATCTGGGCAAGCTGATAAGAAAACCCAGATGCTACGTGCTTTAGGGCCGGTGGGAAGTTCAAAACTCACAAGCCCTAGCTCACATGCAAGAGCACTTACCCTAGCCTCACACACAAATTGCCAAAAAGGCCAAGCCAGTCTTGTTTCTCTGCTCTCAAGACATCACATTCTTGTACCTGTTGGGAAAACTGCTGCGCCAAGGAAGCGTCATGTGAGTAGTCAATACTTTCATACTCTCTAGGTGCATGATGGATAAGGCATCATCAGTCTTGACATCAAAAGCAGATTTTTCATGGGATTCCATCCTCCCTCTGTGGGTTGTCCACAGCAATTGGGGCTATGGAAGGATGTCTAAGCACTGTCCACCACAACTGGGAGGCTATCTATGTCTTTGTCTTGATAACTGACTCTTTTGCCTGTTGAAGAGCGTTCACTATGAGGTAGTGCTTGCTGGCTAGCTTGTGCTTTGAACTGTGCAACTTTGCGCTTCATTCGCTGAGTTCTATCAGTCCTCTCTCATAGATTTAACCAGTTGAAGCTTGAAATATGGTGTGGAATTGGAACCTTCTTTAAAGTAGCCTGGGATCGTGTGCCTGAGCCCTGACCAACCTGCAAATGACAGGTTGAATCGTGTGTCTCAATTCCACCATAAACTGTCCCTGACACTAAGCGAAAAGGATCAACTTTTACCTTGTAACATTTGGTGGTTTAACTCAACCGGGTGTTCACCCCATTCTATAGAGAGCTCAAGGGAAAGACCAATATCCTATGCAAAGCATAGGTCCATCAGGTCTTCCTCTCTCATGAGGAGGAAGAACAGGTGTAACGTGGCATTCAGAGGTCACACTCCTAGGACCTTGGTAAGTGTTTCTACTGCTGTTACCTATATCTCTGTCTCCAAAAGAGATTCTCATCCTCATATTCATAGGGAAAACACCCTGACAGCCCTGTGGCATAGCCCAGGTGGTAATTCAACCATTGGTATGGGGGGGGGGGTGCCCATAACCTTACCAGTACTGGTCTGAAGCTCTCTGGAATAAGCAACTTATCAATATCAGCAGTATGGAGGACACTCCCTCCAAAGTATACCCAGTAACCACACACACCCAGATAAACACACATACACACTGGAAAAATTGCCTGATGGTAAACCAAGTACTGAATGGTCTTCAAGACCATTGTTGGAGGGAAGTGGGATGAGTCACATCATCACTGAGACTGAAATATCACCACATTAGCTCAAAGGGATTTTATGTGAAACATCCAAAGTTCTAGGTAATGGCGAAGAATGGAAGAGAACAAAATTGACCTCTGAATGAGGGTGGACATGGGGAAAGTCTCAGAGGGAAATACTCTCACTCTCCCATGCGAACCACCAACAGTTGAACCACGGGGGACAAGGAGAGGTGACAAGTCCATTTGGAAGACTTTTTAGGGGGTATTGCTGAAATTCCCCCTTTCTCTAACCAAAGCACATTGGTATTCTCTGCACCCCTTCCCCCACTGCTAAGGAAATGTGTTTTATGATGTCTCAGCCATCCTGGACTACCATTGACTGGGGACAAGGCCTTGCTGACATGCGAAGCTGAAGTTGTTTTTTCACTGTCCTGGGTACTTATATATTCAAAGTTCTGGAGCACTGGGGGAGGCCACTATTGTCTACACCATGGCAGAAGTGACCAGTAAAGAAGACGAGCCTAATACAGATACAGGAAACCCCATCATGAGCACTAAGGAATAAATGATATGCACCAGAAGGACAATGAAGACTGACAGTTTAATGAAGACCGGAGAAATTAACAAGGTCAGATGACCCTACTCATCCTCCTCCTTTTCCTCCCTATTGACTCCCCACCCCAGAGTTCCCACCTGTCCTTGCCTGGTATAAACCCCCTCCTCAGCACACACCTCTGATTACAAAGCCCTCTTCCTATCCCTGTCCCCATCTACTCCCTCCCAAAATAATGCCCTCCTGGGCTCCCTCTTTCTCTGCCAGGTGAAGAAGATAATCAAGATGGTAAAACTCGCCCTTCAACAGAATTCACAAAAGCATAGGACAACAAAACGTCCCCAAATATTGGTCATCTATCACAGGGTGAATAAGAGAAAGAATCAGATTAGGACAAACCAGAAAGAAGAAACCCCAGAGAACTCTGACAGTCCAAGTAATGCCATGAGGCCTTGAGCTACCCAGTGTGTCTACAGAAGAGACCCCAGAGAAAATGTCATATTAGTGGAGACTGAGTAGTACACAATAGCTTACACTAATAGTGATGATAAAAATAAAATGAGCAAGTTGTGAAAAATTTCTCCTTGCAGGAGCTGTAAGTGTCTCACTGTGGGTTCTGTGATGGTGGGAAAGGAGGATGGAAGGGAAGAGTTAGGTGTCTGAGGAGGGAGGGAGATGGGCTCCTGAAGGGTTAGAGGCAGACCATCCAGACATTGTGGATCAGCACTGAGTCAGGATTGAGTATTGAAGAAAAAATTCCTCCTTCAAACTTGAGTCCCTGAACAAGCAGAAAAAGACTTGGTGTTTGTGTATTTTGGAGAGAAGAGAAAGATAAATGTGACATCAGGGTTAGATTGCCAGAACGCATGGGGAGGGGAGATGTTTTGTTTGATGTGTGTGGATTGGCAGTATGTAACAGAATCCAACTCTATCTGTGATGGTTCACTTCTGACAGATTTTAAGCCTCACCCTTCCCGATCTCCTCTGCACAAACTGAGAAGAAAACCTTTGTGTCCCCCCTCTCACCCTTGGCGTTGGCAGGGGATTCAAATCATGGAATCCCCTTCACACAGGAATGCTTACCCAGCCCCATCCTCCAACCATAACAAAAGCCCAGGCTGGTCTCCTTTCCTTGCTCTCGCAAGCCATTTCAGTCCTGCTTGAGCCTCCTGCCCTGCTCACCTTAGACACCTCCATTACCTCAGTAATCAACCTTGTCATGCCCTCTTGGTGTACGTGGGGTCCATCAGTTTTGACTTCTGAACAAAATTTGGAGTGGAGGTCCACCTGCCTCTGTGGATGACTTGAACAAATTGACGCTGAGAGCAACAGTCCTAGACAGTGGCCACTGATTGTGCTTGTGCTTGAAGCTGTGCTATGCTGGCTGCATTGCTGAGTCCAATGGAGCTTCCGTTTCAGATTCTGCTGCCTTAAGTTGTCAGTTTTGAGAATTCGCTGGTGGTAAGGGATAGGAGTGTGAACCTTGGGTCGGGTGTCTCTGCTGGGACCTCTCTGTGTGTCTTAGGAGGAAACTGATTGATGCTAAGGCACCAGGGAAGGAGTACATCCTGTAACCAGTTGTTGGTCTCAGCCATTCATTGGTCCATGGATCTAGAGAGCACTCAGGGAAAATGCTATACCCTTAAATATCTTCACTGTTGCTGCTGTGCATGCTTCTCTTGCATTAAGATATTGAGCCTCAGGGCTACAGAGAGATACACTTAGGTCATCCTTGTCCAACAGCACAGGGGTTCATTCCAACCCAACTGAAGTCCAGGGTCTCTAAGAACACCATGTAATAAATAAAAGGTGCAGTCTTCAATGAAGAGAGCACTTTTGAACATATGCACAAAATAGAAACGTTCTACATTCAAAAGCAATAGAAGGCCAAATCTCAGATGATTACGGTTACTAAGACCCCTTATCTTGCTCACAAAGGCTTCCTTCCCTCCCCTCCCTCCCCTAGTACTGACCTCCCCCTTGTGAAGGACTTAACTCCCTTACCTCACTTCAAGGAATACCAACTTTCCTCACTTTGCCTCACAAAGTCTTTCTTTCTCTTAATTCCTCTTTCAAAGGCCTCCCCTCTCTCCCCTGCCTTCATGAAGTACTAAGCTCCTGGCTCAGTACCTAACTGATGAACAAAATCAAGATGTGGCTCTTTAAAAGAGCAAAACACCAGTGTCAGCTGACATAGTTATTTGAAAAGTATAGAGAGCACAAATACACAAAACAAGAAAAATGGGTAGATAACAGATTTAGAGGAAATTGTGTGACCTATAAGACAATACGTACTCAATTCTATACAAATCTGTTTAGGAAAACAGAGAAATCTTTTCTTTTTAAGGAAAACATAAAAGAACTAACCCCAGTAAAGGGAAATTCTTTTTGGGTATTGTTCAAAAGAAAGCTGTATAAATTGTACTAGGTTCACTGAATTCTGAGGGAAATTCAACAAAATCTTCTAAGGTACAAGTAACTCCAATGCTGTTTAAGCTATTTGCCCATGGAGTTTATTTAAGGAATGCAAGGATGGTTAAATATTAGAAAATTATGAATATAATTAATCATTTTCGTAGACAAATGTGAAAAATCACGTGATCATCTCCACAGATGTTGACGAGATCATTAACAAAATTCAGTAGCTATTCTTGCTTTACAAAAGAAAACTCTCAGTAGAATCAGATTAGGGTAAGGTTCCTTAACAGGATACCTCTATATCAACCCAAATTCTAGCACTATGATTAATGAGAAAAACACTAGAAGTTTCCCTATTAAAATCTGGAACAAAAAAAAAATATCCTTTATCAACACTACAATTCAACCTTCTTCTGAGTGTAGACCATAAAATCAGAAGAGAGAAAGATATATACATAAAAATCTAAAGGAGGTGGTAAAAGTGTCATTATTTGAGGATGATGTAATGGTTCACCTAAAAAACACAATGGAATCCAACTGAAAAACTATTACAAATGAGAAGAGAAACTAGTAATGTTGCCCAGTACATAACTGATAAGCACAATTCAAGGGCCTGCACGAATACAAGCAGTACCTACTAAAGGTAAAAAAAAATGCCATTTACAATGATAAAAAAAAATCTGTGAAGTACCCAGGAATATATTTAATAAGAAAATGGGCAAGAGAAAATTTTAGAAACTTATCAAGGGATACAAAAATAAGCCTTCTACAAATTAATTTTAGTAATATGTTTTATTTAACTCAACCATATCCAGAATATTATCATTTCTACATGTAATCAGAATAAAAGGCATTAATGAGCTATTTTCCATTCTTTAGGAATACCAAGTCTTTGAAATCCAATGAGCGTACTGACATTTCAATTGGGACTGGCCACAATTCAAGTGTTCAATAGTCACGTGATTTGTGGCTACCGTAATGGGATAAACACACTCTCACATTGCTGATGGACAAGTAAATGTACATTATCTACAGGAAAATGAATTTGACATTTTCTATCAAAATTTAAATTCATCATTTGACCACAAAATTTCACTGCTAGGAATTTATTACAGAGAGTATGTTCCGGGGCATTTGAGATTTTCATCTCTTTGCTCATATGGCAACTTGCATCCAGAAAAATTTTAATGGTGCTTTTCTTAGGAGGTACTGGGAGATTGAACCCAGGAACCCCCACATGGGAAGCAAATGAAATTTGTAAGAATTATTTCAATTCACATTTCTTTGATTTTGAAAAAGACTGCTTTTTTCTTATTCTTCTCTGTTTTCTTTTAAATGTTACATTCAAATATATGAGGTCCCCATATACAACCCACCCCACCCACCCAACCCCTTCCACATCAACAACCTCTTCCTTCATCGCAGTACATCCACTGCATCTGGCAAATCCATCCTGGAGCACTGCTTCACCACATGGACATTTGTCCACATTATAGTCCGCATTGTCCCCCAGTCCACCCAGTGGACCATGTCAGGACACACTACATCCAACATCCATCCCTGCAGCACCAACCAGGACAACTCCCAATCCTGAAAATTCCCCCACATCATATATCTTCTTCCATCTCCTTACCATCATCAGTCACTGTGGCCACCCTCTCCATATTACTACTACAATTTCTTCCCTTCCTATCATAATAGTTCCCCTGCAGAACACCAGTAAGTCCACTCTAATCCATACACTATTCCTCCATCCTGTGGATCGAGAGATGATTATGTCCAGTCCCCCTCTACAACAAGAGGGGCCTTAGATTCCACATGGATGATGGATGCAGTTCTCCTGCTTGCAGCTGTAGGCACTCTTGGCTCCCTGGTGTGGTGGATGAACGAACTAGAGTATAAGAACTGCACGGCTGCTGAGGCCCAGTGCCTGGCCATCACATGGACCAAGAGTGGTTTTTGATGAATATTTTTATTTGTCATTTTGCTTCTTCCTCTGTGAATTGTCTTTAGTATTTGTTCATTTTGCTTTTATGTTTCAATGAGTAGGAAGTTTTTACCCAATTAGATAAAGTTTATAAATTGGAAGCATAGTATTATTATGTTTCTTAGATAGTAAATATTTTTCCCAATTGAATTGTCTTCATTTTTATGCAGAGAAATCTATCAATTTTCCTTTGTGATCTCTTTCCTTGCTTCAGGAGTTTCATTCTGCCTTGAATAAGCTTTTTGGGGAAATGCCATATTGCTTTCCACAGTGCCTGTACCATTTTACATTCCCAACAACAATACAACAGAGTTCTAATTTCTATGCATCCTCTCCAACACTTCTCATTTTCTATATTTTTATAAAATAATAGTCATCTTTGTGGGTATGAGTGGTATCCCATTGTCCTCTTCTTTTACATTTCCCTAATGGATAATGATGCTGAACATCTTTTCATATTGACCACTTGGTCAATATTTTCATATTGACCCCCTTGGAAAAATGTGTGTTCAAGTTGTTTGCTTTTTTTTTTTTTTTTAACTTAAAACAATAACCATGTAGTATTTCTGAGTTAGGATGGAATGAATATGGACTCATTTGTTCACGCCTCTCTTATCAACTGTTGAATGACTGGAGTCTGGTGGGTCTAGGATGGATTCACTCACATTTCTGGTGAATGACTATTGGTTGCAGCAATGAAGGTGACTAGGTCACATAATCTGGCAGACTAGCCCAGTCTTGTTAACATGGGGGTACAGGGTTTGGTTTGTAAGTTGCGTTTTCTTGATTAAGTACGTGCCCAGTTTCCGCAACCTTTTCATTGTTTTCCGGAGCCCTGAGGAACATATAACGCTGCCAATGTTTGCTAGTTGTTCAAAGTTTCTGTGGGGGAATGGAACCCTGGATCATCTTAGGTCACCATTTTTTAATATGGTTGTTTGTAATTTTCTTGTTGCATTGTCAAACTTCTGTATCTATTCTGGATATGAAGCCCTCATTTAATACATGGTTTGCAATTTTTTCTCCTATTTTAGAGGTTATCTTTTCACTTTCATGATAATGTCCTTCAATGCACAAAAGTTTTTATTTTTGATTAAATCAATTTATCTATTGTTTCTTTTGCTTTGTGTGCTTTTCCTGTCATATCGAATAATTCCTTGCCAAATCACAAGGCATGAAGATTTCCCCCTATATTATCATTTAAGCATTGAGGGTTTTAGCTCTTATATTTAGGCCCTTGGAAGTGATGACTCAGATATTAGAAACCTTAAATGAGGAGAATCAGAGCTGGGAAATTCCAAACAAAGATTTTTTTAAAAATAGTTAATTATGCTGAAAGAGCTAAAGGAAAATATGGACAAAGAACTAAAAGAAATCAGGAAAGAGATAAATGAAGACGAAGAGAATATCAATGGACAGATGGAAATGATCAAAATGAACCACACATACTTGAAAGGCATAGTGACAGAGATGAAAAAGTCACCAGAGGGGTTCAACTGCACAGTGGAGGTGGCAGGTACACATGTGTTTATAAATGTTATAGCTTCTTGTTGAATTGACCAGTTTTTCAATATTTAATGTCTTTTTCTGTCACTTGTAACAATATTAACTGAAAGTCTATTTCATCTGATAATATAGTCATCTCAGTTCTCTTTTGTTTCTTAAGCACTATTTTCCATCTTTCAATTTCAATCTACCTTTATTTTTGCCCTCAAAAATGAATTATTTATAAACAGCATATAGTGGAATCTTGCTTAATCCATTCTGCCAATCTCTGTTTTTTGTTTTGGAATTTTCATCTATTTATATTTAAGGTAATTGCCAATAAATCAAGACTTATTTCTGTCGTTTTGTGAGTTCTATATTGAAAGATTTATATATTTTAGTTCCTATTTTCCTTCATTACTGTTTTCATTTTGTTTAAACTACCTTTTGTAAGGAGCCCATTGGATAGCTTCTCATTTCCCTTTGTGTAGACTTTTAAGTTAATTTCTTTGTTGTTACCATGGGGATCACATTTAATATCCTAAATCTATAACCATTTAGTTTGCATTGATGCCAACTTAGTATTTTTCTTTCCATTAATTTCCACTCCATCTTCTTCCAAACACACTGCCCTGGGATTAAAAAGAATTTCTAGTCAAGCCTGGAATATACTTAATAGTGTTTTATGAAAGCTAATTTCCTAGTTTTGATCACTAAATCATGATTTTGCAATATGTTAAAAACAGGTGAAAGTGGGTAAGGATTATATGGGAACTCTCTTTCTATCTTTGCTACTTTACTGTAAGTACAAATTCATATTGAAATTGAAAAGTTAAATACAAAATTCCAGTAGAAGAGACACAGACTGTCCATGGCTGCAGCCCAGCTAGGGAAGGTCAGTGAGCTTGGAGCACACGGGCACTGCAGGGAGGGTGGGGATTGAGAAGTCAGCAGGCCTGGGGACAAGTTCCTAGGCTAGAGCAGAGGGGAGAAGAGGATGGAAGGGCAGAACTGGAGGCAGAGGAGTGCCACTCTGACAGAATTTACCTTGTAAAAATTTAACTGCTTTCAAAGAACCAAATTTGGCTTTGTTTTCATTACTATTCTATACCTGTTTTTTAAATTTCATTAGTTTCCCCTTCAAAAGCAAGAAATGAAAGGACTAAAAGGACAATTAGATAAATTCCTAATGGAGATGTTAGCATACATCTCTTAGTTACTGAGGAAACCAGCATACAAAAACATCCGTAAAACATTGTTAATCCTCCCAGGGCTCACTGGATGGAATGGGGGAGAGTGTGGGCCATGATGTGGATCAATGACCATGAGGTGCAGAGATACCCAGAGATGTACTTATCAAATGCAATGGATGTGTTATGATGATGGGAGTGAGTGTTGCTGGGGGGGGGAGGGGTGCGGTGGGGGTGGTGGGGTCGAATGGGACCTCATATTTTTTTAATGTAATATTTTTACAAAATCAATTAAAAAAAAGTGAAAAAAGAGAAAAAAAAAAAACCATCCATAGAGATACAGAAGAATTGACCAATGCAATAAATATGCTTACCCAAACGTATTCTGTACCCAACACTGTACAATATATTCTTTTAAAATGAACATGGACATTTAAAAAAATGAACCATGTTCTAAAAGCTAAAGGAAATTGCTAAGTACTGAAATCATACAGAATATGTTCTCTGATCAGAGTGCAGTGAGGCGAGAAAGAAAAGGAGTAAACAGAAAACTTCACAGTATCTAAAAATTAAGAATGTACTTTAAAATAACCCGTAGTCATAGAAGAAATCACAGTGGAAATTAAAATATACTTTGAACTGAATGATTATGAAAATGTTGTATCTCAAAACTTGTGGTAGATAATAGCAGCTAAAGCTGCACATAAAGGACAATTTAGACATTAACGGTATATACTAGAAAAGAATGAAGGCTGCAGATCAGTGATCCATCCATCTTAAGAAGAAAATATCTCACAGGAAAATTAACAGCGACTGACCCCAACCCCCACTGCAAAGGGAAAAAAAAAGAAAAAAATAGAAGGGAGGAAATAATAAAGACAAGTGCAGACACCTTTGTTACAAGGACTTCTTAGCATCAGTACCTTTCACTGCCAGACAATGCTATTGAACAGAACCTAATCCCATGAAAACCCCAATAAGCTGCAGGAAATGTGCAGTTATGTATTCCTAACATGCAGGAATACTATTGTTCAGAAAAGGGAGAGCCAATACTGGTGACAATTAAGTCTCTACCACAGATGTGTTAACTTGGGACACCTATTAGACACCCACGTGGAGATGCTGAGTCTGAATATAAGATTCAGGAGCTTAGGCAGTCTTTTAGGCTGCAGGTGTGGCTGTGGAAGTCAGGAAACCACCACACAAGGCAAGATCATGGGGGAGCACACAGAGAGACGGGGAAGGAGGCCAACACTCAGAGGCTTCGTGTGAATATCCAGCATAACTATGAGGCTAAAGGGAATTTGGATTTTTAAAACCCTGTACAAAACTGCCCCTCAGCGAGGTTGTTCCTTTTGACCACAGAAGTATATGAAACTATTTCCCCTCACCCTTTCAAGAGTAGAGATTATTATATTTGTTAATGACTTCTTTTATTTATTTATTTCCACTAACACCCTCATTGTTTACTCTCACTGTGTGCTGGTTGTGTGCTCATCTACTTTTTTTTTCCGACTTTTTAAAAATTGAAGTTTATCATTCATATATGAACACACTGAAAGAAAAAGTGTATAGTAAAGATTGTGAGCTTACAAAATAAACATATATAACATCACATAAGGGTCTCATACATTACTACCAACTATATACCTTATCTTATATTTGATGTATTTTCCCCCCAACCCACAGTTTTTTTTAAATGTAATTTTGTAACAGATATTGTGAACTTGCAAAACAATCTTACAGATGTGTAGATTTCCCGTACAACTCCCCACCCTGGTGGAACATTTGCTACAGATTATGAGATAATATCATCAGACTATTAGCACGGGTCTTGGTCCGTAGCATACATTTGGTACACTTGTTCCATACACTTCCATTATCAATGCAGTATAGCTTGGCATTAATGCAAGAATATTATAGTATTGCTGTTTTTTTATTAAAGTTAATAGATCACAATGAGTGTTACATTAAAAAACATAAAAAAACAAAAAACATAAGAGTTTCGCATATATACCATTCCCCCCTACCACATCATTTTTGTAAATTGTATTTTTCAATAATGTATACATCACAAAAAAAAGGTACACTAAAACAAAAGAGGATTCTGTGTACCATAGTCTATAGGACGCACCAGTTATAGTTAAACCATGTTTCTCAATATTCCCATTGCTATCGGGAGCATCAAAGGAAAACGGATGCAGTTGCAGGGAGAAATGCACTGGCCGATGGGGCAGCTGGACAGGCAACCAAGGGGGTCCTCGAGCTGCAGCCCCACCCCTGGTGCCTCACCTGGAACTTTTAAAACAACGCATGGAAAGTCGTCACTGTACCTGGGGGAAGCAGGAGTGGGCAAGGAAGGGGAGGGACACCAGACCCCAGAAGGGGCTGGCTCCTCCCAGATTGCGGTCACCCCTCGGGCTGAAGTGTGGTTTGCTGGCCTGGCGGGGGAGCAGCCGCGGCAGGCCAAGCCGCTGCCCCCATAATAGGGTGGCTGGTCGGACTCACCGCCACCCCTGAAGGGAGCTCGGCATGGGTGCAGAGTGCCCTCGGGTCTCCCCTTCTCGGCAGCCATGCTTCCGCGGCCGCCCCTCCTCCTGGATGGCGCCACACGATGCCTGTGGGGCGGCACCCTTCTTCTTCTTTCTCCCTGCGCAGGCGCAGGGCGGAAAAATCCAGTCTGCCCTTTTCCCTTCCCCCGACAGCAGCAACAGCCAGGCGTGGGCGGAGAAATCCAGCCCGCCCTTCCCCCCCCCTCGACAGCAGCAACAGCCAGGCGTGGGCGGGAAACTCAAGTCTGCCCTCCACCCCAGCAACAGCAGCCACCAATCCCTAAACCCTGCCCCTTCCCCCAGCAACAGCAACAGCCAATCCCTAACCACCACCCCTCCCCCATCCAGTACCGCCCACTGACCTTTCACCGGCAACCAATCAGAACAGGGCGTGGCTTCAACCAATCAGCCTTCCCCAGCCCCTATAAAACTGTTGCCTCTCCCTCAATAAAGTGGACTTGCGTGTTTACCTTGTCTCCGGTAGTTCTTCTGCCGTGTGCCCTCCAGTCCTGAGAGCCCCCGACAAGGGCCTGGCCTCCCTTGTCCCCAGTTCGTCGTCTGCTTCTCCGGGCGACCCCTTCGTCACCGGCTTCGCCGGGCAACCCCGCCAGCCAAACCGCGCAACCCCTGTGAGACCGACCCCTCGTCTGCTGCCGGACTGACCCCTCGTCCCAAGTGGGACTGACCCCTCGTCCCAAGTGGGACCGACCCCTCGTCCTAAGCTGGACCAACCCCTCGTCCGCAGCCAGACCCCACCTCTACCGACCGAGCAAGCCGCCACACCAGATGGCAGGCTGTGCATCCCAGAGGGGGCCGTGTACACCCTGGCTCGACAATACCCCCAGCTCGCCCACCTGGGAATAACTGCTGTAAAGGCCCTGCTCAGAAAATATTGCTACATTTGCCTGACGACCTTGCTCTGCACCACTGTTGGCAGCCGGGGATCAATCTGCGCTGAACGCAACCCCTCCCAGGGCCCCCAAGCCCCGGCCGGCTTCCAACACACAGGAGGTGCCCCTTCTAAAAACTTAACAACGGACTCTGCCAAAATGACACCAGGTCAAAGGTATAGGTGCTTGTTAGAAACAATGTGTCCCTCCTCGGGCTGGGTGAAGGCCATTCCAACCCACACTGAAAAACAGGAAAATCACTAAAGTTTTGCTCTGAGAAATAATTCCTGGCATGGGATGCCTAATCCACAAGCAGCAACAATGGCCCAGCTTTTTTGTCAGCCATTGTCCAAGAGCTAGCAAAATGTTAGGGAGGAAGTAAAAACTCTATATAGGCCCCAAACCTCAGGGAAAATAAAAGGCATAAATCAAACCCTCAAAACAGCCCTAATCAAGGTCTGTAAAAATAAAAAACTGGCCTCCTGTGAGGAAATCTCCCATTAGCCCTCCTTAAAGTCAGACTGCACCCACGGGCCCTCAGGCATTTCACCTTTGGAGTTCTATTTAAACAACCATCCCCAATTATTCAAAACTTCAAGGGAAATCTCAGGTTCCTAGGAAAAAACTGGCCAGGATTCTATCCTCCAGAAGTTAAAAAACCCTAGCCCAAATCCACAAAACTGTCCTGTCTCAGGATCCCATGCCATTAGGAAACCTCATTTGGGTAAAAAAACAATCAAACAAACAAACAAAAAAGCTGAAAAGAGCGCCTCTATCCAAACTGGATAGGCCCTCATACTGCTATCCTTCTAACCCCCACTGCTCTCAGAGTTTCAGGTACTGGCCCTTGGATTCATCATACTAGATATAAAAGGACACAATCCTATGAAAAACAAAACAACTGGACAACTCACCCTGTACCTGACTGCCCCTTGAAAATCCGAATTACCCAGAGCCACCGCGAATCGCCATCACCTGATTAGGGGAACTCCTCTTCTCTCTGGTTCCTACTCCTCTTCGGACTGCTCGGCTTGCAGTTCAGGACTGGACTGGCAGCTACAGCTCCCAGAGACTTGAGTGTAGCTGAAAGGACGCTAATGTTACTAGTATAATTGTGCATTGTAGGATGCTGTACTACCTTAAGTTGTCTTTCCACTTAGCATGAGTGACATCTTATAAACAGTACATAGGGGCATCAGAGGGGGGAAATGTTGAGAAATAAAAAGCATAACCTAGCAAAAATATCTAACAAGTCATGCCTTCCCTCCCTTTTGTAGATCGGCCTGTGAGGACTTGGCCTTGCAGGAGAATGTGAAGTGACTAACTCCTGCCCCTTATTTCTGTAAATCACCCTTTGAAAACATGGCCTAGTAGAAAGACATCAAACGAGTGACTCTCCCCTCCTGCTTCTGTAAATCAGCCCACAAACTTGCAGCTGCATTCTGCCTCTGTAACCCTCCAGCTATCAAAATATCACCTAGCAACACCTTAGTCAATGTGGAAAAGTTATGTTGATCCACCTGAAATCCAATATAAACCTAAGAAACTGAAAAACAGGGCTCAGAATTTGGAGATTGACTCTTCCCTGGGCCCGCATGTAATAAATTTCTTTCTCCATCACTCTGGAGTGCCGCTTTGGGGTCTTTCTTTGGTTCAGAACTCCTGGCTTTGCTACAACAAAGGAAATCACTCAGAGGTTCCAGTTCTTTAACCTGGCAAAGTAAAATATCACTGTTACAAAAGGGATTCCGTCTTCCCTATTTTTTACTGGGAGAGAGAAACATCTCAAATTATATTCTTCCTTTTAAAACCCCACACAAAAGCTCATGCAAAAATTCTCTACTTTGAGTTTTCTTTTTGGTATTGATTTCTACCTTAATTGTACCACATTTAAATGCTTTATGATACAAACTCTTTGAAAAGTGTTGAGACAGATTTTATGGCAACCACCCTTTGACTCCCTTCCCTTAGGTGAACTTTCTTGGGCCCCCTGGACCAGTGGCCAGCTCTGCCTGGGCCTCCCTGCCCCTCTCCATTCTGCCCTGAGTGTCCCCAAGGCCTCCACCTGGGCCTGGGCATCAAGCTGGAGACCTGGAGGCATGGCCTGCACACACCTAGGTGCACAGTGTCCCTCCTCTAGGGCCATGTAGAAGGCTGAGCTCCCACAAGACAGCCTGTGCCCCCCGGGTGGGCACCCCTGGATGGAGCGCCAAGCGCCCTAACATGCTGCAGAGCAATCAGGAGGCACGAGGGCTTCTCTGGTAATGCCATTCCTGCTCCTTGCCAGGGAAGAGACATCTCCAGTCCCCAGGCTCTGAGGAAAGGAAGGTCCGTGCCTGCGGGTGGTGCAGGTGCACGTGCAACCCCTCCCAGAAGGGTTACTCTGGTTCTTTCTGGGCTCCTACCCAGGCCCCTCAGTCCATAAGCCCCCTCCTGCAGGCTCCCAGGGCAGTGCTCCCATCCTCCTCAAGTGCACTCCAAATCTCATTGGCTTCTCCTCAGTTACTGGTACAGGAAGTGGTCACTCTCCCTCCATTGGCCTCACCCACCTATGGTCACAGACAAAGCCAAATGTACCTTTAAAACTCACCTGTCAGCTGTGGGCAGGTGAGACCAGTCTCCTGCACAGGTCAGGATTACTGAGCCCCTGAGCCGTCTCCCCCCCCACACACGTGGCTCTACAAAAATGTATTAGGTGTGTGTATGAGCATCTTATATGTGGTGCACACGTGTGCACACACACACATGCTCATCAAGTTGAAAGTACAGAATTGGCATAGCGCCCAGCTTTGCCTGCCCATCCTGGGTGGTGCTTCTTGAGTTCTGACCCTTCCTGGCCCAGGTCAACTCCCACCCACAGACATCTTCTTCCACCTCCTCTGGGTATACCTAGAAGTGTCCATGAGCTCTCTAGACAGGTGCTGGGGCCCAGAAGATTTCAGTGACAGACAGGAACTACTCTGATGAAAGCGGGCAGAGAGGCAGGTCAGGGGGGACTGGAAATCAGGAATCACAGACAGCAAGTCCAGACCCCTCTTGGGAGGGGGTGCACCCTGGCTGAGAAGAAGAGAAGAAAGCTCTGGACTTGGAGGGGCTTAGGGGTGAGAGATGAGAACCATTGGGCTCCAGTGGAGCTGGGCTCTCTCAGTGTGGGAAAGGGCCATTTCCCCAGGACTCTGGGGAGCTCCAAGGCCATGTCCAGTCCATGAACAGCTCCCATTGGCTCGACCTTCTGGGTATCTTCACAATCTGCTCACTTCTCCACACCTCCACTGTCCCCACCCTGTTCCAGCCACTGGTTCCACTTGCGTGTATAACCGGTCTCCCGTCGGCCCTGGCCCCCTCGGCCTGTGCTCAATGGGGGAGGCAGAGGGATCCTGCAAAGCTGTTAGGTAGGTCACGTCCCCCTCTGCTCACCACCCTCCAGGGCTTCAGGTGATCCCAGGACTCCTGAAAGTCTGGCAGCTCCTTCCTGTCCCAGTTGCATCTCCCACCACGGGCATCTACCTGCCTACCTCTTACACCTACACCTGTAAAAGGAGGATGGAGATGGGGGCTGGGACAGAACTGTATCGTTCTGGGTCGAGGAAATGGAACTTGGCGAGACGTGATTAAGGAGTGTGTCCAGCTACTCTGTGCAGTAAGGCACTGCTCTAGGAGCTGGGGTACAATGGGGGGTGGGGGGGTGGGGAGAGGCAAGGCAGGTGGGGAGGTGGGTACCATTGTCAATTGGGTGTCCAAGATGGCCTTGCTGAGAGGGTAGTGTTTGAGCAGGACCTGGAGGTCTGGGAGGGAGCCAGGTGGAAACCCAGCGGAAGAGAGGGCCTGACTGCAAACAGTCAGTGCAAAGGCCCTGAGGCAGGAGTGCGCCTGCAGTGATTCAGAAAAGGACTAGAAGCCCAGTGTGGCTGGGTCTGAGGGAGAAAGGGCAGAATGGGAGGAGAGACGACAGAGGGCCGTCTCATATCAGGCTTCGTCAACATCTATATCCAATCTTCTGTTTGGAGGTACATTTTCTGGACAAGAATTTTATTTTGGATACCAAAAGCTCTGAAAATAAATAGAAAATTAACTTAACTCAATAATTCTACCTCTAGGAATCTAAAGTAAATAGCTATTCCTTCAAAAAATAATACATGAATGTCACTTAATAATTACCTATAACAGGGAAAAATTGGAAACAACTTAAATAATCAGCAATTAGATTTTAAAGTATTTTTTATGCATCCATTCTATTGATTTTAAGAAAGAGGTAAAGTCATATATTAAGTGAAAAAATCAGGGAAAATTAATGCTAAACTTTTATCAAGCATACAGTATTATTGTCCTATATTTATTATATAAATCTGATCATTGACCTAAGAAAACATTCTAAGGTACTGACAGTAGTTCAAGCTAAATGACAGAACAGAATTGATTTTATTTGCTTTTACATTTTCAGATTATCTTAATTACTCTGTACTATTGCATACCTGAATCCCAGAACATCCAGTCCAACCTGAAGACAAGGTAGTAAAATCTGGATGTGCAGGAAATGAAAAGAAATTCAGACAAGGATAGCAACTCAGCTTTATTTGATGCAGTTAACAGACATTTAAGTGCCACAGGAAATAAGAGTGCCCGGAGGGCACATTTGCTGCCAACAATAAAGTGGCAGGACCTCCAGGTACCCTTGCCCCAGGGAAGGAGGCGCTGCCTGGGAAGGAACTCAAGTTTAGGTCTCAGGTTTCTCCTAGTCGAGGCTTGGCGGAAATGGGAGCCCAATACGCTGGATGTTCCACACGATCAGAGAGAGCTGGTTGCAAAAGGTGTTGATGGAAATTCGGAGAATGCCAAGGTCTTTCAGCAGTCCATCTCCTACATGTGAGGGGCAACAATCAGGGTGAAGGGGAGACCTCTCTCCTAGGCGCCAGGGCCCCACGCCCCACTGGAGACCCAACATTGGGGTGGCTCCCCGTCTCCATGACCACATTCCTTGGGGTGAGATGGGCCCCAGCACCCGCCGCCACCCCCCAACCCGGCCCCGTCCAGAACTCACACAGCCAGGACACTGCCATTCACGGTGATCTCCTTCTGAACCGCTTGCCCTTGGCGGTGGATATCAGGCATCAGGGAGCTGCAGGCCATCTCCGCCTCCAGTGCAGACCCAAAGGGCACCATGAGGGTGCTGGAGGCGGCGGGGTTAAGGGACCTTCCTCTGCTGCCTTCGCCTGGGTTCACAGCCAACTGGCCCATCCTAAACTCTCCTGCCAGTGGCCGACTCTCAGCCCTCCTGTCAGCTCAGGCCGCTCAGGCCTGCCTCCTTCCCCCTTTCGAGCCCTCAGGCACCCCCCTTCCACCATTCGTCCTTGAAGCTCCCCCAGAAGGACCCCCGCTGCTGCCCCGCCACCTAGAGCCGGCCCTGGCCACCCCATGGCTCCCTGTAAAGGATACAAGGTCAGAAGTCGGCTTCCTGCTCCTCCAGCCACGGGCACTGCGTCTCCGCCAGACCCCGGGGCATGTGGTGCCCGCGCAGCCTGAGGGGCACCCCCGGCGGCAGCGACCTCCCCTCCCGCGCGGCAGGGGTCACAGGGGCTGCCAGGGCCGCTGGCGACCCCCGAGCCTTCGGAGTCACCAGGGATGCTCTGGCAGTCGGGGCGGCCGGGGCCACCCTGGTCGTCAGGACTCACAGGCTCCTCATGGCGGTCGGGGTCACCCATGGCACCCTGGCCTTCAGTGTTTCCCGCTTCACCTGCCACAGCGCCTGCGCCTTCGTCTTCCGCCTGCAAGACTGCCGCGCCTCGGCCTTCCCTCTCACTCACAGCTGCCTGAACAAGGCTTCCCTCACCACCTGCCGCCCAGGGACTCAGCCTTGCTCACAGAAGCGCCGCCCTTAGCGCATTGAGCCGCGTGGGTTCTCAGTGCGCCTGCGCAAACAAGCTCTCAGGGGGCGGCAGGCACGTGACCCGTTCTTATCCGGGTATAGAAACGCTGTACCTTTAGGCAGTGAGCAGGTGCTCCACATCCACACACAAACCCCGCCCTCCGGGACCTGGCATCCTCCAATCTGCTTTTTTTCTCTATGGACTTACCTATTCTGGATATATCACGTAAATGGATTAGCACAAGCGGCCACTTATTCCATTTAGCATGTTTTTGAGCTTCGGCTACCCTTTAGCATTTATTCTTTTATATGCCTGAGTAATACTCTAGTGAATGTGTATATACCACAGTTTAGGTGGCTATGAATCCACTGATGGCCATTTGGTTTGCTTCACCCTTTTGTTTACCGTGACTAGTGCTGCTCTGAACCTGTGTGTACGTGTACTTGTTTGTGTAGCTGTTTTCCATTCTCTTAGGTATAATTAAAGGAGTGTTATTGCTGGATCCTGTGGTAATTGTCCATGTAACTTTTTGAGGAACCTCCAAACTGTTTTTACAGTGACTGAACTATTTCACATTCCCACCAGCAAAGAAGTTTTTGATAACTGATTCAGTCTCTTTCTGTTATAGGTCTGATCAGACTTTCTTTTCTCAGTCAGTGTTGGTAGGTTGTGTGTTTCTAGGGATTTGTTCTATTTATATAGGTTATTAATTTCTTGGTGTACAGTTATTCACAATATACTCCTCAGGTCCTCTCATTTTTCTTAAGTTTGCTAGTGATGCGCACACTTTCGTTTCTGATTTTATTTTATTTTTTTAAGGATTTATTTATTTATTTCTCTCCCCTTTCCTCCCACCCCTGTTGTCTGTTCTTCTGTGTCTATTTGCTGCGTCTTCTTTGTCCGCTTCTGTTGTCATCAGCCGCACAGGAATCCGTGTTTCTTTTTCATTGTGTCATCTTGTGTCAGCTCTCCGTGTGGGCGGCGCCATTCCTGGGCAGGCTGCACTTTCTTTCGCACTGGGCGGCTCTCCTTACGGGGCGCACTCCTTGCGCGTGGGGCTCCCCTACACGGGGGACACCCCTGTGTGGCAGGGCATTCCTTGCGCGCATCAGCACTGCACATGGGCCAGATCCACAGAGATCAAGGAGGCCCCGGGTTTGAACCGCGGACCTCCCATGTGGTAGACGGGTGCCCTAACCACTGGGCCAAGTCCGCCGCCCCTGATTTTAGTTATTAGTTGCTTTTTTCTTTTGTTTTTTTTTTTTCAAATGGCATCCCTTACTTTTAGTATGAAAATAATACGTGCGTAACATAGAAAATAAAAATCCTTATAAAATTAAAATAAAAATTACTCATATCATAATGTGGAGGTAATATCATGTGGGGATTTTTTTGTATGACTTTATTTTCTTATTCATTAAATTTTCTTTTTTTAACTTACATATTCCACAAAGAATTTAAGAGGTTCGCACATACATCTCCCCCAACTCCTTCCACATAAAGAACCTCTTTTTCCTTAGTTGGACAAAAATTGCCAATTTTTCTTGATCTTTGCAAATAATCAACTTCTAGTTTTGTCTCGGTGGTAGGTGAATTCTATGGGGGCCCCTGTGTTCTGGGGGGGGAGTATCTCAGAAATCCTCAATACATTCCTATTTATTTCTAACAGGTCATGGAGCCCCACCCTTCTGCTGCTCTGAGGATGGTTCCCTGAGGCCACAGCCTTCATCTCCATGCCACATCCGAACTAAGAGTGAGGGGAGAAGGAGCCTCTGACTGACAATTCTGCCTGTGACCTCCCAAGGCCGACAGCAGGGGCAGCCTTCAGTGGTGCCCGCTCTTTGTAGGGTTGGGACACTCCCTTAGTTTTCTCTGAGTCCTCACCTTGACGCCTGGCAGAACCTTGGACACCTCCCTGGGCTGACCTCGGTCCGGCTCCCTCAGAAGGAAGTCAGGTAACACCATACCCAGGAACTTGACCTGGGACCTCCATGGTATCAAGGACCATTTTCTCTGGAGTCTGTGGTTGTAGATCCTTTCAGGCTTTCCTGAGGGTTTTTACCTTGAATCCTGGCAGGGCCTGGGACCTCTCCCTGAGATTACCTGATTCATTACTCTGAGGAGGCCTTACTTCCCTCAGAAGCCCATGTTGGAAGTCAGGAAACAACATTTGGGGACCCTGCCTGGAGCCTCTCACTGGCACAAAGAAAGGACAGGGCGGGCTGTGTCCCCTCCTGCCTTGGGTAGGAGGACCTTCAGTCCTCCCTCATCTTTCTCACTTTCACACTTGGCAGAAACTGGGTCCCCTCCCTTCTCTGACCTGAAGACTGGCTCCTCAGACCAGGGCCCTCCCCTCTTGGACCCTCTGGATGGATATCATATACTCCATATCCAGCCATGAGGTCCTGCAGCTCCCAGGGCTGAAGGCAGGCAGGGAACTGCATTCTATGTTGTCGTGTCTATCTGGGGTGGGAGGACCCCTCCTTCAGGGTCCTCGCCTAGATGTCTGGCAAAGCCTGGATCCTCTCCCACTTCCTACTTGAGTTTGTCCTTCACTTACAATAGCCCTCACCTCCATGAGACATCTGAACACGAAATGACAGGGCTGAGAGGGGAAGGGGACTCCACTTAAGTGACCTTCATGGGTTTATGGGGACTGACATCAGGTGCAGGCCAATTATATTGCATGTGGCTATTCTGTTGTCCCAGACCTTTCTGTCCTTATTGAATGTTCTTGGCACTCCTGTTGAAAATCCAATGACCAAGGACATGTGGGTTTATTTCAGGACATGCCATTTTTAAAATTTTCAGGCCTAATTTCCCTGTCTGAAATCTTCAGTTAAGTTATGAATAAAAGTGGTGGGACTGGACATCTTTCTGTTGTTGTTTTTTGTTGTCGTAGGGAGAATACATCCTGTCTTTCACCATTAGGTATAAGTTTAGCTGGGGCTTTTGTGTAGGTATCTGGTTTAATCTGGTTGAGGAAGATCCCGTATATTCTAGTTTGTTCATTGTTTCTGTAAAGAAAGGAGTTGGATTTTGTCAAACGGTGTTTATGTGTCTGTTGAGGAAATCATGTGTACTTTCCTTTTATTCCATTAATGTGATCTGTTACATCGATTAACTTTTGTATGTTCGGCCAACCCTTCATTCCTGGGATAGGCCCCACTTGCTCATATTATATAATATTTCTCATATATCCCCTGATGTTTTGTTTGCTATGAAATTGTTAAAGGATTGTCTGTCTATATTCATAAGGGATAATGGTTGGTGTTTTTATTTCCTGTGATGTTTCCATCTGTTTTAGTAGTCTGGGAAATACTGGACTAATAGCATGAGTTGCAACATATTCTCTCTTCTTCTGGTATTGGAAGAATTTGTGAAGGATTGGCATTTATTCTTTTTCTGTTTGGTAGAATTCCCAGTTAAGTAGTCTTGTTGAGGGCTTTTGTTTATGAGAGATTTTTCAAATACTAATTTAATTGTTTTCATTATTAGATGTCAATTGTCAAAAATATGAGGTCTCCATATAAGCGCCACCCCCCCAGCCCGCTCCTCCCTCATCAACAACCTAGTTCGTCATCGTGGCACATTCATTGCATTTGGTGAATACATCTTGGAGCACTACTGCACGATGTGGATAATGGTTTGCATTGTAGTTTACACTCTCCCCCAGTCCACCCAGTGGGCCATGGCAGGACATAAAATGTCCAGCATCTGTCCCTGCAGTACCACCCAGGACAACTCCAAGTCCTGAAAATGCCCCAACATCACATCTCTTCTTCCCTCTCCCTACTTTCAGCAGCTACAGTGACCACTTTCTCCTCACCAATGCTACAATTCCTTCCATTACTAGTCACAGTAGTATTATAGTAGATTATCAGTGAGTCCACTCTAATCCATACTGTGTTCCTCCAGCCTGTGGACCCTGGGATGGTTCTTGAATCAGTTTTGGTATACTATGTCTTTCTCTGAATCTTTCTATTTCCTGCAGATTATATAGTTTTTAGCATAAAAATATTCAAAATATGTCAATATAATCATTTTTATTTAAGTTGGTAATAGTGTTTCCTCCTTTGTGCCTTATTTTACTGAATGGAGTCTTTGCACAATTCTTGGTCTGGTTAAAGTACTCGGTTTCTTTGATATTTTCAAAAGATCCATGTAGGAATTGTTGATTTTTCTCTATTTTTTTTATACTCACTATTCAATGTTTTCTCCTTTCATTTCTACTATTTCCTTCCTTTTGCCTGCTCAGGGTTTAGGTTATTCTTCTTTTTATGGTCCTAAGTTGGAAAGCTAACTTATTGAGTTGTGATTTTTCCCCTTTTGTTTAGTTTTTTATTTTTAATTATTTTTTGTTTATTTATTTATTTGTTTATTTATTTATTTACCCCCCCCCCTTCCCCCAGATGCTTTTCTCCTCTCTCTATTCATTTCTTTGTTTGCTTGCCTTCTCCAGGAGACACTGGGAACCAACATGAGAGGTGAGAGGCCATCGGGCTGAGCCACATCTGCTCCCCATGGGCTACTGCGTCTTCTAGCTCTGTTGGATCAAGTGTTGGCATCTAGCTCTGGTGCATCCAGAGGTGTCATCTGCTTCTCTTCTTTTAGGATGCAATGGGGCCTGAACCCAGGAACTCCCATGTGGGAGTCAGGCACCTAAGTGGTTAAACCACATCTGCTTCCCTTTCCTCTTTCTAAATAGATAGATTTACAGCTATAAAATTCTATCTCAATTGTTTAGCTAAATCCCATAACTCTTTGCAAGCTGTGTTTTTCTTGTCACTCACTACTTACTTTGTGAATTCCTCTTTTCCACATTATATATTATATTCCTTTCCTACAGCTGTTGTATCACATTATCACAAACAGAGTGGCTTATAAAAATGCAACTTCATTCTCTCATAGTTCTGGAGGCTAGAAGTACAAAATCAAGGCTGTACTCACCCTTTTCTTGCCTCTTCTAGCTTCTGGTGGTTGCCCATAATTCGTGGCATTCCTTGGCTTGCTGATGCATCACTCCAACTTCTGCCTCTGTTCTCATATCATGTTTTCCCTGTGCGTCCAAATTTCCCTCCTCTTGTAAAGACACCAGTCATTGGAAGAGGGCTCACTGAGATCCAGTTAGATACTCATCCTAATAGGAGGTTGTTATGGGTGGAGGAGTGGGGTGAGGGAGGTGGGGGGTATATGGGTCCTCATATTTTTTTAATGTAACATTAAAAAATAAATAAAGACAAAAAGAAAAGAAAAGAAATAAATGAAAATAATAGAGAAAAAAAGATGGGTAAAAAAAATAAAATGTAAAAATCCTGGTTTTAAAAGTGTAGACATTGTTTATTTTAGATAATAAACATAGAGAGATTTTAAAAGAAAAAATAAATAGAGAAAAAATAAGTCAAACACAGAAAATAAAAAATAAAAATAAGATACTCAACATAATTACATCCACCAAGATCCTATTTCCAAATAAGTTCACATTCACAGGAACTTGAAGTGAAGACATGAACGTATAATTTTGGGAAACACAATGCAACTCACAACAGGTATTTGGGAGTATTATTTAAATTTCCAAATATTTGAGAATTTTGAAATTTTCCTTACATATACTATAGTAATTTCATTTCGTTGTGGCTGGAGTACATGCTTTGTACGATTTCAAACTGTCTATATTTATTGAAGCATTTTTTTTATATCCTAGCATATTATCTGTTCTGCTAATTTTCCATGCACTCTTGAGAAGAATATATAATCTTCCTTTGGTAGATTGGGTGATCTATAGATGTTTGCTATGTCTAGTTATTTTAGTGTTCAGTTCTTCTGTTTCCTTGCTGATCTTCTTTCTCACTATTGTATGCTTTCCTAGAATTGGTTTTCAACAAATGTCCTTGGTAAAAGACTTTTTCTCCTGAATAAGCACAAGTCAGATCAAGACAGTCTAAGAAAACCTTCTTCCAGGAAACAACCAGATGGTTCAAATAATGAAAATTCTCTAGGACTGGGGCTTTGGAAGAGCTCCAACCCTCCTCTACTCCATCCTCTCGGCTTCCAGGATGCTGGCTTTCATGGTGATTGTAGGCTGCTGGTTTTCATGTTTACTCTGTAGTTAAAGAATGGGGGCCTGGGAATAAGGCAAGTTACGATGCCATTAAACTCATTGCTTTTACCTAGATTGATCCATTTTTCATTAATAAACACTCCCTGGATTGCTGCAAGCATTTTTTATCTTCCAGCATCCTGGAAAAATGATTCTAACCATCTATGCCTGAATATCATTGCTTTTAGGGAACAAAGGATTTTCAAAGGCCTTTAGTCCTCCATTTTGACTCATATGACCCTATTTTAATTTTTTAAAAAGGAACATTATATGCTTCCTTTGGAATCTGACATTGAAATAATTTTCCCTTAGACTTGTGCACAGGATTTACATTTGGCCAATATATTGATTTGTACTTTGTTAAATTGAAGTATCTTAGAACAAAACCTCTCCTGCAGAGTCATTAGAGTCGTTCTTCTGTGAGGGTAGAGTAGAAAAAAGACCAAAATTTCTCTTTTTTCTTGTTTGCCTTCTCCTTCTTTTTCTTCTTCACTACTTCATATAAAAAATACATGACTGTGGGTAGGTGTAGCTCAGCGGTTGAACACCTGTTTCCGATAGACTAGGTCCCAGTTTCATGCCACAGAACCTCCTAAAAAGTATATTACTATTGTAATCAAATGCTAAAATACTTGTAAGAGCAACAACTAATATTAAGCTCCCAATCCCATGATGTATCTTTTACTCTGTGTCCTTCCATGTTTTTTACCATTTATCTCTAGCCTCTTAACCCTCTTAGGTTTTCAAAAATAGTAAGCATTTTCTTATTTTTAAAATTAAAACTGGTTGACCTTTTAACTGCTGATATTTCTGATATTACCTCATAGTAACTGGTTCTATACAGTGCAAGGGGTCCATGGCCTAATCCATTGTTCGTTGAGAACCTTTCCCAATTCCTGAGAAGTCTCCCAAGAAGTTACAACTATTGTTTAAAATCTACCATCTCAACACCAGTGGTTGGATTTGGAACAAGAAGCAGCTGGATTTGAAATAGCCAAATCAGAATTCCTGGCATTGAGCCTCAAGCTCTACTTCAACTTTCCTTATTCTTATATTGGGTTTCCATTAAGGGGAGGTTTTCATCGTAATTTGTGTTTTGGAAAGAAAACATTTCAACAGAACTGATTTTTAGGCATCAAAAGCAATTTGAGTCAGAAAATTCAACCAATATCTAAAATATATGTAAATTATATTTTAGGACTTCTATTACATAGGAAATCATTGAAGACAACAATTAAGATGTTTAAAGACAGAAAGTAAGTAGAGGAGAAAATAAGGAAGGAGTGGGAATGATTGTGACTTTTGGATTTCTGAGCATCTGGAAAAGGAAACAGAGGAACACCAAGCAAAGCAGTCTGTGAATCCCTGGTTGGCCTTCCCAGATCCTGTGTGACCTATCACCTCTATCACTGTCCCTTGAAATGCTGATTAGAAGATTATCCACCTTTCCAGCTTCTCAAGGAGTTTTTCGCCTTAGATTGAAGGGCTTCCTTGAGTTCTGAGACTAAGCCTATAACAGACTTAAAATACCCTAACTTCTTTCTTTTGCTTTTGGTATGTTTCTGTTGATAGGAGGGTTGGAGGCAGATAACTCTTAGAGTTTGGACCAGGTTAATTCTTGCAGTCACTTCCTCTGAGAGCTGCACTAACTTCCCAAGAAATTAACTCACTTTTAACTCCTTAACCGATGCTTGCCTTCCACTGGGGTTATACTCTATATCTCTTACTACCATTTAGAAATTAAACATGAGGACAGAATACAATTTGTATTTAGTCACTTCTGGGTTGCTGAAATTGTTGCAAGAAATGTCATAGAACAAAATTTAGAGCAGAGTCCGGACCCCACTTTTAAACCCTCTCCATCAGAGCTAAAGAGAACCTTGTAAATTCCTCTGTTTTTCCCGTAGATATAGACTCAAAAGAGGATTCTTTTTTGCTAAACAGTGCTTAGGTCAATCTACATAATTCAGGAAAAAAGAAAAAGATTGCAGAGAGGGAGAAGACATCTGGAAAGTCCTGGGTGTATGTGTCTGGTGCTATAAAAATGGATAGGGGTGGAGAAAATACTATGTGTTGAGATAGTTTTAGTGGATTTTAAGATATGCAAATGAAGACGTTGAACTATTAAGATGTACATTGTGCTGTTGAACTCTTTCTTCCCCTCTGACACCACTCTGAACCTGAGTTGCATGGTTCTAGTCCTTAATTGGGTTACCAAAAATGTACTAATTTTGAAATTTGAGTGACTCAGAAATGAGGGAGACAACTAAACAGTTAATTAAACATCACATTCTTAAAAGTGTGCTACATTCACTATTTCATTACTAATAGATGCTCTACTTATGATTAAGTAAGGAATTTATTCTAGCGGTATTTTGTTCTTTTCTTTCTGGTAAAATGTATAATTTAAATTCATTTTCTCTCTTTGTCCATTTCTTATTACTTGAAATGAAACAGGGTGCAAATATACCCGCTCAATATAGTTCAGAAGCAATTGGGAATTGTCTGCTATTTCATTCCTTGTTGGGGAGTATTTTGAAGTGAATTACTGAAACAAACTCTTAGAAAGTAGCATCTTCCACCTTTCTACTTTTTATCCTGTAGTGTTTGTAAAGAAAAAGTAGCAATTTACTACCCCTGTTTTATCCTTTCCTTCTGCACCATTCTTTCCCTGTTTCGTTTGGATTTGATAATGCAATTTACAGCATTTTTACTTTTTATCCTGACGTAGTAAAAGAGAAATGTAACACAAGGAAATAATACCTACAGGTTAGCTGTGGCATATGCTGCTCTTTTTTGTTGTGTTGTTTTATTAGTACCTATGTAAAACCATGTCATTCTGGCTCTCTTTTCTGATATGCCATCTCTTTTCTGATATGCCATCAGTACCTCATGCAGCATTTCAATCCACTTGTTTCACATTTGCCATGTCAGTTCCCTCATTTCATGTTCAAAAAATCATTAAGGAGGGGAAGCGGCTGTGGCTCAATCAGATGAGCCCCCTCTACCATATGGGAATCCCTCGGTTCTCATCCTGGGGCATCCTTGTGAAGGCAGTATCGTCCGCACATTGTGGAGAGCCACTAGCCTGCAGATGCGAGGAGAGATGACATAGCAAGGTGTCAAAACAAAGAGAAGGGAGGCAATCGAGAACACAGAATAGCCTGCAGCAAATGGACACAGAGAGCTGACAGGAAGCAAGCAGCAAGGGGAGGAGGTGAAATAAATAAATACAGACACAGAAAATCATACAGTGAATGGACACAGAGAGCAGACAGCACACACACAAAAATAGCCTGTAAGGGGGAGGGGATAATTTTAAAAAATACTAAATAAGGAAGGTTCCTGATTCTCCCGTCCATGCCAGATAACAGAGTTTATAAAATAGGGACTTTGGGAGGCCATCAAATCTAATAATAGGCTTGCACTGAGGTGAATTTTAAGAGTTCTTGGGACTTTATGTATTATTTTGAATAATGTTTAATTAGCTCAACTGTCTGTCAAACATCTAATCTTGGAAGGTATTTCAGAATTCAGGAAATTAATGGACACTTACATATTTTCTATTTTTGATACATTAAGAATTTTGTTATGCTGTGATGTTGGGACATGCATATTTAACTCAACATTTGGTTTGATCGTGTTGCACTCTGTAACCTTTCTGTTTTTCTGATAGTTCTGAAAAAATTTTAATTGCATAAAGCTAGACAAAGCTGTATGACGACTCATTAATATGAAAGAAGTATGTGCCTGGTGGATTGCAGAGGGATGATTTCTGCCCCCATAAAATAAATGTAAACCAGGACATCAGTAACATCATAAGAACTCCTTAGTTTCAGTTGGCTGGAGAAGGCCCTGCTAATGAGGTGAAGTGCATGGTGATGTTTAGGCTGAGATCTGGAGAGTGAAGAGGGGCAGCCATGGGGAGCATGGACTCCCCAATCCCAGTTACTCTTGCCTGCGAGGAGAATCTTGCATTTCCCTGCAGTTGGTGTCTGCCTCTCACTGATCTGAAGGGAGGTCCTCCAGGTTGGAGGAGAAGAAGAACTTAACTCCAGTGGCATTCTGAGTCTTATGGAAAGCCCAGGGAGGTTATCACATCTAAAACCCTGATAGAATCTGTATTGGAAATGAGAATCCAACCAGACTGCTCATGAAAGATTAGCTTTAGGTCTTTCCAGGGAATAAATGTCTTATACACACTCTGACCTGCTTTATCTGCTTGCTTCTGCCAGCCAGCCACCCTCTACCCCATCAAAATGGGCATGGGAGGACCCATGGAATGAGTTTGTCCTTTCCAATTCAGTCGAGTTAAAAAAGTCTTTTGTGAGCATTGATTCTGCCCTGAGCTCTGGGGGGACAGGAGTGAGGGCACAGCCTCTCCATTTGAAAGACACACAGCTCATAAGAGAGTGAGATTTTACATATCCATTCATTCAACAGATGCATCCTGAGCATAACACCATATGCCAGACACTGTGATAGGCACTTGGGATGGGAAAAGAATAGACAAATCCCCATTCAAATGGGCTCCAATCAGATGTATCAGATGTGTCAGATGTGTGAGTGCTCATAGTACAGTGTGAGGAGTGAGCAGGGAGCTGAAAGTCATTTACCAAGACCAGTCCAGGAAGGTTTCCTGAAGAGGCGATGCCTGAATTGAGAATTGAATATGAGGAATTAGCAAGGAATGAAACAGGCAGAGAAGAGAGGGCATAAGCGTCAACATGAACCAAAGCACAGAACACCAGGCACATTTAATGATAATAAAAGAAGCGCTGTATTCCTCCCTTTATGTGGTTTATATCACCTAAACCTCAACAGCCTTCTGAAGTAGACTGATACTTTTTCCCATTTTCAAATGAGGAAATTTGGGTATGAGGCTATTATATACAGCTAGTAAATTGAAGACCTGGATTCCAACCCAGGCAGTCTGACTGTTGAACTCATATTTCTAACCCACTGTGCATACACTACATCTATTTGGAAAATTATCTATATTTCTGTGTTATTGGATAATTGAGTTATGATGGTGTGTTGTAGGGAGGGGAATGGTGTCTGGATTGGAGGGTTTCAAACACAGTCTTTGGAGGAGTCAAATCTTCAAAGAGGGACTGTAAGTAGGGGAATAGCATGATTATATTTGAAATGTAGAAAAATGTCCATGGAAGGAAGATATTTTGAGGGAGACATTGGTGTCAGGACAACCAGTTCGGAGGCTGTTGCAATCTTCCAGGCAAGAGGTGATGGTGGCTTGACCAATGGGCATATCCCAGTCCTAAGGGAAGAAGTGGTATATTTGAGAAAATGAGCATGCATTAGTGATTGCCTGCATATGGAGTGAAAAAATGGGAGCCTCCATGTTTCTTGCTTGATATAGAACTGCCACAATAGCTGAGATGAGAAGAAAATTATTATTTTTTTCACTCCAAATGAGCGAAGAAAGTAGGGTTGGGTTAGGGTTGCAGCTAGAACGTGAGGATTAAGTGGTTTGGAACCCAGAGAAATAGGCTTTTAACTGTTGATATTTCTCTCAATCCCTGCTAATATGGGAAGGAATTGGGGAACATATACCCTATGTCTATAATAATGATGCTCAAAATAGAGCTTTGCTTTGGAAGGCAATCTGAGGAGCAGGGAGAGGTGAGGAATACAAGGGGCCACAGCTGCAAGATGTACTTTACTCTCTCTAGCCTTTCTTCTTAACTCAGTTGGAAAAGCCTACTGAGAAACAGGGAGCACTCAGACCCAAAGGGATCAGGAAGCTGCAAAACCTGAAAGGCAAAGAAATGAAAGAGGAGAAGAGAGCATGGCAGATTAAGAGGTCGGAGGGCAAGGAGGAGGCTTCATGTGAAGGGATGCCCTAAGGTCTTACCACAGATGTATGAGCTCCTAAGGGCACAATCCCTTTTGGTCAGTATCCAACACAGGCGGTGTTCAAGCTTTTGGAAGCCCATGTGGGCTGCTCTCCGTTGTCCTGAAACATCATTGTGCTCCAGGGTGCTTCTTCTAATCCTGAATTCTGATCACATCTGCCACATCTTGCCCAGTGTTCATAATTGTCCTTAATTTCTTGATCAAAAGATTGAGATTTCTGTGCTAATGAGGAAAAGAAAAAAGACTGAGCCTTGGCTTACGTGTGTAGGTATCTAATTTTATGGATGTTTGATTACTTTTCCAACAATTATATAATGATTTCCACTTTGGGATCTTGGGTGGAGGACTTATCTCCTCTTATCCTGATTTGACATGCTTTTGTATATGAAACTCATCCACACCCCCACCACAATATTCTGATTTGATATGCTTAAAGTTTTTACGGATCTAATGGGTGAATGAAATACAGGCAGTTTCAAGGTAAACACCAGTTTGGATCATATATTTATTCCATTCTTCCAACAAACAATTATTGAGCACTTACTATACTACAAGGAATTGGGTGGCAGGGGGTTTGGGGGTGAGTCATGTTTCTGCCCTCATGGAACTTACATAATCCAAAGTCTGAACAGACACTGAATAAGTAATTACAAGTGAAATGAGTGTTCCACATAGGAGGCAAGTAGTGTGTGCCTTCTAAATCTAAGGCACAGGTGCTATAAACACATAAAGTTCTCAAAGACCTGGTCTCACATTTGAAGCTGTATATTTGGGAGGGTAGAGTAGCCACAGATGAAACAAGGATAAAATAACCTAAAGAGTGGCTCAGACAAAAAGAATGTAGGGATTTCAGAGACATGCATTTGGACTGGGGTGTTTGGAGATGGGTTTGAAAAGGAGGTGGGATTGATCAAAGAGGAGTAGAGGGAACCACAGAGCACACATCTGGTGAATGTTTCAGGGATGGAGAAGAGAGGAGCCCGAATGAATTAAGAATCGGAAGGAAATAAGGTTGGAGAGGTTTATTTGGTACAGCCCTGGAGGGTCTTGAAAATCAAGTCAGACCATTTGAGTTTTATCTTCTTTCAAGGATGGGAAGGTGAGTTGTATTGGGATGGAAGAGTAATTCTTGGAACAGTGACAAGGGGCAGAATGGGATATTTTTTAAAAAAGGAGAATCCTCAGCTTCTTTGTGAGTGGATGGACATGTATGTTAGTTGTGAAACCCAGGTGCACATCAAATGTCAATCTACAGAGATATATGTGGGAAGGAGGAGAAAGAAATTAATTCAGACATGGTAAGGAACGAGGATGCAATCTATAAATTCATTCATTCATTTATTCATCGAAATATTTATTTAGCACCTTCTAGGTGCCCAACTCGGAGTTGCTGGTAAATGTTAAGAACAGATATAGTTCCCACACTTGAGCATAATTCCTATTGGTAAGGGCAAGTGTGGAGCCGATAATAATTAGAATCACAGGTAACTCAAGAAGCACTAGGGAATTCACCTAATCTAGAAAGCTGTGGAGGTGATGTGTAAGCAGAGGGTCTGAAATCTGAGCAAGTAATGGCAGGCAATGGAGACAAGAAGGACCAGCATGTGAATAGGTTGCTGGGAGGCTGCCAAAAATATGAAGCACAAGTGAGTTCTCATGAGAAAGCTCAGAGTACAAAGAAAGGCCACCGTGAGTTCATTACAATATCAAAGCAAATCAAAAAGAAGAAGCAATGCTTTGAGCACAAGACTGAGAAATTTGATTCCCTTTCAGTCCACAATGACTAATCTCGTATTTTAGAACTGCTACATCCAACTTCCTGTCTTCCCCTCTTTTGTTCTTTTTCTTTCAAATAAGTGTTAGGTTTTTTTCTTTTTTTGTCTATATTTATTTTTTTTAATATTACATTAAAAAAATATGAGGTCCCCATATACCCCCCACTCCCCTCACCCCACTCCTCCACCCATAACAACAATCCCCTCCATCATCATGAGACATTCATTGCATTTGGTGAATACATCTCTGAGCACCGCTGCACCTCATGGTCAACGGTCCACATCATAGCCCACACTCTCCCACATTCCACACAGTGGGCCTTGGGAGGACATACAATGTCTGGTATCTGTCTCTGCAGCACCACCCAGGACAACTCCAAGTCCCGAAAACGCCCCCACATCTCATCTCTTCCTCCCATTCCCTACCCCCAGCAGCCACCATGGCCACTTTCTCCACATCAATGCCGCATTTCTGGTCAGTGTTTTAATGGAAATGATTTCATATTTCACAAACTGAGAAGCGCTACCTGATGAATCGTGCCTTTTCTCGCTCCTTGCTGGAACTGACAAGGAAGCACCTCAGAGAGCTCTAGTCCACCATTTAGCCTGCTTCCATTCCTATTCATCTTCTTTAGTGCTAACCTGGTTTATTATTTTTCTTTAAGAAATAAAAACGGAGCTTGGAGAGGATCCCAGGGCACTGCAATCTATGAGTTCCTCAAATAGAATCAACCAGGTCAGTCTGTCTTCTTCTCTTTAAGGACTTGGGTTTGCACCTGGTGGCAAGAGGTGGATGCTGGCCTTGAACTCTCAGTAGCTGGCTGGTATATGTCTGTTTAAAGGGACAAGAGGGTCAGGGGTCATTCCCAACCTTTGCTGCTCCCAGGCTCTACTCCTAATTAACAAAAGTTTTGTGTGCATCTTTTAGGCTCCTGGCATCACACTGACTCCCTGCAGGGACTTCCGGTCTTGCTGGGGAGATATGTCTGAAAACAAGTCATTAAAATGCAGCATACTCAGAGGGAGAATAGAAATCAGGGTTCCCATAGTGTTCCCATAGCTCTCTTCCTTGTTGCAGTTAATTAACTGTGTCATTGTTTCTCATCTCTCTCCCTTCTGGTCTGCCAGCAGTAGTAGGGTGGAGTACAAGTCAGCCCAATTTCCACTATGTCTCCAGTTCAGGTATAGAGAAGGGGCTCGAGAAAGATTGAATGAATAAAGGAAGAAGGAATAAGCCCATGAATGAATGAAGCCAAAATAATGAAGGAGCACAGGGGAGGGAGTACCTATCTCTTCCAAAGGCAGGCGAGAAAGACTCGAATGACAGATGATGTCAGGGCTGAGATGGGTAGGGTGAGCAGAGGTTTCCCAGATGACCAAAGAAAGGCAAGGCATTGAAAATAGAGAAAATAGTGTGTGCAAAGTCATACTCATGTAATTAAATCAAGATTTAACTTTGATTGAGTGTTCACTATGTGCTAGGTTCTTTATATTCATCTGCTCATTTAAATTTCAACAACCCTAGGCAGGGGTGCTCTTATGCCCATTCCACAGGTGAGCAGACTGAGGTCATGGAGGTGAACTCCCAAGCTTACATCACTAAGAAGTGGTGAAAGTGTGACTCTAGGTTCGGTTGAAACCACTGGGATTTATTGCCTGGCCTGCCAAAGCATAGGGTTTGGAAAATGTCCAGGAGTTTGAGATATCTGAAGGGGAGTGTTGGAAGGTAAGACTTTCCATAGAGAGCCTTGAAAACCAAGCAAAATATTTTGTATTTCCATTGATAGGTCAGTGTTTCCCAAACTGAAATTCTTTGAAACACTGTTGACTAGATGTAAATGATTGAGATTTGGGGAATGGGGAAAAGAGAAGTGAACCCATGTGTAAATGACTTGGGCAACATGGTTTAAACCAAGTTGGATACATTTTCTTTTTTTAAAAAAGAAATCTATTTTATTGATACATATTAATAAAACATACAATTCATCCAAAGTGTACAATCAATGGAATTTGTTATAATCACATGTTTGTGCGTTCGTCACTTCAGTCATTATTAGAGCATTTTTATTATTTCCATAATAAAATTAGTAATAAAAAAATCAGGCAAACAAAGAAAGTTCCTTACCTCTCAATCTTACCATTTCCCCTGCTGTACAGAACTGCTAGGTCTGTCTATTCCTGCATTATTATTTATTTGTTTATTAAGCAGTTTTATTGCTGATTTATTGAGATATATTCATATACCATTTGATCAAATTGGGGGGTCAGGTTAGGGGAACATTTGAACACAAGATATTGTCAGGAATGTGATTGAAATTATAATGTAGAGAAAACAATTTACAAAATATAATGAGGAAAGGTACCTGTTTAAGATACTTAACTGGGGGCATGTGACACAGGACAAGCTTCTAGGGAGTGAGTGAGCGCTCATTTTTTCATACTGGGTTATATCATTAGGTGGAGATCCATACAATGAGAGTGAAGGTGTACTCACGTCCTGGGGAGAAATGAAGTTATCAAACAGAGAGAACTGTGGGTTAGATCATTGGAATATGTCAAGCCCTCAACATTGTTGCAAGTATCTCTGAATATGTTACTTCAAATAATGAAGATTGATTGTCACTATGGGCCATGAGAGGAGGGGGGAAGAGGTGTAGAATACATGGAATCAGTGTAACTGTGGGGTAATGGAAGTGTTCCACAAGATCATGCAATGATGGATATAGGAGATGTTAAATTACACCAAAAATGTATAAAAGTCTATCAGCTAAAATGTAAATCATAATGTAAAACATAAGATAACTAAAAAATTGGAAAATTTTATAGTCTAAAATATAAATTTTAATGTAAACCCAAATGGAAACATTTTTGAAAGCTATTCTTTCAATATCTGTACATCAGCTGTGGCAAAAAAAAAAAAATGAACATGTGAAAAATCATTGCTGGGGAAGGGACAAAGGGTTTGATGTTGGATATGTGGGAATACCATATACTGTATATGTGAATTACTGTGATCTAAAACTTTTGTGAAGACAAATTTAATAAGTAGAAAAGAAAAAATAAAAAAGAAAGGGTGTAGGGAAAGGGACGTGGCCCAGTGGATAGGGCATCCGCCTGTCACATGGGAGGTCCACGATTCAAACCACAGACCTCCTTGACCCATGTGGAGCTGGCCCATGTGCAGTGCTGATGCGCGCAAGGAGTGCTGTCCCCCACTTAAGGGGAGTTGATGCGCAAGGATTGCGCCCCATAAGGAGAGCTGCCCAGCATGAAAGAAAGTGCAGCCTGCCCAAGCATGGCGCCACACACATGGAGAGCTGACACAACAACACGCTGATGCAACAAAAAGAAACAGATTCCTGGTGCTGCTGATAAGGATTGAAGCGGTCACAGAAGAACACACAACGAATGGACAGAGAGAGCAGCCAACCCCCAGGGGGTGGGAGGGGAGAGAAATAAATAAATAATAAATCTTAAAAAAAAAAGAA